>NC_141048.1:66677811-67281633 GCF_041138505.1 Cibotium barometz
GTAGTGTTCTTATTTTTTAGACTTTTTCACTTTGCCTTTAAAAAACTAATTTTAGATACCTCCATGCATCGTCTAGTGTGCTATCTAAAAACAATGGGGAGAATTAAATTTTTCTCCCACTCCGACCCTCTCCTTCCTTGCATGATCCTGTTTCTCTCTTTCTCGTTAAGAGAGTAACCTGCTTGCTACTACAAGTGGATGGAAGATAGCTAGAGATGTGTAATCTACAATAAGCTATGGGGAGATTTGAATTCTTCCCACCCTCTTCTCTCTCATTGCCCTATCTTGTTGCTCTCTTCCATCCATAAAACTAGTAACTTGAGGGAGAACTACAATTTTTTGACACAAAGACAACCTGAGGGAGACCTAATAACATGCGAGCCTTGCAATTTGTGTGAGTTACTAAACTTAAATAAGATTTGTATTACTTTTATCCTAAAATGTGTGGTTATTTATTATATGTGGTCCAATAATGCATTTACACTGCACAGCACAAGCTTTCAAAATTAATAGAAATTTCTAAGTTATTATCCAGCATAATTCTTAAATGTGGTTATTTATTCTTTGTGGTAAGTCTCTAGATTTAACAATACATTTGCACTTTGCACAACATTTATAATTAGTCATACTACAGTTCTAATACATTTATCCATAGAGGTCAGTAGTTCTAATAGATTTATCCACAAAGGTCTCATGTGAGTTACTCAAGTCCAGTACACCCAGTTTGTTAATTTTTTCTTTGTGCAAGCAAGATGGAGTACTCAAAATCAAATGAACCGTGGTCACAATCAGTTATTAATGTAGAGACTACAGTGGCACAGCTCAAAGGTGGTTATGCACGAGTGGAGCAAGATAGTAATATGCAATCAACATGCTCGGATCGAAATAAGCACCACTTGGCTTTGCCATTGGTGTGGCATTCCACACATATCACACGTAACCATGACTTCTACACAAAGATTGATGTGTTGGAAAAGTTTCTGCATCACCCACACATGCAACGCATGTAACAACACTTCTCGGCTTGTTCAAAATTCGAAGAGGTCTATTAGTCTTGTCAAAGGCATATATAGTCACAACAAGTTGGCAATAAAGAGCATCACTATTGCACATGATTGCAAACACAACACAATTCAAATAAGTGACAACAAGGTTACAAAGTCTCTCAACGTTCAGCCTAGAAATTTGAAGAAACATCGTGTGAACCTTCCAAAGCATGGATTTCAAGCCAGCCTTAGATGGTCAAAAATCAAGGATTGATTGTTTGAGCCCTAAGGTTGTGCAGTGTGTGGCAGATTTTTGGAAGCATAATACTAGGGTGTCTCAAAATAAGAAAGATATTTACAGAAAGCAGATTAGGAGATAACAATTTAAAACCCATCCGATTCACTTTCTAAAGCTCACAGTGATGCATATATCTAATTGCTCTGTTCTTAATATATATACTCATGCATTTCATTTGCTATCATAATTTTCTTTTGGTTTTTACTATTGAATAGTTTCATTTGTAAGTACAATACAATAACATTACTATTTTAGTACACAGTACAATTTTCACCACACAGCATAATAGATAACATAGCATTTTTTAAACAATACATGTGTGTAGAGACACTACTACATGTAGAAGAAGCTCATTTTCAATGCTTCTTGGACACACTCATGATCAACATGTACGAATACTTTGTCTTAACACTTATAGCACATAGTATAGCGTGGACATAATAGTTTACTATGCATCATTGCCATATGACTTTCCCTTGGTGCTATCTCAATAAGTACTACCATGGTACTACTTCAATACTATGAAATCCTACTATGGATTGGTTCATTTACATGCTACTTAGCCACATTACTATGTCTTAAAATTAGTTCAATACATAGGACAATGTACACAATTAAACAATGCTTTATATATCATACATCTTTCTCTTAGTACTTTCCCTTGATACTATTTCAATACACAAAACTCCTATACTATAGGATTCATAAATATACTAGTTTTCAATAGCACTTTTTTGCAATAATACTATTTTAGCATATAGTTCAAAAGAGAATCTACACAATACTTTAATGCTATATTTCTAGGGTAAAATAGTACCCTCAAGTAGTATGTCTTTACTCAATGCTCCCACTACTCTTGGGAATCCTTGGCCATACCATTTTACCATTGTGCTATCTGTGGAAAAATTACAACCAAGATACTATCTAAGTACATAGTATTGCCACTACTCTTATGTCCATATATATCATAGTACTATGCCATACATTAGGCAAAATTTGGACTCAAAAAAAAACCTCTAAGAAATGCCATGTCAGCTTTTTCTAGAAAAATTGACTGATGGCTAAATTTTTGCAAAACAAAATTTTCCGAAGATTGTAGATGAACCTACTCCATATCTTTCCACAATGATATATGGCATGACATGCAATTTTTCATATTCAAAAAGTTCTCAAATTGGTGATGACGTGCAACTTCCCAACCTTAGCCTTTAGATCCTTTTTTAGAAGCGCACATAGGAACTTCCTAACCTTCAAGCAATCAAAAATCCACCTTTGTCTAGCGTCTCGAGTTACTCTAGAGAAACCTCTCGGGAGTGTCCAACATTCGCAACAATCTTGACCCAAACCTGGTGTATGAGACACGCATGTTTAATCTCTCGGGAGTGTCCAGCATTCGCAACAATCTTGACCCAAACCTGCTGCCATGAGTTATACTATGAGACACGCATGTTTAATCTGAGACGGCCATGAAAGTTTAAACGCATTAAATAGAAAGCAACGGCTATATAGTTCCTAGCCTCCTACTACCCAACAAGTGAATTCTCACAAAAAAATTCCCAAGCTCCAACATATGCATTAATATTGCTCGCACCATTGCAGACTAACACAGACATTTTACCACGAAGGAGCACAAGATTATGGTGACAAAAATGTGTCGTATGCTGTGCCTTCTCGAGGTGGCAAGACCTTCAAAGTAGACCCACTATTTAGAAACGTGAGAAGCTTTCAAAAATATGTTTATGGAAGTTGTGTGACGACATTTGTCAAGAATTCCAAATCTTATGGAGGCAGGCATTTCACAAGTGTTAGTTTGTGATTGAAGTTCCCTCAGCTCTTCAATACCCATCTTTGCAATTATAGCTTAAGAAGTAGCATCCTCTTACCAAATCATTCTTTTTTGTTACCAAGACCAATTTACAGATTGGGGTCTTCTTGCATGGCTCTAAGCTGTGCAGTTTATTCTCGATGGCATCTCACTTTACACCTTAGAGCTTCCAGCCCCAAGTGGGTATTGTAATAAGCTCTCTTATCTCTTTGATGAATGCTTGAAATGTCTTCTTATCCATCCAATTCAGCAGTTGGTCGGTAAAAGTCCATGGTCTTGTAAAGCTGCCTACAAAAGCCAACTTCTTTTAACCATACGTTTCATTTTAACAGGACGCCATTGCTATAGACATGCTGCGTACAACTCAATTGTGCCAGTCACAATGCTTTGCCTGTAACCAACTCAACTCTGTGTCCATTTCACCATGCCCCTACCCTTGCTAACATACCCAACTCAATACACATGGTACAAGCTCTGGGAGAACATGACAAGCAAATTAATTATTTATCAGCATAGCATCATAGATCTCAAAACCCACCTGGATTGAGATAAAGCAAACCTCTTACTTCAAAAGAATCTTGTTCCCCAACCACAGAACCACCTTATGTGCAAGCCTTCAACCGACCTTCCATCCTAGTACATATACCCATACATTGAAGTCACTACCAAATTGTTAACACAAGAAACATGGAGCTTGCCTTGATTAATCACTGCTTCGCATCAAGGACACGAAAATCACAAACCAAGCTTAGTTGAGCATATCCCTCGTTGCTGAAGCCACAAATCCTCCACAGTTCACATGTGTCAGGAAAGCTGCTGTGTAGATAACAGCCAGATATACCTGTGCAAGATATCTTGTCTAGCCCACTGAGTCTGTTAACCTTGCAAGTTTGTTTAGCTCAGGACCGTTTTCTCTGGAAATCTTTTGTATGTGCCCCATATCCATGGATGAGCAGAGACAACCTCAGCAACCGAAAGGCCAAGCTGCCAAAGTTAATAGATACAACCTGAAATGAAATCCTGGTCAACTGAACAGGCATCAAGCAAGACCAGACATACAAGGGCGTGCCGATATTCCAAGACGGGAAAACTTTACACAGCGCTCATGCAAATCAACGTGCACCGCACAAAAGCAATGCATAGCTGTCCCACTTAATTTAAAATAGCCAAAGGCGTAGAATACTTATTATGCTGCCAAAATATACAAGGGGTCGAAAGTACAGAAACCATTTGCACAACTTTTCAAAGAGCACGCGATAAGAAGAACCTACCGTGAAAATTGCAGAATTGTCTTGATATATGCTAGTTAAGAAAAACTATTGTTATGCAATGCATAGCTGTCCCACTTAATTTAAAATAGCCAAAGGCATAGAATACTTATTATGCTGCCAAAATATACAAGGGGTTGAAAGTACAGAAACCATTTGCACTACTTTTCATAGAGCAAGCGATAAGAAGAACCTACCGTGAAAATTGCAGAATTATCTTGATATATGCTAGTTAAGAAAAATTATTGTTACACAACTGAAATTTTTAACTACAAGTTTTGTTTTAACACATGGATCAGTGAAATAGACATGCAGCATACATCTTAATTGTGAGTCACATAGCTCTGCAGGTACCCAACTTAACTCAATTTCCCAACTCAATAAATATGGTAAAAGCTCTGGGAGAGCATGAGAAGCAAATCGATTATTTCTTGACTTCATTGATCTCAAAACCCACCTGTACTGAGATGGAGTATACCTCTTACTTTAAAAGAATCCCGTTCCCCAACCACAAGGAAACACAGATCCAACTTATGTGAGAGCCTTCAACCATAGCACAGATACCCATTACATTGAAGTGAAAAATGGAGTTTGCCTTGATTTATCACTGCTTCTGCATCAAGGACAAAACAAGCTTTGAGTATAGCATATCCCTCCTTGCTGAAGCTATGGATCCGCCACAGTTCCTTCCCCCATGCTGTGAGAAGATAGGCAGAAAATACCTGTGCAAAATATCTGCCTAGCCAACTGAGTATGTTCCCTAACTGATGCAAGTTTGTTTAGCTCAGGCCCGTTTTCCCTGGAGGTCTTTTGCATGTGCCCATTATCCACGGATGAGCAGAAACAACCGAAAAGCCAGGCTTCCAAAGTTAAATAAACAGATACCACCTGAAATGAAGTCCTAGTCCACTGAACAGGCACGAGAAGAAAAAGCAGGGAAGACCAGACAAAACACCAAGTCATACAAGAACATGCTGATATAGGAATAAACTTTACACAGCATCTGCATGAGTTGTGCCTCAATTGCACATGCAAATAGTACATAATGTGTGAGCAACACAAAATCTATGCATAGCTGTCTCACTAAATTTAACCTAGCCAAAGGCATAGAAGGTGGCACTCTTGCCACCCAAATGAGCTCCAGGGCTGCAATAGTTGAATGCTGGCAAAAAGTACAAGGGGTTGAAAGTACAGAAACCATTTGCATTAGTTTTCAAAGAGCAAGCAAAAAGAAGAACCTATATGAAAATTGCAGAATTGTCTCGATATATTCTACACTAATCTAAGTGCTAGTTAAGAAAAAGTAGTTTCTAGTGAAGTGAGCCACAACCAGCAGTATAACCAAGCCCTCACAACGTACCAGCACTAGCTGTTTGATTGAACCAAAAACAGTAACTCATAATTTAAACACAAACCTCTCTCCTAAACCAAACAAGGCCTCATGGCTCTGCATCAGCTCTGGGCAGTCTGAACCCCTCCTGACCCAGCTGAGACATTAGTTGAATCAAAGCCCCCATTACTGGCACTTCCTGGCAGATCACCTGAAGAGCCATGTACCTGCTGGGCATACACATGCTGAGTGGAACCTTGAGAACCCTGCTGAGACCGGTGGTCAAAGGAATTCCCATCACTGTAGCCAGGATTAGCTTGCACCCCTCCATGTGTATAGTTTATTGCAGATCCTTGCTGTCCATAACTTTGCTGAGCAGAGCCTGCCTGAACATAGCTGCCTTGAAGTGCAGAAGGTGGTGTGGATCCTTGGACACCGTAACTGGGTAGCATGGACCCGTGTGTTCCATACATGAGAGGGGCAGATCCCTGTTGCGGTGTTCCATAGATAGGTGAAGCAGATGCTTGTGGTCCATAAGGTCCCTGTTGTCCATAGCTTGGTTGCAACGGTCCTCCTTGTCCATAATTGCTTTGGGAAGGCCCTTGAGTACCGTAGCCAGGCTGGGCACTTCCAGCCTGTCCATATGCTGCTTGAGCAGCTCCGCCTGGTCCATACCCTGCCTGAGCAGATCCACCCTGCCCATATCCTGCTTGGGAAACATCCTGCTGGACATAACTTGACTGAACAGGGGCCTCCTGCTGTGAGGCCCCCTGTGTTGCATAACCAGGCTGAAAAGAACCTCCCTGTCCATATGCTGATCGGGCAGCATCCTGCTGGGCAAAGCTTGAGACTTGCTGGCCATAGCCTAGTGGTTGGTTTGGAGCCTGCTGGCTATAGCTAGGCTGAGTTGTCCCTTGCTGTGCATGAGCTTGTTGCACTGGTCCTGGAAGTGTGTAACCAGGTTGTGTGGAAGAGCCCTGCTCAGAAGGTTGAGATATGCCCTGTGATCCATAGCTTTGCTGTGTGTAACCTGAAGGAGGAATTGTTGGCTGCCCATAACCTTGTTGAGCAGATGCCGCCTGGCTGTATGGCTGTTGCTGGCTATAGGCTTGTGCATACGGCTGTTGTGCAGGAGCAGATTGGCCAGGGCTTTGAGTTGCAGATCCCTGCTGCCCATAGGGACTCTGCAGACTATAACCTCCTTGTGGTTGATTATAGCCAGAGTTACTGTCAGTGGGACTTGCCACTGCCTGATTTGGCTGGTTGTAATAGCCCTGAGATGCAGTTTGCTGAGGCTGCTGGCCTGGAGCGGGGACACTTTGGGCAAACCCTCCATATGGTTGAGGCTGTCCAGAGTACTCTTGAGCTGGTCCTGCGGAAGGCTGTTGTGTGTATCCTCCATAGGACTGAGTTTGGCCAGAATATGGTTGAGAGGAACCTGGGGAAGGCTGTTGGGTATAACCTCCATAAGGTTGAGATTGGCCAGGGTACTGTTGAGGTGGCCCCGCAGGAGGCTGCTGGGCATAGCCACCGTATGGTTGAGACTGGTACTGTTGAGGTGGACCTGAATACGACTGCATTGGAGCACGAGGTTGACCCCACTGGGGTGGTCCAGGTGGCCTGAAACCTTGTTGATTGTAGCCCCCCGTTGGGCCCCTTGGACGATTCTGCACAAATAGGTGATTCATAATAAAAAAAAGCAGATTCCCAAAGCAATACACACATAAAACCTTAGACAAGTGCCCATTAGGCAAAAATGAACATTCAGCAGACATAACACCTTCATAATTAAAATAATTGGGGGAAAAACTATTTGCCACCTTCCCCCCTGCAAGACTTCTAGACCATTTGAGCTCATCAAAAGAGAAAACTTATATCATGCTTGTGTTTATAAATATGAGAGCTATAGATACACTCACCTCGTCTGACGACCTGAGCTTTCATGTTATACCTAGTTTGAGACCGTACCTACTTAGAGCAGTTTCCATGGGTGGGTCCAACTCAAATGAGAAAACCTGAAATCACTGAATTCACCACATGCGAATAGACCTCACATCAAAAGATACAGGCGTCCATTGGCAACCAAACTGAACGCCATGGGCACGCTAGATAATATCCAGTATAAAAAGCTATAAAATAAAATGGCTTCTTATGCTGAGTCTCACAGAGAAGCATAATTCAATCAACAGCCGATAAGGTCTGATTTTCTATCTAGCAAGGAGAGTGGATAGTATGACATCCAAACATAACAAAAGCATGTACTGTTGCCTCGTGCTAATCTTCCCTGCAAAATGTTACAGCAATACTGATTTCCATAGAAAGCTGTGTAAGAGCCGGATCCATAATCTCCCTTACCGCACGTCTAAAGTAAAATATCATGCCTGTATTTCATTTTCATCAGAATGCAAGCAAGAGCCACAGTAATACTCAACTCATCCAGCATCTGTGAAATCTGCATGAAATTACTGGTTTGAGATAAGACCTACTTAGAGCAGAAAGATCATGCCTGTGTTTCAATGTTATCAGCATGTAAGCAAGAGCTACAATATACTCAAGTTATCCAGAACCTGTGGAATTTGTGCCATTACTGGTTTGAGGTGGTGATACCTACTTAAGGGCAGATGCCAGATGGCAGAGGGCCTTCTTAACAGTAAAATAGACTAAGTCAACGACCCAGCTGCACCTTTAAGCAGGGTAAAAGATATCACGGCTTCCCATTTTTGCAAGAGTTTCATCAGAGAAGAAGGAAATCTACCCACAAATCCTCTCGATACAAACTCTTCCCTGCAGACAGTTCTCATATCCATTCAAACACTCACTCACAAAATAGGCATGGGAAACTCGACATTAAATGCAAGTAAGTCCTTTTTAACCACGCACTGGTGAATCTCTAGATTCAAATTGTTACAACTTCAGGCTACCAAAACTCCCCCTTCATTACCGAAGGAGATTCAAATGATACACCTGCTTAGAACAGCACACATGAGAATGGGCCAGAGTCACCTTGAAACACTAGGTATGAGATCTCAGAAGAAGCTGGTAGGTTTAACCCTCTAAACAAATAGGTAATCGTTATATTTATCTTACTTGATAACCAAATATAGGGACCTTCTGACTCATCTGATATCCTCCTTGCCTACCAACAAGGAACGTTCAATAGCTAAACAACAGGTGCAAACTAACAAATATATCCAGTTCACTTATAAATGTAGAATGTTGCCTACTAAGAGGGACCGTGGCAATAACATGCCTGCGGACTTCAAAGAGAGCCACGTTAACAATTCCAGCAAGCAAGGTTAATTTGTACAAGGTTGAGAAATATCATGGACGAGAGGAGGGAATAGCTGCACTTCCATGAGACCTCCCAAGAAAAACAAAGCTAGATGTTAAAAAGGGGATTCATTATAGAGAAAGTCTTCATATCTTCAGTGTGGATTTTGGTCAAAAGTGAGTACTGTGCAGTGAAAATTCTTGAGGCATATGGCATTGCAAGTGTAAACACATAAAGTTCTAAAGCAGCACTATTTCCAAAACTGGTGTATTATGAGGAGAGAACGCTCAGGCTATCTAGTTGAATGCTTCTTCTCTGGAATTAATAAATGCTGTTTTTCTGGAAGTACTAACTAAAGTCAACTGCTAACCCGTATTACTCCTAATATGACCCATGAGCTATGAACTATATCCATAGCCAAGAACAAAAGGCATTCTCCTTAATCTACAAAACTTCTACAAATCATAAATTCGAATTTAGGATATAAGAGAAAGTTTATTACAATTGTGCTTTGCTGCCATGCACAACATTCAGAGGCTATTTGTAAACAAAACTTACTTAGAAGATAAAAAGCATGTTAGGCATTGAACAGGCAGTTATGCAGGCTCAGGATAGGGACATGATTTTCTTCTTGGGCAGTTAGCCACATTCATGCCAGGGGTCAGAAAGGCATTGAACTTTCCACATGATAACAAATTTTTGTGTGCTTCTACACTGCATTTAGAATCCTTTTAGATATGACAAATTTCTGTGCCAAAAATTCTGATCATATTGCATTGGCATATGCCAATTCCCTTCATTTCATACAAAAATTTCAACATCCTCTTCTACCAAGCTAAACATCACAAATTTCACCTCTGTGAAACCTAGGCCATTCGTAGTCATCTGCATTCACAACTTCAGAACAAATAAATCATGCCAGCTTTTACTACTGGAATAAAAAAAGTAAGAACTCTCCCCGTTCAAACACCTGAAGACGTAACCTTAGTACTACTTGATGACAAAACCTACTAAATACCAAAACCTTGGTGCACTTGTAAGATGCTCTTCAAATGTTCTTCTGATAAAACATCTACTATGAAGATGGAATCAAAGCTCATCTTCTTGAGTCACACTGCATTGCCATGTGCAAACTGGCAACACTGCTTTCCAAATAAATAAGCTAAGGCTCTACACCTAATTGTTTATGCGAGGCAAATTTCACCTCTGCAAAAATCATATTCCATGTTTGGTCATTTGATGAGCCGAGTCATCATCCTGGTCTTTACAACATAAGAAAGAACCCAACACATGCTTACCAAGTCAAAAATAAGACGTACTAACAAAGGAGACAACTTTGTTTCTATCTCCCATGACAGTTGCCCTAGTAAGCACATAGCAGCAGGCCAGCTTTATGTTGATCCATTCTACATAAAAGACTAAACAAGTTGTTCAACACAATTTCTTAGGTAAGTACAGTCAAACTCTTGAGAACAGCATTATGTTGGCATATCCTCTGTACTAGACTAAACAATTTGTTAACACACTGTACATGGTGAGTATTATCAAGTTCTTGGGAACAAGAGGAGCTTCTTGAATATAGGGACCAAACTCTATACTTACATGACATTCTTTGCAAATAAGTCCACACCATCAACCATATCTTCATCAAAACTACAAGCAAGAATCGCTTCTCTAGACAATGGCATTTCATATAGTTAGGCATTCATCTTTTAGCAAACCTGAAAGTCCAGTTTTGCTGAAAAATCATGCAAGCTTAGGTTACTGCTTAAAATATCTTTTAAGTTGTAACTAGCTTACGATAGTACCATTCAGAGCAGTTTCCACAACCCCAGTAGATGTTCGGAGCATAGAGATCAGATAAATGTCAAACCAGTTTCAACTCATTACCAAGGCTACAAGATGATGGCGAGGCCAAAAACCACTGCAACTCCTAAAAGGAACGAGACCTCCAGAATCAAAAATTTTGAGAGAAGTACCCTACCACTTGCCTGCTTGGTCCTCGAAACTTGAGTTGAGATTTACCTAACATCAGAATACTGGAAGCACTCGCGACCAGATGTGTAATCCTTAATTCTAAAACAGTTCATAACTTTCAAGAAGTAAATGCAGTCTGCCTAAAATATCAAGATCATTACAACAAGACAAAATCCTCACATGCACTTGGTAAAACTAATGGGCAGTAATAAGCAGCAACTTTAAGAACCTGCATTCGTGACATGCACTTGCTTAAGAAATCAAGGAAAGCAAAAGCATAATGCAGCAAGTAGCCTGACATTGTGAAAGCATATACAGATGATGACACCCACACCAAAGCCCACCCAGGGGAAGCCTACCTCACTAATCACTTCTTTGATTAGTTCACTTGCCATATCAGTCTGTTGTTTAGTGCCTACTAAAGTAATAACTCTTTCCTGGCCATAATCCAGCGTTGAAACAGGCACAAGCTGTTCAAGACACACATCTCTGTAGTTAGTTTCATATTTTCACACCTAAAAAAATGGCATAACATGTACATGTACGTGCAGGTAACCTGTATGCGAGCCCCCGTCTGGCTTTGCAAATTTTTGATAGTATCTCCACCTCTACCAATAATAAGTCCAACCTTTACCAAACACAACGAAATAGGCATGAGAGTGCGTGGAGTGCACATATGATCAAACATCTAAACAATTTCATGCCTAAGAAAATCGGCAAATCACCTTATTATTTGGAACCCTTATTTGAACAGGTTCTCCAGAAGAGGCTGACCCTCCAAAGCCACTGCCTACAAAGGGACCTGGACCTCCAGCTTCAGCCTGCAAAGATCCCAAATCATGAGTACAAACTTTCTGCCAGCTGGTACTGAACAATTTTGTGTGCAAAGGGCACACTGCTGGACATCAAGCATCCAGAGAAAGCAGGTACATGATGGAAGAGGCGTGCTCACCTCTGCAATGACATCCTTTATCAGCTGTTCTGCACGGCTAATCTGGTCAGGAGTTCCCATAATCTCAACCTGCCGTGATGGGGCTTGCGGATCATGATCAGCGTCCCTTGTAATTTGTATCCTTGCACCTGATTGGTGCTGTAGATACTTGATAGTTTCTCCACCTTTCCCAATAACCACACCAACCTTTAAAACACGAATAGAGATTATGAGTAAGTATCCATGCCACCAAACTCGTCAATGATGACTTGCTAGACCTAACACAACAAACTACTACCCTGCCATTCGGAATATCCATCTTCCTAGACTGAGGATATCCTTGCATATTGTAGAAATTTCCGCCCTGATCTTCACTATGATGTTGCATCTGTGCACGTTCCTGGAACATCTGTCCTCGGTCATGATCTGTAATGGTAATAATAGAATGGATCTTTATAACTTAACACACAAGCAGCACCACTAAATATGTCCTTATACAGCACCTTGAAATATAATTGACAGTCATTTGAATCAAGCCTTGAGGTGCGCTAAGCTTCTTAAGAAAATGTAACCACTATGGAAGTGGCACTATTTTCCAGACTGGCAAGCTCCTGAATTAATGGGTAAAGGCAATATTTCAAGTATTACAAAAAATGCAGACAGAAAAATGATTGCCATATGGCCAAAAAACAAATGGAAACTCTTTCAAAAGTCTAGTCTGCACAAACTCTTACCAAGGCCAGGTGACACTGCACCAAAAGTCATGCATCCACATAATCTCAGAAAACATAAGGAAGCAAGAGATGAGGATCAACATAATCAATGACAACAATCTCATGACGCTTGCATGATCATGACACTTAACACGTTAACTAAATAAACATACACTAGAACACTACCATTACGACATTTTTGAGACAAATAGATGTGCAAACATCCATGTTCATCAGAGGGCAGAAGAGACGAGGATCAACATAATCAATGACAACAATCTTGTGACCATAGCTTGCATGATCATGACACTTAACAGGTTAACTAAATAAACATACACTAGAACACTATCATTACAACATTTTTGAGACAAATAGATGTGCAAACATCCATGTTCATCAGAGAGTAGAATAGATGTAAAGACTGAGGGCTGTATACCATCACGAGCGTACGCTGCAGGGACAGCGTTAACATTCCCAGCAAACTGTTCATCCGCATCTTCATCTGTGCGCGACCGTTTCGAGTCTTGAGCAACTAAGCGGGCCACAATCTGCTCTGCTTTTTGCTTTGCGATTTCAATATTGCTGAGAGCAGAAGGCGGGGCAGTATTAAAAGAGCCACGGGAGTCAGAGGGAGGTCCGGGAGGACCAGAAAAGCCAGCGGAAGGTCCAGAAAATCCTGATTTTCTGTCATAATCACCACCAGGAGCCCCAGAAAAGCCTGTTTTACGCTCAAAATCGCTGCTGGGAGGCCCAGGAAAACCTGTCTTCCGCTCTACATCGCCACCAGGAGGGCCAGAAAAGCCTGTTTTCCTCTCCAAGTCCCCGCCAGGAGGGCCGGAAAAGCCTGTTTTCCTCTCGAATTCGCCAGCCGGGGGGCCGGAAAATCCTGTTTTCCTCTCTTGCTCGCTAGATCCAGAGAACCCTGACTTACGCTCATACTGTTCAGGCGGAGGTCCAGAGAAGCCTGTTTTCCTCTCGTACTGTTCACGAGGTGGACCTGAGAAGCCAGTCTTCCTCTCGTGCTGCTGCTCAGGTGGAGGCCCTGAGAAGCCCGTTTTCCTCACGCGATTGCCCGGAGATGCAGAAAAACCCGTGTTCCTCTCATGATCCTCGCTGTCTTCGTGTTTGCGTTTGTTGTCAACGCGAGGAGGGGGGTAGTCATCGAAAGCCGCCCCATGGCCGTCTTCAGCCATTGCTCGACAGAAACGAGAGAGAGAGAGAGAGAGAGAGAGAGAGGTGAGAGAGCAGTCACCCACAAGCTTAAAGTGGCCAAGAGATAAAAACTTGCTACAAAAACCCTAAACTTTATGAGAAGCTTTCACAATTGAAGGTGGTAGGCTACCTAGGGCAAAATGTACACAATTGAAGGTAGTAGGCTACCTAGGGCAAAATGTACAGAAGATGGTAGATTTTCCTAAGAGCCTCATCCCACAGTCCTCCACCAATACCAGAGCTATATTCCTCACGTTGTCCCACAATACAATAAGCAATCCGTTTTGCATCCCTGCAAACAGGTTTCGAAAATTTATTTACAAAATATCTTGTTGTTCTTTACCAAATTCAACAAACAAGATCATATATTCCTTTCCATAAGTGAAGGGGAAGGCTTGGTGACCGAGAGAATAGCAGAGTGTTGTTAAATTCTCGTCTTTCAAACCCAATAGCAACGCTTTTGAATTTTAGGAGAAAAAGAGGGATAAAGTGGGGTCTACCTAAATTCAGGAAAAAAAGTGATGCTGCTAATGCTGCTACATTCCTGTGTAGGACGATGCCCTAAGTGGATGTGAAAGGTATAGCTCTAGAGCATCTAATACAATGGGATATACACACATAATCTAGCCACACGGATCCTCATGAGCACATCGATCCCATAAGTCAACCACTTTTTTCCCTAGGTCTCTACAACCCAATTCAAGTTCCTTCAAGTTTGTTATTCACAATATGTAAACTTTGGGGGTTTTTTAAAAGGGTGTGTTCCCAACCAAGACCATTCTTTGGGCCATGCTAGCTCATTCACGGGAATGGAAACCTGAATTTACTCTAGTTTAGCAATGCTTGCCCCCAAAAACTCTATATCATACTTGTTAAGACCAAACATGATAGATGCTTATCCCTTCAACCCAATAACGCTCCATAGGTCACTTAAGTGAACAATCCCTTTGTTTTTGATCCTTCTAGTTATTTTGATGCCATTACACATGCAAGAGGAGGGGTGTATACATGAGACCACCAAATATGGTTAGCAAGTAGAGAGTTGCCTATGACTCCAGTGGAACTGTTCCATGTTTAAATGCCCAACACTATATTCCAATTTTTTACCAAGGAAAAAGTTGCCAATGTCTCTAGTGGACCCATTCATATCTACATTTGATTGGGGCTATGGAAAACAACTTGTCAACCCCAGAGAGACAATGCCATCTCTAGAGACTATCTAGTTGTGATGCTACTTGCATCACGTCTCCTTATGTTAATGCTCTTCTGAGTATATGGCTTTGGGCAAAAGTTATTGGGTTGAATTATGGGGCTATAGGCAAGCTTTTTGGGATTATCCATGTACATATGTTAGCTAGAGAAGAGAGGACGAGGCTCCATTCCAACACCCTCTATCTACCTTTTTCACATGAATTGAAAAAACTACATTGGATATCTGAAATCCAATGGTAATAAGATACTTCCAAATCTTGTTTGACCATGCTCTGGGAGCATGCTTCAAGCCATATAAGGCTTTATGTAACTTGCACACAAATTTTGGAGGTGCATCACTCTCATAGCCTAGTGGCTGCATCATGTAAACTTCTTCTTGTAAATCACCATGCAAGAATGCATTCTTTATATCCATTTGATGTAAAGACCAACCCTTCATTGTAGCCATAACAATGACACCTCTCATCACAGTTGCTATTCTCACAACCCTTCACTATAGCCATAACAACGACACCTCTCATAATTGCCATTCTCGCTGCCGAGCTAAATGTCTCCTTATAGTCAATGCCATATGTCTGCACATAGCCCTTGGCAACAAGTCTTGCCTTATGCATGTTCACAGATCCATTTGCGTTATGCTTGACCTTGTACACCTACTTACATCCAAGTACCTTCTTATCCTTAGGCAAAGGCACTAATTCCCATGCCGCATGTGTATCCAATGTTGCCATCTCCTCATCCATGGCATCTTACCATTTCTGAATTCCAAATGCCTGCTCAAAACAAGTGGGCTCTCTTGTATTTCTTTAACCCTATAAGCATAGTGATAGGATGTATATCTATCATATCTTAATATCTAACCCAAGTAGATATATGTACACCTAGATCACTATCGGGTACCCTCAAAAGAGCCATGGTTCTCTGTGCACCAAGAGTAACCAGTCGACAAAATGCTAAGCTTCTCATTAAGCCTTTGCTCTCTAAGCCACTAGAATCACCATCCACATAAGACTGACATGTTGACAAATCAGGTGTGCAAAAGGTTGCTTTTTGTGTGATACATGTGCACAAACGTCTTTAGTACCATGAGATAATGCATCTACATTCCTTGCATCTCACCTCAACATATGTAGTACCACATGATGATGCATCTACATTCCTTGTATCTCACCTCAATCTTCTTGACCATGGACTAACACTGGATCCACTACTAGAGGACTCTCTATGCCCACTAAGCACCTATGATGATTGATGCCCCACATGTGGGACAACATCATTACTTCTTACATCTACATATTTAGTTGCCTTCATTGGTTCATACCAACTACTCATCTCATAAAAAAAAACATCCCTGCTTACTCGCATCTCACAAGTGGTAGGGTTATAGCACCTATAACGTTTCTACTCTAAAGCATAACCATTTAAGATGCATTTCTATGCCTTTAGATCCAACTTGGTTCTCCCTTCATCAAGAACATGCACATATGCAATACATTCAAAAACTTTCAAGTGAGAGACATCTGGTTTTATACCTGTAAACTTATGGTCATGCATCATGCCATGAACAACTGTAGTGGGATTCTAGGCCTATGCCATGCTTAGCATGTTGGCACTTAGTTCCACATGTCCCATGTCTAGGGGGTGGTATGTAGAGACTCTTGGTCTAGACTTGTGGGTCTGTATGCTACATATAGCATAGGAATTAAAAGCATTGATTAAGAATAAGTACTACTCTTTTTTATTCAACACACATTAGATATATGCCTTTGGATCCAACTTGGTTCTCACTTCATTAAGAACATGCACATATGCAATACATCCAAACACTTTCAAGTGAGAGAGATATCTGGTTTTATACATGTAAACTTATGTTTAGGCATCATGCCATGAACAACTGTAGTGGGGGTCATGTTCATAATGTAAACAACATTTGCTTATGTTCAGGCATCATGCCATGAACATAAGATGTAGTGGGAGTCCTGTTCATAATGTAAACAACAATTGCTTATGTTCAGGCATCATGGCATGAATAGTTGTAGTGTAAACAAGAATTGCTATAGCTTAGCCTAAAAAGAATCAGGCATATTCTTTTCAGACATCAAGGCACGAGCTCTATAATGTGCCAATTTTTCCTTTTTATAACACCATTCTATTGTGCAGAGTGTACTTACATGTGAATTGCCTCTTTATTCCCTACTTTCTTAAAAAATCATTGAACTCATTGGATAAATATTATCCCCCACCATTCGATCTTAGGTATTTGATTAGCATACCTCTTTCCTTCTCACCAAGGCTTTAAATCCTAGCAAACACCTCACTTTTCTCCTTCGTAAAATAAACCCACACTTTCCTAGTGTGATCAAGGAATGTAACATAGTATCTGAAACCTAAATTTGTTGTAGTCTTGGTCGGTCCCCATACATCAGAATGAATGTAAGATGGTACTTATAACCTTTGTCTTGCTTACCAAGCTTGCATGCTTCACGAACTTTGTGCATACCATCAATCTTAAACTTTAGCAAACTTGCAATAATATTTTGGGCATGCATAGACTTCAGCTCATTGTATATTCACATGACCAATGTGCGGCATGTGCCATATGTCAATATCTATTTAATGGCACCTGTCTCATGTGTAAACATGGCTACTTTCACCTCATGCATGTTAACATTCAAAGTAAACATCATGCCATTTACGTTACCATTTACAACCAACCGGCACTAATTTTTGAAGTCTTCCACAAAGTATCCTTCAGGATTGAATCTCACTTATAGACTCAGTTCAACCATCTATCCAATAGAAACCAATTTTTCCATAATATTAGGAACATAAAGTACATCTTCCAAGTACTACGTTTTTCCATCCTGTATAGATAATGGTACTTCACCAACATGCATAATGGGGTGCGCAGTCCACATATCCTGGTTTTTTTAAAATTTTTATATATTTTTAAACCACTCACCATTATTGGTCATGCTAGAGGCGCTAGAATCCACATAAGACATATGCCTTTGGATCCAACTTGGTTCTCACTTCATTAAGAACATGCACATATGCAATACATCCAAATTCCAAACACTTTCAAGTGAGAGAGACATCTGGTTTTATACCTGTAAACTTATGTTTAGGCATCATGCCATTAACAACTGTAGTGGGGGTCATGTTCATAATGTAAACAACATTTGCTTATGTTCAGGCATCATGCCATGAACATAAGATGTAGTGGGGGTCTTGTTCATAATGTAAACAACAATTGCTTATGTTCAAGCGTCATGCCATGAATAGTTGTAGTGTAAACAACAATTGCTATAGCTTAGCCTAAAAAGAATCAGGCATATTCTTTTCAGACATCAAGGCACGAGCTCTATAATGTGCCAATTTTTCCTTTTTATAACACCATTCTATTGCAAAGTATACTTACATGTGAATTGCCTCTTTATTCCCTACTTTCTTAAAAAATCATTGAACTCATTGGATAAATATTATCCCCCACCATTCGATCTTAGGTATTTGATTAGTATACCTTTTTCCTTCTCACCAAGGCGTTAAATCCTAGCAAACACCTCACTTTTCTCCTCCGTAAAATAAACCCACACTTTCCTAGTGTGATCAATGAATGTTACATAGTATCTGAAACCTAAATTTGTTGTAGTCTTGGTCAGTGTCCCCATGCATCAGAATGAATGTAAGATGGTACTTTACAACCTGTAATTATTGGTCAGTGGTCCATACATTAGAATAATGTATAATATCCAATGGCCTTGCATTGACCTTATTTTTCATGTAAGAAAGCATGTTTGTCTTGCTTCCCAAGCTTGCATGCTTCACGAACTTTGTGCATACCATCAACTTTAAACTTTGGCAAACGTGCAATAATATTTTGGGCATGCATAGACTTCAGCTCATTGTATATTCACATGACCAATGTGCGGCATGTGCTATATGTTGATATCTATTTAATGGCACCTGTCTCATGTGCTATATGTTGATATCTATTTAATGGCACCTGTCTCATGTGTGTAAACATGGCTACTTTCACCTCAGGCATGTTAACATCCAAAGTAAACATCATGCCATTTATGTTACCCTTTACAACCAACCGGCATTAATTTTTGAAGTCTTCCACAAAGTATCCTTCAGGATTGAATCTCACTTTCACTTTTGCTTTTTATAGTAGTCCTTTATAATATGCCCTAGTTTGTCATATTAATAGCACTCCATGCTATTTGTCATAGTTCTTTGTAATATGCCCTAGTTTGTCATAGTAATAGCACTTCATGCTATTTGTGTTTTGATTTCTTTGCCATAGCAAAATATCACTCCATACTATTTGTGTTTTGATTTCTTTGCCAACCACCTTGGCCTCTCTGGCTCCCCTGCCTCTAAAGTGGCTGCTTCCACCTGTATAAGATTGATTTTCTTGTTGTTGTTGTTACCTCTGGTTTTGATTTCTAAATCAACCACCACCGCACTCTTTAGATGATGATCTAGCTCTACCTCTACATGTATCTGAGTAGAAGACCTCCTCATGTGTATTTCCCTAATATTCATCTCCTCGTGTATGAGGAGAGAGAAATCAGTTCTTGAAAATTAGGAAGTTCTCTCGAATTTCGATGGAGGTCTAAAGCCGATTAGATTCCTTGCCAACCCATTCAAGGTAATCACTAATACCATATCATCTCCTAGTGATCCAATAGAAGCAAGGGCATCTGTAAAGTCCTTTAACCTTCAATGAGTAATCATTTATACTCAACTTCCCTCTGGTCACATTATGTAGCTCCTGCTTTAGTTGCACCTTTTAAGCTTAAGTGTTTTTATTTATATCTTCACCAAGGTGTCCAAGCTTCCTTAGGCATGTGTGCATCTTGTATATACATAATCATAGAGTCTTTCACAGTAATAGACATTTTGCAGCTCCTGCTTTAGCTGCACCTTTCGAGCTTGAGTGTTTTTATTTATATCTTCACCAAGGTGTCCAAGCTTCCTTAGGCATGTGTGCATCCTGTATATACACAATCATCGAGTCTTTCGCAGTAATAGACATTATGCAAATCCTGCTTTAGCTACACCTTTCGAGCTTGAGTGTTTTTATTATAGATAACCAATACAATACCTTTCTGTCTCTTTCATGCCATGCTTTATATGCATGCACCTATTGATGTTGGGGTGGGATTTTCTTTAGCAATCTCTGGCTCCTTTTCATCACTTTTGATGAACTCCCAATATCCTTCTATATATGCACAATCGTAGAGTCTTTCACACTAATAGATAACTAGTACAACACCTTTCTAGCTCTTTTCATGCCATGCTTTATATGGATGCACTTGCTATTGGTGTAGGATTTTCTTTAGCAATCTCAAGCTCCTTTTCATCACTTAGTGTAGTGACGAACTCCCAATATCCTTTTCCCATAAGGGATTTCATCACCTGGTGATAAACTCCCAATATCCTTTTCCCATAAGTAAATTGGTTATCATGAATTTTCAAGCTTGAAAATTATTATTGTTCAGCTTCTCGCTCACAATTTGTGACAAGCTATTACACATCTTTACCTATGTGAGACCAACCAAACACTTACAATAGATGTGGTGTTCAACACTACTCAAATTGCAATAATGGGCTCACTACTAGTGACACTTCTACTTACTCAAACAGTCATAGCAGCAAGTGACCATAATACATGTATATACATCCACCATCACCTATAACACTTAGAATATGAGCGCAAAGTGTTTGCACACCAAATTCACACTATTGCTCTACCAAAACCATAATTTTGGCAAAAATAGTCGAGAAATAGCACTTTCTCACAATGCTTGCTGAAATGTTGTAGTGTCAAAATGGGGCTCGAATCACCCCGAAACACGCTAAATTTCAGTTAACAAAGTGAACACAAAGTTAACTGCACACAAGAGGGTCTTCTTCCTGCCCGCAATCTGACATAATGGCTTCTGTGTCTTTTCGGAGCTCTCACAGCTACGTAAAGGTATTGCTCCAAAACATAGTGGGAAAGAGAGGGAATTACCTAAAGGCATTGCTCTAAAATCATAGAGGGAAAGAGAGGGAATTACCCTTACTTGTGTAGTACCACTTTCTTTGCTTACCTCTCGAACTCTTCACATCAACTGATGTTTTAATACCATAAGAAGAATGTGGGGGAGAGGATAAGTTTAAGCTCTTTGCAAGCAAACACACCCACAAGAGTAGACAAGCACACAAGAGATGGATGGCAACCATTTAGAGGTCGCTTTATCAGCCCTCGCCTAGGTGTGTTGAGCTCACTCTACATCAAACCGAGGAGGTTCACTACGTCGAACAACGTGTTCATGTGAGGCACCACTTGGATGATTCGCACATGCTAACAATCAACATAAGATACCAAGGCCTCATATTTTCATAACATGATTAAAACTTGGTTATAATGCTTCCTAAGCACTCTTGGCATAGGTTAGTCCTTTTTCAAAACAAAGAAATTTATGTAAGTAGAAATCTAGATTTCCCTTTCTCATTTCCCCCCAGAAAATTTTAGAACTACCATCTAAATTTTATTGCATAGTCCACACTTAGAAATTTCACATGTCTCTTTAAAGATTTCTATTTTTCCAGATAGTGAGTTTTAACACAAAATCTCAAAACTACCATCTAAATTTTACTACATAGTCCACACTTAGCAATTTCACAAGTCTCTTTAAAGATTTTTATTTTTCCAGACGGAGAATTTTAACACAAAATCTCTACTAAGCCATTTGCTAATGTTTTATAAGTTACAATCTCATTTCTCGATGAAAATGGCTTAGAATAGGATCATCAAGTATAAGACTTTTCTCATATGTGGAGTTCTTACCAATGTCTCAGTAACTTTCATTGTTTTACTAATCTCTTGTTAAGATTAGTTTAGGTGGTTTATTGATTAACAAGTTTTCTTCACTTTGGGGATTCTTTAGTTACTATCATTGAGGAATTTGTTTAATCTAGTTTCTTAATTTATATTTAAAAAAAAATCTAAAACTTTTTAATTTAAATAAATAAGAATTGCAAAGAATCGATTATAAATGCCTACCTTGATTTAACTTGAGATAGTTGGGGGTGTCTTGAGATGAATTGCTCTTATCCGTCATAATCTTGCTTACATAAACCAACTCTCTTCAACCCATAATGCATGGAGAGTTTAAAAAAAGAATGCATGCTTTGAGAGAAGTAACTTTATAAGTTCTTTATTCACATAAGTTTAAAAGCTTAAAAGCCTTGGTCTACCTAAGCCATAAACCCCTTCTAGACTTCACTTACTTCTTTTTATGATGAGAAAAAGAGAATAGTCAAGCATTTTTGTGACCTTCTGATTATCCAAAGGAGAACCTTGGGCCCTTTAGGCAACCCCATTTTCTCTTTTAGAACCAATGTCAACCACCTAAAACTGTTCATAAGAAAATCAGGCTTACGTAGCTTTAATGACCAACAACCCTCTCTAAAAATAATTGAGAACCTCTTATTCGTTGAAGAGAAAGAGCTTCAGGCTAAGAATCCCAAAAATAATTACCAAGCATTAAGGTAAAACCAATATTTCTAACCATAGGCACATATATAGGTAGATAACATATTCTAGACATTCCTACTCTAAGAGACAATTTATTTCCCATGAGGGAGTCTAGGAAAAGATAATCCCAATAAGGAGGCCTCCATTGTTTAAAAGAAAACTTGAATTTATAGGCCATGAGTCACCTCTTACACTAAGATAAGCTACAATATGTATTAATACCTTAATCATGATTAAGAAATTCAAGCTTTCCATTAAATTATCTATACTCCAGAGGGGAACCACATATTATAATTTATTTAACGCTTTTGTCTTGATAAAAATTACTAGATGGGGAATGTGTAATTAAGCCTTGCCTATGAAAAAAAAGAGAGAAAAGTAAGCTATCTATCAAAGCAACACAATAAATTAACTATTCTATTTATTAAAATTTTGTCATGACTTAGTTACTATTCCATCTTCATTAAAAAAAAAGATCTTGTAACACTAAGAAAAGGGATGAAGAATCCCTGAGAAGATAAAAACCTAAACATGCTTAAGGATAGATGCATATAAAGCTAAATAAAAAAATAAAACACAAAAAGTGAAGAGAGATTAGCCTTACCTTGATAGCTTAAGCTTCCTACCAAGAGAGAGTAAAAAGGAAAAGGGTTTATGGGTAAAACTAGTAGAGTAAGGGCTTTCATTAAAATGTTAATGTTTATTGTTTATTGTACTCTCTTCATTAAAATGTTAATGTTTACTATACTCTCTTCCCTCCTTTTATAGTAGAGTAAGTGCCTTCATTAAAAATGTTAATGTTTACTGTTCTCTCTTCCCTCCTTTTATAGTTGAGTTGTGGACCTTAGGAAAATCCAACCTAAAATATTTTTTTTTCCTAAAATATATGGACGTGGCATAGGGGGTGTTTGATATGAATGCTGCTTTGACTTTAGTTTTGAATTCTGATTGAATATGTAAGTTTCCAATATTAAAAGAAAGAATCTCATTCAAACGTTTTTCCAAAACTCAACATTATCTCTATGATAATTTTATCTCTCTAGATTCTCACTTGACAAAATGTAAGAATTTTTACATTTAGGCTTGGGGAGGGATCTTACAAAGACAAGTGGTATTCCCCCAATCATTTTCTTGATTGAGCAAAGTTTCACAGTTCTTGGCTATCGGCCAAGGAGCTACTATGAACTCATCGCCCAGATTTTCTTGAAGGGCAATAGGGAATCAATGAGATCATCACATGGGCAAAGGTGCTTATAGTTTGCTACCTCAAGACCCTGAAAACCTTATACTTTAACAATGGATCTCCAAGATCTATCGGCACAAACTATGAGTAGATGATGAGAGAAACTTTTCCTCCCCAAGGAATCATGCCAAGTGTTCCAAGATAAGGCCACCTAACTAGAAAATGCCCAACTTATGGCATAGTAGAGTATAGCTTGGCCTTCGATCATCCCAATATTTATTGGATTCTTCACCAACAATTACAACTTTGGTACCCACATTGCCATCTACTTCAACTTCCTACCCTGTTCAAGTCAAGATCTTACCTTAGCCTTACTGAATCAAGTGTCATTAGGTCATTTCCTTCAAGCTGCAAATGCAACTCCCCAATGTCGATGTGCTAGCTTGTCCCCGTCACATCCTCACTCCATTATCATACTAAAATGCTTCTTGGCTCTCTTTGTCTAGAAGGAGATAATGGCATTCACGATGGTTTGCTCTCACAAAAAAAGTGGATGAAGAAGAAGCTAATGAGAGGGAGTAACCTATAAGAAAACCTATTCATGGTTGGACCACCTAGCGAGCCCCTATGAGTTAAGCTGCATGTTTGTGCCCAATGTCATAAGTGGGCAAAACAGTGGTCTACATGGGGATGCTTTGGAGATTAGTCCAAATGAGCTAGAGCGCCATTCGAAATGTGTCCGGATTAGAGTAAGAAAGATTCATTTGTGTGAACATAGTGCTCATTTGCGTGAACATAGTGCTCATTTGCATGCTTAAATAACAAGAAAAAAAGGTTCAAACAGTGTTAAAGTGGACACATTGATATGAATAGACGCACTACGAAGGATAGTATATACATATAGAACACAACAGACATAATAGACTAAACCATTAAGTAGAAGACAACTGTGAGCTCTAGAATGTCAATTGCTTCCAATTCTCACTAGGCAACATTTGATTCCCGACTTCATCATCTGATTCCTGACTACATCATTGGACTAGCTTATCACTGTACAACAAGACTTTCTTCTCACAAGACTAAACTAGTTAGTGACATAGCACTAATTAGTGACATACAATACTACTCAAACCTCTCACTCTTTTTTTTTCTTGTTCTACCTCTAAACTCAACATTTTTATGTCCATATTAGCTCTTCTAGTTACTACCCATTAAAAAGGTTATTACGAGGAAGCATTACTAGCTCATGAATGAGTCCGTTATATAGGTGAGACAACTAAAAGTCTGTGGGCCAAACTATGGAGCTATTCACATCTAGCATCCACTTGGCATGCCCGAATGCCAGAGTACCATATGGCATGTGTTCGTACCGGATTAAGAAGTGCCTACTAGGATTAACTACACAAGAAAGTCTCATTTGTGTGAACTATAGTGTTCATTTGCATGCTTAAACAACAAAAAATAAAGGCTCAACAATGTTAAAGTGGTGGACACATTGACACATCATGGTATGAATAAATACACTCACACAGTAGACAGATAAAGCGGACACATTGGCACATCATGATATGAATAAATGCACTCAGATGGTACACAGAGATAGAAGACAATGAGGATAATAGGCTAAACCATTAAGTAAAAGATAATAGTGAGCTCTATAATACTCATTCTACCTTCCAATTCTCACTAGGAAACATTAGATTCCTGACTCCATCATCGATGGGCGACTAGCTTATCGCGCCATATAACAAGACTTTCTTCACAAGACTAGACTAATTAATGACATAGCAAACTCAGTATAAACCTCTCTCTCTCTCTCTCTCTCTCTCTCTCTCTCTCCTCCTACCCCTAAAATCTCTTTTCATGTCCATATAGCTCATATGGGAACACCCATTACAAAAGGTTGTTACTAAGAAGGCTTTCCAACTCATGATGAGTTTGTTACATGTGAGATAACTAAAAGTTTGTTGGCAATGAACTATGGAGGCTAGAGTTGTTCACTTTTGCCAACACACGGAAACCACTCTCTTGATTTTGATTTTATAAACATTTCAGGATCTAGAATGTTGGCCTAAAAATAGCTATGTATGGTCCCATCCCTTCTATTTAGGTCAGTTGCATTAGTGTCTCCAAATATAAACTTGATCTTTCTACATGAGCTATATCTAGGGTTATACTCTCTTTGATGCCTTTGCTGATTAGAGTATGTCCAACTCTTGCCTTCTCTTATGGTCTCTTGTTCTCCACTTTAATCACTTTAGCATTTGGAAAGTTCATTCTTGCCATGTTCATGGCATATATACATCAATCTCTTTGGTAGCAAAGGCATATGGTTCTGTAAATTTTGGAGGAATGGCATCATCATAATAAATTTGTTATTTTGGCTCCTTGGCTCTCCTCCTATTTTTGGTACTCTATACCCATTTTCATGCCACATCATCATATTAATTTTTATGATGACTCCTTGGCTCTCCTCCTATTTTTTGGTACTATATACCCATCATATTAATTTTTTATGATGATTCCTTGGCTCTCCTCCTATTCCTCCTACAGGGGTGGCATCCCATCGGCTCCCTTTCTACTAGCCTAGTCCACTATTTCTCTGGCCTTGTCACCCTTTGCATTAGTTTATCCCCCCTTACCCTAAACCACGAGTCATGACATTCCACCACACTCCCCCACATCATTGAGATATCCAGATCAACAAGTGCTGCGACATTGATGACCCGCCTGGGTGATAGCTTTCATTATCTTTATGGTATCAAAGCTCCGGTTTGTGTGAGAGCTAAGGAGGCAAGAACAAGGCAAGCAAGGAAGCAGTACATGGGTAAGGGTATTTTCATCTCTCTTCCTCTTTGATTTTGGAGCAAGACCTTCGGTAGCTGTGATAGCTACAAGCAGATAGGAAAATCATTGTCTCAAATCAAGGCATCCTCTTGACTGAAGGAAGAAGACCATATTGTGTGGAATTAACATAGTAAACTATTTTTTTTGTGCTTTTCAGCGCAATTCAAGTGCATTTCGAGTCTATTTTGGCTCTAAAAGTTTCTTGCAAGCACTCTGTTAAGTGTCGATTTTGACTATATATGCCCAATTTTCCATTCGGTGCAAAGTTGTAGTCTAAATTTGGTTGCAGGACAGTCTATGTGGAGAATCTAAGTGTTTACAAGTATTGGTAGATATGTGTATTCGACTGGTTCATATACAATGGCATTATATACAGCACCAATGTAGAAGGTTGTAGATTTGCTTCAAGTGAAAATGTTTTTTTTTGCAAGCATTGTTTGGTAAGTTGTTGTAAGTGAAGGTGTCTAATAGTCTATCACTGATTGCGAGTGAGAAGCTAAACAAGAACAACTTCCCAACATGGAAGTTCACGATGACCAATTTCCTTATGGGAAAAGGATATTGGGAGTTTATCATAGGTGATGAAAAGGAGTTGGAGATTGCTAAAGAAAATTCGGCCCCTCAGTAAGTGCAGGTATATAAAGCATGGCATGAAAAATCCAAAAGGTGTTGTATTGGTTGATCATCAGTGTGACAAATTCTATGATTATGCATATGCAGGACGCAAAATGCCTAAGGAGACTTGGGATACCTTAGTGAAGATATACAACATAAACTCCCAAGCTCGAAAGATACAGCTAAAGCATGAGCTACATAATGTGACCAGAGGAAAGTTGAGTACAAATGATTACTCAATGAAGGTTAAAGGACTTGTTGATGCCCTTACTTCTATTGGATCACCATGATGATATGGTGTCTGGGACCTTAAATGGCCTTGGCAAAGAATTATGCCAGTTTGAGACTGTTAACCCTTGCTAGAGACCTTTGTGCTGTCGACGCTATCCACCGTATTATTTTTACTTCTTTTGGGCCACAAGCATCGGAATGGTCATAATTCATAGGGAAACCATGTATTGTACATTTTACATGTGTGCTCATTGTGTTGAGATTACAAGCTCGATGACAGGTAGTAGAGCCAGGCATGATGTGCTGGCATGGTAGACAGTAGCATGTGCGTGACAATAAATGGCTATGTCTAGCTGGCCATAGTGTGTGGACATTAGATAGGGTTATTTGGTGTGAACACAACACATGTAGCATGTGGTGTGTAGTCTTCTTCTATTATGCATTGTGTGAGAATGGATATGGCTTCCCTCTATGGTTAGGGTTACATCAATCTATTAGGGTTTGCTCTCATGTGTGTGTGCTCTCTTATTATCTGTCTTTTATCATGGTAGCACAGCTTGGTTTTCTCATTAGGGTTTTGTGAGAATGGATATGGCTTCCCTCTATGGTTAGGGTTACATCAATCTATTAGGGTTTGCTCTCATGTGTGTGTGCTCTCTTATTATCTGTCTTTTATCATGGTAGCACAGCTTGGTTTTCTCATTAGGGTTTTGTGAGTGAGTGAAGAAGAGGGAAAATTCTATTTTGGAGCTATCCATTAGAGCTTGGAGCTTGGAGCAAAGAGAAGCTTGGAGCACACACCTACTCAATAGATCTGAAAGCTAAGGACCACGGGTAAGCAAAGCTAAACACCCTTGAGTAGATTACAGGTGATTTGACACAAGCAAAGCAAGATTTGAGTTGCCCAAAGCAAGTGGAAATTCTGGTTTTTGTAAGATTTAATGGAAAGCTTGAGAGCTTGATTGTTAGAAGAGTCAAATGCATGTAATAGGTGAAGGACACATGTATGTGGCATTGTGTGATGTAATAGTAACTTAGGAGCAAGCACAAGCATTGATTTGAAGCCATTTGATGCATTGCAAAAGAGGGAAAATCACTGTGTTGGAAGCCTCACAAAAATAGGGAATACATGCTACAAATTGATGCCATTGGAGGTGTCTATTGCACAAATTGGAAGCACTAATGTGTTGGGAGCATACGTAGGTGGATTGCTAAGGTATATATGCAATCATTAATGATTAACAAGCATCCCAAATCCACTAGGAGCAGGCGACGTTGAAAATACAGTCCATTGGAGCACTTTACAATTGGATGATGCCTCCCAAAGCCATATGATATGGTTGAATGCATATGAAGCTTATCAAATGTGTATATGTGAGCTTGGAGAAGCTTTTTGGAAGTTCATTTGTGAGAAACAACAAGATTGGAGCTGATTAGCAGAGGATGAAGTATGTAATTAGCAAAACAGAGCTCACTAAATCATTAATTACTCACTCACTACTACTACTCAAAATTGGAGCAATTCCTCTTACACGAAGGTGGAGCAACATTATACGGAGCTAATGAATTCATAGGACCTAAATTTGGATCTCATTTGAAGATATTAGAGTGGGATTAGTGACTGTAAATCATTATTCTCAGGTTCTTATCAAAACAGAGTACAATATTTGGCAAGTTGTAATGATCTCATATGATGTTTATATGCAACATGGAGGATGTATGGATGTCAATGTATATGTTCCACACTTGATTTGATCATTTCCCAGTGATTTGAAGGATCGAAAGGCTTGGAAAAACCTGTCATCACAACATGGCATAGTGGACTTTTCGTATGCTACGTGGGTGATCTTGTATGCATAATATGAGAAAATTAAAGGTGGAAAGTGGAGGAATGCTTTGGATGCATTTCTCAGATTTTGCAAGCGTCGCTAAGTTGTTTTCAACTTTTGCAAATAGTGTTTTTGAGTCCAAGAAGTTATCTCCCCCATAAAAATGGTGGGATGTGTGGACACAGCATTGGTTGCCGAGGTATATATATGTATGTGTATTTCTGAGTTGATTGCTAGGAATTTCTCTTTTCCCATCTAAATGATGGAATTCCAAATGTCATAGAAATTTCTCTTTTACCATTTAAATATTTCTCATAGATAAAATAAATTTATCTAAAATTCATCTTTGAATTTAAATAAAATACCCATTAATTTCAATATGCTAGGAATTTCTCTTTTCCCATCTAAATGATGGAATTCCAAATGTCATAGGAATTCCTCTTTTACCATTTAAATATTTCTCATAGATAAAATAAATTTATCTAAAATTTATCTAAAATTTATCTTTAAATTTAAATAAAATACCCATTAATTTCAATATGCTAAAAATTACACTTTCCTCATTTAAATATTTTAATTCCAATATGGTGGGAATTCCTCTTTCATCATTTAAATTTATCTATGCAAAAAGATAAATTTAACTAAAATTCTTCTTTAATTTTTAAATAAAATATACATTATTTTAATTTTTCTCTTACTTCATTGGAATACATGGATTTCCATTGTCATGGGGATTACTCTTTTAACATAAAAATGAATTACTAGAAATTTCTCTTTTTCCTAATTAACTATTTATGCATAAACATAAAAATTAATTTTTCCATGATTATAATGAGAATCATTCAATTAATCTAGGATGATTAATCCTAGAATATGGTAGGAAGTCCTCTTTTTTTTTATTATGAATGAAAATGATTTATGTGTCAAAAATTTTGCCATAGCTTCGCTGCTATTACTGATAATTCTCAATAATTTTGAAAACATAAAGTTTAGTAATATCATATGATAGAATAACCATTAATTGGATCAATATCCAATTATGGACTTGATTCCTAATTTTTTCATGAATTAAATAGCATAAAAGCATTAAAAAGCCACTTATTTGGCCTCAGTTTGACAAGCATAGAAATTACTTTTAGATTAGAGAATTGCTTCATGAGAAGCTTCATTTGAATATAGAATAGGTCATAAGAATGACCATTCTTTGGGGGAGAGAGAGACATGCTTTACAAAAAACATTTAATTTAAGTATAAATAGAAATTTATGTATTTTATCACTACAATTCATTAAAGAACTTCAATTGTATTAAAAAGCCATTCAATTGAATGCTTCTCAAGCTTGAGAGGGGTTGAGAAGAGAGAACATTTGGAGATTAAAAAAAAAGACCATAAACCACACTTTACCTCCTAGATTGCTTGATTCTTTAATCAATGTAGAGGCCCCCAACCAATCAATTGGTTTGGTATGTTGATGAAGACTCCAAGGAAGATTGAAGAGAGAAAGAAACTCCAATCTCTCCAATTTGTAGAGGATTTTTAGAGGATAATAGAAAATATCATTACTTTAGTATAATACTGCATGGTATAGTTCTCATATTTTTTTACAAAGGGCTAAGGATCTATTTATAGGTGAGGGAGGCCTCTAACCAAGTCCAGCTAGTTTCTAGAATTTTCTAGGTTCAGTTTGGCTGAATTTGGACAAGATTTGGACCTAGTTTGGCTCCCTTTTGATTTGGTTTGATCTAGGAGAGAGGAGAGATAAAAATATCACAATATTTTTTAGTTTAAAACTCCACCACACATGTGAAATAGGCACCTCCTTGAAGATCCCCCTTCTCCTTACCAAGGTGTCAAAATTGAATCATTATACCCAAAATATCTCATTTTTTTAGTAATATTCATAGTTTTTTTACTAATAAACCTTGTTCTTAGTCAACTCTTCATCTTATGTGAGAATTTACTCATTTTTGGGGGTTTTTCTTTTATTCTTCAATTTATCTCCTCCTTACATTTGGATTAATCTTATTGGTCCATAGGAACCTTAATTGGAGCTTAATTCAAAATTTTTTGAAAATCTGGACCCTTAGGCTAAGGTCCTTTTTACCTATTCCATAGGAACCTTAATTGGAGCTTAATTCAAAAATTTTTGAAAATCTGGACCCTTAGGCTAAGGTCCTTTTTACCTATTTTCAATTAATTCCAATTGCACATTGGAAAGTTCTTTTTGAATTTCTGTTTCAAGGGAAACCATTTTAGATACTAGGAGGATTTTTATATCCAAAAAGAATTTGGATTATCTCCCTCTAGACATTTTCTCTTTCTAGGCCAAAATAGGGTAAAACAGGATCTTTCTTTTATTTCAAAGAGGGGAATAATTACAAGATCAGAAGGGGAGGTTCTTACATCTGTACACCTCAAAAGCTGGAGGGAGGAATCTTACAGGACCTATATATGTTTGGCTCGTGCATGAAAAACTGGATTATTGGCCAACTGTATGCTGCTCATGTTGTCACGTGTATGACAACCTTTCCCTCAATAGGCTAACCCAAATCAGCTAGGAGTTTCTTTAACCATACTCCTTCACATACAGCTATGGGCTATTCCTCTGTGTGCTGGATAAAGCAACAATGGGTTGCTTCTTGCTACTCCAACTCACCATTGCACTCCCAAATGTAAAGGCATAACCACTAGTAGATCTCCTGTCATAAGAGCTACCTACCCAATCTGCGTATGTGTAGCCATATACATCTAAGCCTTTACCATGATTATAAAGAAGACCATAATATGCAGTGGTCTTTACATAAAGCATGATCTGTCTCACTGTGTCCAAATGAGACTTTCTAGGGCGTTGCATAAACTGACTCACTAGCCCCACATCATAACTCAAGTCTGGCCGTGTAACAGTCATGTAAATAAGGTTGCCAACCATCTTCCTGTACATAGATGGATCTTCTAACTCTTCACCAAACTCAATCCTCAACTTCACATTTTGCTCCAATGGTGTACTCATGGGTTTACACCCAGTCATCCCATATCCAGTCAACATATCCAATGCATATTGACGCTAGACTAGCCATATTCCTCCATGATCTTTGACCACTTTAATCCCAAGAAAATACCTCAAATCACCCAAGCCTTACATATCAAACTGCCCACTTAATGCCTTCTTGACATGCATAATATATGTAGCATGATCACCTGCTGTCAGAACCAAGTCATCCACATAGATGACAACCGCAAAAATCCAATGATCTATCTTCTTCACATATAGTGAAGAATCTGCCATGGAAACCTGAAAACCAATAGAGAAAAGATATCGGCTTATCTTATCACTCCAAATCACGAGGTGCTTGTTTCTTCTTCAACCTGCATACATGAGTGGGGTACCTTGGGTGTACATAACCCTCTGGCTATTCCATAAAAACTTCCTCTTGTAAATCACCATTTAGAAATGCATTCTTGACATCCATTTGATGCATTTCCCAACCATTTATCGTAGCCATGGTAATAACTGACCTCACAATTCCCATCTTTGCCACTGGACTAAACGTCTCATCATAATCCAAGTCTTGGGTTTGTGAATAACCCTTAGCAACAACCAGCCATACTTTATGATGCTCAATTGAGCCATCTGACTTGCGTTTCACCTTATAAACCTATTTATAGCCAATGACATTCTTGCCTTGTAGTAAGGCAACCAAATCCCAAGTATCATTATGAACCCATGAGTCCATCTCCTCATCTATTGCCTTTTCCCATACATGCTTTCCAATAGCTTCTACATAGCATGTAGGTTCCACATGCTTTACCATAGATGTCATATATGCATAGTGCATAGCAAAACCATAGTATGCCAACCTGTCAATTGGATTCCTGACAATCTGTGATCTCTGTAAAGCCTGTGGATCACTATGTACACCTATCACTCTAGCATGTGCAGATACATATCTTTCTTGCTTCGCACTTGGTGTGCTTAAGACTAGTATGCCAAGTTCCTCATCCCTCTAAAATATCCGAACTAGATGACTCATATCCTATAATGCCAATACCTTCAACTTTCTTCTCTCCTTTGTCCACAACACTACTACTAGTGTTCCACTATCATGCCTCAAACGCCTTGACCATGGAACGTACAGTGCTACCACTTGACTCTTGTGGCCCAGACATAGAAGTATAACTTTCTTGTGGCAAGTTCACATGCACATCATCATCACTAGAATCACTAGAATCCTTATCTTTTGCTTTGTACCAACTAGCAAGCTCATCAAACACCACATCTTATGAAATGAGCACTTGCCTAATATCTGGATTGTAACATTTGTATGCTTTGCGATCCTGTGCATACCCAACAAAGATGCACTTTTCTGCCTTTGGATCAAGTTTCTTCCTCTTCTTATCTGGCACATGCACATAAGCAATGCTACCAAACACTTTTAGATACCCAATATCTGGCCTATATCTAGTAAGATGCATCTCTAGCGGCGCACTTTCATGTATGGCAGTTGTAGGTGTCTTGTTAAGCAAATACATCATTGTGGCACATGCTTCTACCCAATAAAAGTTTGGCATGCTCTTCTCATTTAGCATTGCCCTAGCTACATCAACAATGACCCTTGTTTTTCCTCTCAACAACACCATTTTGCTGAGGTGTGTACTTGCATGAAAGCTGCCTTCTAATGCCATTATTCCTTAAAGAAGTCCTCAAATCCATGTGAGGTGTATTCACCACCTCCATCCGTCCTCAAGCATTTGATCCAACAACCATATTGCTTTTCTGCAAATGCTTTGAAATCCATGAACTTTGCTAACACTTCGCTTTTCTATTTGAGAAAATAGATCCAAGTCATCCTGCTATAATCATCAATTAAGGTTACATAGTACATGGTGCCACTAATGGATGGGGTTTGTGCGCCCCCATACATCATTGTGAACAATCTCAAGTGGCCTCTTGCTCATGTTGCCTTCTCTAGGGAATGGAAACCTTGCTTGCTTTCCAAACTGGCAAGCATCACATACATGCATACTCCCAACATATTAGAATATAGTCAGCCCACCAACTATGGCTCTTACTTGCATATTCTTCAACTTCTATATGTTCACATGCCCAATATGTTTGTGCCACATCTCAATATCTTGGACCACATAACAACTTTTAGAAAATATAGCCGACTTCAACTCTGGAATACCTATATCCAATTTGAATAACATGTCTTCCTTCTTGCCCTTGGCAATAACTCTACAGCCATTCTTAAAGTCTTCAATGAAGCATCCATGCTCGTTGAATCATACCTGTAATCCTTGCTCAACCATTTGACTAACAGAAGCCAAACTCTTTGTAATGGAAGGCACATACAAAACATTTGACATAGACTTCACCTCGCCGCATCACGAAATGGCACTCTTCCAACATGAGTGATAGCATGCTGAGTGTCATTACTTGTCTCCACATATCCTTTTTCTTCCATTGGTTGCATGTGCTTAAACCACTCACCATGGCAAGTCATGTGATTTGACGCTCCTAAATCCAATACCATGTATCATCACTGTCTCCTGTGTCATCATAGAACCCACTACATGCTTCAGTGCAAACAAATGATTTGCACTATAGTCATTGACTGCTGGATGCAAAATTACCACCGTGTACTCTACCCCCTCTCAAATCATTTGGTTTGTGATAACAGTCACAAGCCATGTGACCAAACTTTCCACAATTGTGACAATCCACATGCTGCATATATGATTGTTGGCCTTGCCAATGACCTCTTCCACAAGCATTACCTCGACCTCTTTAAGGTGCATAGCCACGACCACCTCTAGCACCGAATGATGGCTGAAAATTTTGTAGATTGTGGTGACCTATCCTGCCAACCATGTCCACCTGTACATCCATGGACTAAATCTCCCCCTGCCTCTAGCACCTCGATAAGTATAAAATGCTTGATCCTGTGCATGTTCATTTGTGCTAGATGAGGCACCTAAACCAAGTTTCATCTCTTCCACAATAAGCAACAAAATCATCTCATCAAAATCTGGGAAGTCTCCACCTCTAACCCTGATAGAGGTTTCAAATGCCTTGTACTCCTTACCCAAGCCATTCAATGTAATGGCTACCAAATCATCATCATCCACATGGGGGCACCAATAGATGCTAGTGCATCAACACATTCTTTGATCTCCTACACATAATCATTTATACTTCTATTGTTTGCGAGTCACACCATGGATCTTCATCTTCTTTGGTGCTATAGTTGTATCATACAACTTCACCAAAGTATCCCATGCATCCTTGGGATTATGTGTGTCATGCATATGACATAACATGATGTTTGTAACACAAATTGAGAAATACTACAACACTTTGAAGACTTCTCTGTCCAATTTCTATGTGTTGTAAGCTAAGCATGTGTTGTATTCATTTGGGGAACCCTTGGCTTCGTCTGCTCGCCTATCACCAAGTTCCATAGTCCTTTGCCTTTGAGAAAATTTGCCATACAATACTTCCAGAGAGCGGAAGTGGTGTCTATCAACCTTTTCACCAATTTTATCAAGACTGTCACTCATATTTCTTAGCACAATGTTCACTGAGGATTTATTGCCTTTTTCACCGATTCAGCTGTCTTTAAAACAACCATTTAATGAAATCATAGTCATCACTGATCATAATTCTCCAAAATTTTCCGGTGTCATTCCTTCCTCAGTGTATCTATGGCATCATTGGCAACTAGAACGCTCACCACCTGTCCACTCAGGGGTCTTTTCGATGGTTCCTAGCTCATAGTACTCGGCAATATTCACATATCAAAATGGAATCTTCATTGAAGATCAGCAAGATCAACCAACAGATCCATATAAAAGAACCATGGACTCATCCGTTTTGAGGACCAGCAAGGTCAATCAACTAGATCCATGCCCAAATTCAAAAAACAACTCTTACTCCTTGTTCCAATATCTTCCACAACGCACGTGTGGGTATCTTCGGTGACCCAGAGCCCGAGCACCGTATGGTCAACACCCTCTAGGTTCCTTCGCAAGTGACCTAGCGCTTCACTCATAGGCCGCTTCCTTGGTCCCTCATCCACCGTACCAGAAGCTCACCATTTTAATCAAACCGAGGCTGGTCAACAAGACATCGGCCGACCTTACTATGCGAGACGTCCTCCATTGACTCTCCGTCAGCTGTTGTAACTTTATCAGATTAGGTCTCCATGACCTCATTCACAAGATGGTCAAAATGCTTCCCCAGCATTCTTGACATAAAACAATTATAAAAAAAAGATCATAAATACAATTTCTATAGCGAACTCTCGTCTTTCCACATTGTTCCACATCATTCCTCATTTATTTCATCTGTATTCCCTTTCTTATCACATCATAATCATTCACATCACAATTCACATGACACCACATCAATTCTCTTCTATCACATTCAATTACATCACATCCATTTACACCCATCACATCTCATTCATTCATATCCATCACATTCGTTCATTCATACCACCACATACATTTTCATAACCATCCCATCACATACAGGATGTAATGTGATGTGAATCAGGATGTGAATGAATGAGATGTGATGTCATGTGAATCGGATGTAAATGAATGATATGGAATGTGATGAATGGAAGAGATGTGATGTGATGTGAATCGGTTAAGAATGAATGAGATGAGATGTGATGTGATGTAAATTGAGATAGATGTGAATGAATGATATGTGATGGGATGTGAATATGGGTAGATGCGAGTGGATGAGATGTAATGAGGATAAATGAGAAAAGATGTGATGAGAGGAAAAATGATGTGATTGGATGAGAATAGGAATACATATAAATTGGATATGGATTAAGTAATGTGGACAGATGTGGAACAATGTGAAAGATGAGAGTTCATTATAGAAACTGTATTTATGACCTGTTTTTAAATGATTGTTTTATGTCAATAATGTTGGGGAAGCATTTTGACCATCTTGAGAATGAGGTCGTGGGGTGGAGACCTAACTGATAAAGTTGCAACAGAGCTGATGGAGAGTCAACGGAGGACGTCTCGCGTAGCAAGGTCGGCTGAGGTCTTGACCAGCCTCGGTTCGATTTAAATGGTGAGCTTCTGGTACGGTGGATGAAAGACCAAGGAAGCGGCCTATGAGTGAAGCGCTAGGTGACTTGCAAAGGATCCTAAAGGGTGCTGACCATACGGTGCTTGGGCTGTGGGTCGCCGAAGATACCCACACGTGCGTCGGGGAAGATATTGGAACAAGGAGTAAGAGTTGTTTTCTAAAATCGGGCATGGATCTGGTTGATTGACCTTCTCAACGGATGGGTCCATGGCTCTTTTATATGGTTCTGTTGGTCCACATGACATCACATCTCATCACATCTATTCACATGACATCACATCTCATCACATCTATTCACCTCACATCTCTTCACCCCTATTCACATCACATCCATCCATCCATTCATGCACATCTATCTGATTCACATCACACATCTCATCACATCCATTCACCTCACATCTCATCACCTCGATTCTCATCACATCTATCCATCCCTTCATTCACATCTATCTGATTCACATCACACATCTCATCATATCCATTCACCTCACATCTCATCACCTCTATTCTCATTACATCTATCCATCCCTTCATTCACATCTATCTGATTCACATCACAAATCTCATCACATCTATTTATCTCACATCTCATCACCTCTATTCACATCGCATCTATTCATCCCTTCATTCACATCTATCTGATTCACATCACACATCTCATCACATCTATTTACCTCACATCTCATCACCTCTATTCTCATCACATCTATCCATCCCTTCATTCACATCTATCTGATTCACATCACACATCTCATCAGTTCTATTTACCTCACATCTCTTTTTCTTCTTGAATTATCTTTCTCAAAAAGGGGGTGATATTTCAATTACTAATTTACTGAATTTCATTCATTGAATATTCATTTAACTGATTTCTAAATTAATCAACGAATTCCGATGAGGAATAAATTAATTATTTATCTCAATATTTTAACTTCGATAGATTTCCTGAATTTTCTCTTTACAAACCGAGTGAATATGAAATGATAGAATTTTCCCTCTCAGAGTATTTACTTATTCATTTATCAAATATTCATGGAAATTAAACATAAAATCAAAGAGAATTTAATTTTGATATAAAAATTCTTTATGCATCTATTTATGCATAAAATCAATTTAACAGGAATAACACTTTTAAAATAAAAAGATTTCCAATATGCATCTTTTTATGCATAGAAATTGAATCTAATGAAAATAACACTTTTATAATTAAAAAAATCCAATATGCATCTTTCTATGCATAGAAATTCAATCTAACAAAAATAACACTTTTATGATAAATAAATATCCAATATGCATCTTTCTATGCATAGAAATTGAATCTAATGAAAATAACACTTTTATAATAAAAGAAAATCCTTTTATACATCTATTTATGCATAAAATAGGAATAACACTTTTAAAATAAAAAGAATTTGTTTTAGAATGCACAAACGGTGGGGATTATTCTTTTTGAATAACATAAAGATAAAACTTATTTCCACAAAATTTAAGAAAATTTTGCCATAACCTCTTTTGTATGGCTGACCATTTCTCAATTTTTACATTCTAAATTTACTTTAAAACTTATCCCAAGATGAAATAAAGCACTCTAATCTAATCAATTTTTCACTTCTAAAGAGTAATCAATAGGAAAAGTTTAACTCAATTTATTTGTTACTCATTTTAGAATAAAGAAAGGCTGAAATTCTTAATGAAGAGAAGGGGAAGCCTTTTCATCAAGGCTTAACATCCATATTTACATTAAAAAGCAAAGAATTCAGAAAACCATAGATTAGAATTAAAAAAAGTAGAATGAATAACTTACATGGAGTTTTTTGGGCTTTCCTTTGGCTTGAGGGATTGAGGGTTCTACTTTTGTTTGGATCAAGAAAATGGAAAGCAATGACGAGAAAAAAGGCACCTCCTTCATGAGGGGGAATCTCCATTTTGAGGTGTCAAAAATCAGTTTTTTAACTATTTTCCTTGGTCCTTAGTCCACTCTTCATCTTATGTGAGTATTTACTCATTTTTCTTGGGGGGGGGTGGTTCTTTATTTCTTCAATTTATCTCCTGCCTACATTTGGATTAATCTTATTGGTCCCTTAGAACCTTAATCTAAAATTTTCAAAAAATCTGGACCCTTAGGCTAAGGCCTTTTGAGCATATTATAATTTATTTCTAATGCACCTTATGAAATTCTTTTTAAACTTCTATTTCGGGGAATTTAGTTTAATAAGAAAGGATATTTTTCCATCCAAAGATATCTAAAAACTGAGTTATCTCTCTCTAGAATATTTTCTCTCTCTAGGCCAAAACAGGTAAAAAAAGATCTTTTATTATTCTGAAAAATGAATTGATTATAGGAGAAGAAACTGGACATCTTGAGGGGTTGGGGAGGAATCTTACATAACACCATTCTACTGAGTCCTCACTCGGCATCTCTCCTCTAACTATCTCACTCACTCTCTCATACATAAACAGCATGTTTAGTAAAATAGAGACACTGGAGACGTAATCCACATAGTGTAGAGAGCAACACATAACAATAATGAAATGGCAAGATTGCTCTTAGTTATATTCTAGAAGTATTATAGACTATTACAGAGCAATTTCCCAACACAGACTACCATTTTCTAAGTAGCAATTTCCCAACACAGACTACCATTTTCTAAGTACTATTACTATAAAACAAGCTTTATGACACAACTGTCAACTATCAGACAGCATACAATGACTACACCCTTCATACGTTCCTTCTATCTGAGTGTTTATCTCTATTCTTGTCTAACACTGTATATCCCCTGTACCTATCTACAGTGACTAGTTGCCCTTTTACACTGAGTCTTCTTGTTCTTAGCAATGGTGGGAAAGGGTACAGCAGACCCAAAAGACAAGGCTACAATGGAAGTTAGAGCTAATGGAAGCAAAGGAATAAGTGACTAGACTCCAAGCAAAACTCACAAAGGTAAAGGTCGATGCAAAGCTAGCCATAGAAAGCACAAAAATGCTATCACCCAGAGTACCCAGAAAGGAACGTGGAGGGCTATTGGTTGAGGTCTGAAAGCTGCATGACACCAACCAAGCCCTGCACAAAGAGAATAAGCACCTAAAAGAGTGATTGACCAATAGCTTAGCAGCTCTGTGGGCCAATGTGGACAATCCATTCTTTTAAGCTTCACATGTGATGTTCTCTGAGCTACTGAGAGCTCATAAAGAGCTACCACCATATTTTCAGAATGTAGACAGAATAAGGTCCATGCTTACCAAGAAAGCTCTTCCTTTGAAACACCCATGCTCACAATTCCTGTTCTCACGAACAGACACCAGAGGGAAGGAGGTTGCTTCCGTCAAGAATGTAACCACCTACAAGTGTCAATGTCTAGATTGGAGACCCAAAAGCAAAAAAGCTACAAAGCTCGCCTTCAGATGATCCAGCAGAATATTAAGAAGCTATACAAGTTGAGTGGAGGCCCACATCAATGGCGGAAAAGAAAATTCTAGGGCAAACTGCACGCAGACTGGTGGTTTTTTATCAAAAGACACCACAGACCGACAACAGGGGTCTGGGTTACTCATAAGAATAGGCATAAAAATTAAAGAGGATGTAGAAGCACGCCACCTACTTGGATGATGTATACATCCCAAACCATACTCCCCTAGAAATGTTTATAAGATTCAAACAAAAATTTGTCAGTGAAACTAGTTTAGGAGTAGAAGCTCAAGCATCTGGCATGCCCAGTGTTGCGCCTAGCAGCTCAGTGGGGTGACACCTTAGTATCGCACGTGTGGAGGTGGCGAACTGTAACCACCAAAGAGTGATTGCCAAGAACAAGAAGTCTCTGTTGTGTAAAATGGCAGCTAGTCAATGTACAAGGGATATACAGTGTTAGACAGAAGTAGAGATAGACACTCAAATAGAAGAAATGTATGAAGGGTGCAGTCATTATATGCTCTCAACTGATAGTTGACAGTTGTGTTATGAAGCTTGTTATAGTAATAGTACTCAAGAAATGGTAGTCTATGTTGGGAAATTGCTTTGTAATAGTCTGCAGTACTTCTAGAATATAACTAAGAGCAATCTTGCCATTTCATTATTGTTCTCTGTTGCTCTCTATACTATGTGGATTACGTCTCTGCAGTGTCTCTATTTTACTGAACATGCTATCTATGTATGAGAGAGTGAGTGAGATAGTTAGAGAAGAGATGCTGAGTTAGGGCTCAGAGAGTGAGAGTGAAGGTTTGCTCAATAGAGTGGTGTTTTGTGTATCCCCGTGACCATTTGAGAGTCGGTGTTCGTACCCAAAAACTCTAGTGGGTGACTGCGCGTCTCCCATGGCATTGCCTAACTAGTCTATCACACAGACTATTATCTTGCCATTTTACTGAGAGGAAAATCAACGAGAAACACCTTGTGATCCTGCTAGGGAACAATAAACATTCTACTAGGAAAAACCTCCATTAAGTAGCATTCTATACCATCAAGCAAAGGAAAGTTAAATTGCAGCAATGTGATGAGCTATGGTGGATCAAATGCAAGGATCAACATGATTAGCATGTAATTAGGAGGTGATTAAGATGAGATTAGTGCATAATCAATCTAATAGCTTAATGTAGTCATGGATACTCAAAAACCAACAATTTCTCATTAGGCCAATGCCTCAATTTATAGGTTTTACATCCACAAGATGCCAAGCATCTAATCCCATTGATTTCTCCTTGATTTGTGCCACCTCCCCTAGGGGCACTTTTTCCTAGAATCTTTCCACACCCCTATATTCACTCATGCTACCCACTCATGCTACCCTTGATTCTCTCATCAGTAGATTCTTCTCACCTTTTCACTGCCCACTCAATTACTGACTCCCTTTTACGATCTCTAGCCCCACCAAGGGCTTGTTCTTGCACACACCCATTCACTTGCATATTTCAACACCTCCCCTCAATAACTCTAGCACACCTGGACCCTATACCAAGTTTCCCTCTTACTTGTTGGTAGCCCGCGAGAGCAGTGCCTCAAGTCCCTAACTCATAGTCCTTGACACTCTCTCTCTCCCTATGTGTCCAAGGCTATTGCAAGTGCCCGCCGTGACCTTAACTAAAGTGCTCACATACATCTACCACATGGCCTACATCATCGATAGCTCAGAGGTGGTTTTACTCTATTTCGGCAGGTTACATTGGGTTGTGGGGTTTCTCTCTCTCTTCCTCTCTCAGAAAAGATTTATTGACTCCTCTACCTTAAGAGTGAGTCTCCATGAAGTTTGCCGATGTCAATCCTTCTTCATTTGGTTTGATGTGCAGTCTCTAGCCATGTGTCCTGGCTTCCCACAGTTGTGGCAAGTGAAGGTCCTTCCTCCTCCCCTACCTCTTCCTCGTCCTCGTCCGAGGCCTCCTCGGGTGTAGAATTCTTTCTCCTCTCCGGTTGTTGGGTCCAACCCTTTCTTCTCTTTGACCTTGTTCTCTTGCTCTAGTAGAGCTCCTTCTAACTCATGCAGCTTCAAATCTGGTACATTCTTTAAGGTTGCCACAATGTTCTCATACTCTCCCTTGTCCACACTCTTCAAAAGCACTACTAGTGCCTCATCATCTTCTACTTTCTTCTCTTTGACCTTGTTCTCTTGCTCTAGTAGAGCTCCTTCTAACTCATGTAGCTTCAAATCTGGTACATTCTTTAAGGTTGCCACAATGTTCTCATACTCTCCCTTGTCCACACTCTTCAAAAGCACTACTAGTGCCTCATCATCTTCTACTTTCTTCCCAATGGCTACCAGTTGTTGCTTAATGCTTTTGTATTTGTTCGTGTGTGGTTAGAGGTTCACTTTCCTTCATGTCAAGTTTGTAGAATTTCATTAGCAGATTTATCTTTGAATTTTTTGCTTGAGTGCCAAATAATTTGTTAAGTTCATCCCATGCATCTTTATCTTGTCGTATCTCTGCAATGTGGTGAATGATTTCATCATTTAAGCTAAGTGCAATGAGTCCTAATGCTTTCTCATTCCTGCTCTTCCACTCATTCTCCCCAATCTGCTCTAGACATTCATCTCTTCCCTCAACTAGCCCCCACAGATTTTTCCTCATGAGCAAATACATGGTCTTTGTTTGCCATGTATGGAACTGCTCCTCCCCGTTAAATTTAGCTATTTCTTGTGCAGTGCTCATGATGATGTGAACGGGGTCTTACCTCTTGATCCAATTCAAGACTCAAGGGTAGTGTCTACACTTTTACAATTCCATTTTGGTGTTAAATGATGATTACAATAGATTTACACTTATGAATATACCAAAATTTGCATAAAGCCAAGGGTAATTGATTTGTACTGGATGGTTGGGATATCAAACCATTTTCAAATTGCAATCTGAAGTGACAGAGATCTGTATCAGATACCCAATGGTAAGTTTGAACCATCAATTGCACCAAAATATAGTGATTAGTGTTAATTAATAATTGATTAGTAAAATAATATCCTATTTTGTGTGCAAACAATAGAGTGTACAGGGAGGCCAGATCTGGTGCCTTAGAGTTCAAATGAGGTCAAATCCTTTCAAGGGCATCAATAGCAGTTAGTCTAGTAGAGGATCAAGCCCAAAAAAATAAAAAAAAAGACCAAACATTGAATGCTTAATCTCTATTTTACCAAAGTCACTTGAAGATTTGATGCAAAGCTTGATGCCACTTCTCCTTGATGAATTTCAAGATTCTGAGGTCATAGGCTTGTAGAGCACCCTTGAAAACCCTTGGGGATAAGAGGAAATAAGCTTGAATCTCATCTGCTCCTAGAGCGGTGAAAGTTACGAATTGATGCAATGACCTGAAGCATGGGGCTTGTGCCTAGGTATGGCTAAGATATTTTAGCCTAATGTTGGGGCTGGAGGGAGATCAAACCCCTCCACCAGTCGGGGGTGCAAAAAGTTAGTTGAAAAAGACTAAAAAGGGAGGATTAATACCTAATCATGATTAGCAAGTTGATTAGGCTTAAAAATTAGCTGAATCATAAGCTATGGCTCTGATACCAAGTTAAATTGCAGCAATGTGATGAACTATGGTGGATCAAATGCAAGGATCAACATGATTAGCACGTAATTAGGTGATTAAGATGAGATTAGTGTACAATTAATCTAATAGCTTAATGTAGGCATGGATACTCAAAAACCAATAATTTCTCATTAGGCCAATGCCTTAATTTATAGGTTTTACATCCACAAGATGCCAAGCATCTAATCCCACTGATTTCTCCTTGATTTGTGCCACCTCCCCTACATCTAGGGGCACTTGCATATTTCAACAAGCAAAGTGTGGGTCCACTTAAAACAAGTCCAAGGAGAAACCATAGCATGGAAGGAACTTTTTGGAAAGACAATGTGGAGAGCCTTTCACCACACAACCCAACTAGATTCAGGCATGCTTTCCGCATGTCCATGAATCTAAGGATGGTGAAAAGTAATCCCTTCCAAGGTGACCCTCTAGGAAGCATGCAGCTGGGAGTTCCTTGCATCGTTATAATCAAGAAGTCAGTGCAAAAACTTCTGCAACCCCGCACGAGCAAGAGGAAGTGTCAAAATTCAAGCATAATTTGGACCAAGAAAAGGAGAGCCAATAGCGAGAAGCCGAGTGCACAGTCTAGGTCCATAAAGCCCAAAAAGGGTGGAGTAACAAAACCAGGAAGAACAACCACAACAAAACCTGCGAAAAAGGTTCAAGGGAGCGATGTCATAAGCTAAAAATTTCCCAATGTTCTCAAGAGAAAAAGGGGAAGATGCAGATCTGCATGTGAGAAGGTTTGAGCAATACTAGAAAGTGGCCAAACCTCAGGATGTGGAAGAGCCAAAGCTGAGTGAGATCCGTAGAGATTCTTTCATGAATACCTTAAAAGACAGAGCCATGGTGTGGGTGTCAAGATATCAAGACAACCATTTCCAAACCTATGAAGAGGTCATGACTACTTTTTTAGGAAGATTCTAAAATTTAAAGTTTGCAACTCAACTCTGTGATCAAATGAAAGAGCTCCGACAAGAGGATATGGATGTGGAAGCTTATGCAACAAAGCTAATAAGCTTGAGGCAAAGAGTGATGGAACAAACCCGACCCTCAATGAAAATTATTTGTGATTGGTTTGTCCAAGGGCTTAAGCCAGATATCCATGCAGAAGTTAACACAAAAAGCAAGTGGAAACTGAGGAGTTTGAGGAACTGGTTGAGTTGGCCAAAATGTCGAAAAAAATAAGTCGAGAAATGAGACAAAAAAGAGAAAACCCAGGAAGAGTATCACCACTAAAGAGGGCAATTCAAAGCGACTCCTTGTTTGCAGGACACTCCAGTGGCAATAAAGAAAAAGAAACACAAAAAGAAGAAAACTAGGAAGGCCCAAGCAAGCCCCAGAGAATTGATGCTGCAGGTAAAGCAGCTGATGCAAGAAATGAAAAAGAGGAAAGGCTCAGATTTTTGCAAGAATGTGTTCTATTCCCAATGTAAACAGGAAGGTCAAATCAAGGAGGAATGCACTATGCCACCAACTTGTACCATTTGTAATATGTATAGTCATAGTACATGGAACTGCAGGTACAACATGAAAAATAGAGCTCCCATGGTGAACAGCATGGAAGGAGCGGAAAGAAGACCTCTAGGAATGGGAAGGTATGGAAATAGAGGCCGCAAAAATTATTTAGAAAGGAGAGGCCAAGGACAAGCCGGTGGTTTCTACAACCTTCACATGCTACTATTGTCAGCAGCCTGGACACACCAAAGTGGAATGTGCCATGAAGAAAAAGCACGATGAAGAAAGACAAGCGGAATTGATGCAGCTCAAAGAAAATCTTCCAAGTGCTAACATGATGCAGGTAGTTTACATATAGAGGGAGGTGCGTGACATCTTGGCAGTTTTACAAGGGCTAAAGCTAATGAATCTGGTGTAGTAATAACTCTGCTACATAATCAAGAATCACCCCAGGCCCGTAAGAAGGCAGCTGTGGACTAGGAATAGCAGGAAAAGGTGAGGATTCAAACTACTAAGGAAATAGAGAGAAGGCAAGGTAAGCAAAATAAGGATGGCTCATGCAAACTCATTGTTGTAGATCTCCCCAGAAGCAAGTGGAAGCAGACATGCAAAAAAGCAAATCAATAAGGAATGCCTAGAAGAAAGCCAGAAGAATACTGACTGGTTACAAACCAATGTAATGTCAATGCTGCTGGATAGACAGATCCGGCTGAGACAAGTGTTGGACTTATATACAAGATTCAAGGCCAAAATCCTAATGGAGGGGCTGAGCAAGGAACTGAAGCAATAGAGGAAGAAACCTCCAAATACAACAATATGCAAGCCAAAGAACCCCCAACATCTAGAGATGATGAAGTGGGCAAAGTCAAAATTCAACTAAACAACGTACTCATCAATTGTGCAGTGGTGGATGGAGGATCTAGAATGAATTTCATCATCACTGAGGAAACTACACTGGGATTGGATCTCAAGTGGGAGCCCATTCCGTTCAACATAATAATGGAAGATAACAGGGTAGTAGTACCTAAAGGAATCATCAAAAATGTCCCAATGAAAATCAAACAAGTTGAATTCAAGGTCAACTTAGTGGTTATTACCACAAAAAACCACACTGGGTCTTACCAGGTGTTATTGGGAAGGCCCTGATTGAGACATGGCAAGGTAAAGCAGGACTAGGACAGGAACAAAATCACCATCAGAAAGGGAAAGCAAAAAATGCATGTTGATCTTTCCGAATGCAAGGAGATCAATGGAACCTGCTTAGTGGCCAGTCCATGTTGAAACATTCAACATGTGTCAGAAGGCTTTGATGAATGATGAAGAGAATAGGATACTCCATGAACACCCAGATCTGGTGCCCTTATACATGTTAAATGTGGATGAAGTAATAAGGCATTACTTGGGAGCAAAGGGTAAAAATGCAAAAGTAGTAGACAATGAAATGAAGAGAAAAGAAGCAGACCCTAAAAAGACTGCAAATGTTGCCTTGGGTACCCATTGAAGGGTAGGTGATTGTGGTGTGACACGAGGTAGGAGCTTAGGTTGGAGAGGTTTGGGGATCCATGGCCCCTTCCCTCTTGCTCCTACCTAGCTTGCTTGGATCTCTCTTTGGGTGACACAAAGAGAGTGTAGAGTGAGCCCCTAGCGGCCTCACATCGAGGAGTTAATCCTAGTAGGGTTGGCCAAGTGTTGATCACTGGTGGGGATTCGACCCTTGCATGCACTTCCTTCTTCTTCTTCTCTCTTGTGCTTGTGAGGTAGCACCCCATTGCAAGTTTTGCACTGACCGTGTGCCCAGTTCGCCAAAGAGAGGAGTCTATGCCAATTAGGTAATGGCAAAGTAGGGTGTGGCACTTCTTGAAGAGATTCCGATGAGGGTGGTAAGGAAGTAGCTGGGGCTGAGGGGGTTGATGGATGTTTTGCGGTCCTATCAAGCCTCTGAATGATAGGTGGAGGAATTGCTGATGTTGAAGGTATATCTGTAAGGAAGTTCATCAGCGGTAGCTTGGGGGTCGCAGTGTCACATAGGACTTTCTGCTTCCCTTTATCTTGAGTAATCTTGACTGCAAATATGGCCTTATGTACCCATTGAAGGGTAGGTGACTGTGGTGTGACACGAGGTAAGAGCTTAGGTTAGAGAGGTTTGGGGATCCATATGGTATGATTGCCTTCATAGTAATGTTGGGTGCAGAGAAGAGAAATTTTTGGGATCCATCAAAGGGTTGAGTGCATGGGTCTAAGGTTTGGTCGAGGGTCAGAACGCCTAGAACAACACGTAAGTTTACATCGATCCTGTACCCTGTAGGCTTCAGGTTGGCGAATGGGGGCCTACATTGGGGACGAGAAACTCTGGATGCCTGTTGGTAAGGGGGATGGTGGGATCTTTTGGGGATCCATAAATGGAGATGCTCCCTTATAGTAGCCTTGTCCTACAAGAAACTGATTGGGCACCCAGTGGTGGTGAGATATCAAACCTTGTGGAGATTTGTTAGTATGGTTAGCAGTGTTAGCTTTGTTATAGCAGTGTTAGTTTGGTTAGTGTGATGTGGTAGGTTATTGTGATGTGGTAGGTTAGCTGCTTGTGATTTGGCCATGTAAGAGTGGACTGCCACTGTGTGATTTGGCCATGTTGAGAGTGGTGGACTACCACTGTGTGTGGTGGTGGTGTGGGTGCGAGAGGCGTTGATGTGGATGGCATGTTGAGCGGCCTCTTTTTTAGGGGAACGGAATGATAAGGGTGAGGTGTTGGGGTACTTGTGGGTGGTGGAAATGGGAGTTCTTGGCATGGGGAAGTAACGGGAATTGGCTCTTCATCTACTATTAGAACGGTAACGTGGCCAGAAGCCAATTGTAGGGTGGTCGTGCATGCATCCCAATCGATGTTGCATCTGTTATGGCCCATCCACGAGAGGAGGACCCCTTCACGCATAGTTCTTGCAGGCATCACATAAAATTTCCCTTCCAAGGGATTATTTCCAATGTGGAACAAAAGTGTGACTATGCCAATACAATGAATATGTTATGAGGCAACTGTGCTGACAACGGCAATAGGTGTTTCTTTCAATGTGGGTTCCCCAAGGGAACACCATGTTTCATATGACAGTAAATTGTAACTAGCTCGTGTATAAACAAGAGCTAATTTTTGGACAAAGCTAGTTGGTGTGGTCATTCCTAACCATAACCAAGTTGGCTTCACCTCCCAGTCTTCTTCTTCTAAGTCAACTACTTGGGCCATGTTGACCATGATATGCTTTTGCTTCAGCTTGGCTTGCCTCACTTCTTGCGTAGTTTTTTTCATATCCTCATGGTCTTGTTTTTGTTTTTTTTTATCATGGATGGCTTTCAAGGTGACCTTGATGAGGGCCATATTAGCATTTAAGTTTGCTACCATTGAAGTAACCAGCCATCTCAACACCATCAAGTGTTTCGATGCACACAACGTCTTGTGGTGTGATCTCAGAGACTAGGAAAGGTCCTAATCCCCTGAGCTTGAGCTTTTTCTTGTGCGTTTTGGTGCTAAATAAGAGGACTATGTCACCCTCATTCATCTGTTTATCCTTGAGCTGATCATCAAACCATTGTTTATGCCTGAGCTTTTGTACAATCATGCTATAGACTATAAAGAGGTAGGATTCATCAAGCTTTTCAAGTTCGAACAAGTGATAGCTTAAGGCATTTTTGGTGAGTTTTTCATGCACTGCAACACGTAGACTTGGAACTAAGAACTCCATGGGCATGATGCTTCAGTACTGTAGGTTAAACGGAAAGGGGTAGCATTGGTTACTTCTTTGTACTACGAAGTTCTATAGGCCCAAAGTGCGTCCGGCAACTTCTATTCCCAATCGTTATTATGGCTGGCCTCCACTGTTTTGGTGAGAATGGCACAGAGGGTTTTGTTTGTGCTTTTGGCTTGTGGCTATATGCTTGAGGATAATAAGGGGAGGACAAGAAACTCTTACAAGAGGAATTTGATTACCTCATTGATGAAATGCATTCCGTTGTCGCTAACAAGCTCAAGAGGACAACCGAAGCGTGTGGTTATAGACTCAGAAAAATTTAGCCATCGAGCATCAACTTTGTGGGTTGTGCGAGCTTCTACCCACTTGGTGCAATAGTCCGTGGGCAGCAATTATATATCTGGCTTGAGTGTATTTGGTTATCGGACTGATGCCACTTTGTATGTTAAATTTTGTAGATGAATCCAGTAGGTCTTTCAATATCTTCGCGGACCATCTTGGAATATTTGGGGTTCATTGGGTAAGCTCGTTGTTTGACTGGCCTAGCTCCATCAACCATGGGAATGGTGTGTTAGACCACTTCTGGGGGTACACCCTTCATATCCGTGTACTTAATTTACAGGCGAAGCGGTCCTGGAATTCAGTTAAGAGAGCAATTAGCTCAGCTTCTTCTTCCTTTGAAAGGTCTTTGCAATGAATACAGGCCTTAGGTCTTCACCCGGGCCTGCCAAGTTCACTTCCTGGACCATCATATGGGGTCCCAGGTTACCCACTATTAGACCTTTGAGCCAAATCATATTGAATAAAACGGTCAGTCATTTGAAAGGTCTTAAAGTGCTTGGGTACCTATCATGTTTCTTTGGGTTTAGCACTTTCCTCGTCAATTCCTTTTGGCTTCTTTTTCTATGCAAGTGCTAACTTTTTGCTGCATGCCTTGCGTTCAGAACGACAAAGCTTTTCAAGGACTAGTTCTGGTTGAATGGGTTCAACAGTCTATGGGATAGTAGTGTGGACCAAAAGAGAGCTGTTTGCAAACTCTTTTTGCCACATTTCATTGAAATGCTCATGTGCTTCCATAGCACCCACATATTTCAACCAATGGGTTTCAGAGTTGTCTGGGAAGATGTACCGCTTTGGCCCAGGGAATCCCTCAGGTCAGTGAGTTTTATGGGAGCATGTACTCCTTGATGGCTTAGCTCGAACAACCCGTTCAAGACCTTGTGTGGCTATATTGGGAAAATATGTTGAACTAAGCATATATAATGATGTAAGCTCTTGCCCATCTCCCGTGGCAAATCTTGTACCAGTTTTTCTAGGCAAGATGTCCAGGGTAGCGAGGATATGCATCTAGTTCTCAGAGTCTTCCAGCTCAGGAAGTGGTGCGGAATCCTCACTCTCCTTTTCATCTTGCAGTGTTTTATGGCATGTCTAGCATAGATGGACTTCATTAATTTGTGTAGTTGTGACTGAGTCCTTTGCAAATGGTCTGCCACTCATGGGGTGTACTTTCCACGTGCATAGATTGATCTTGAAGGTAAGATCTTTTCTCTGAATGTAGATGTGGTTAGTATCCCAATCATGGATCATCTTGGATTCTTGCATAAAGGGTCTACCAAGGATGCAATCATATGAAACTGGCTGACGTCGAAAATTCATTACCACAAAAGTGTGGCGGTAGGTGGTTCCCAGAATCTTAATTTTAAGATCCCTTAGTAGACCAATGGGTCTAGCAGTGGCTCCATCACCGAGTTTAACTAACAAAATCGTGTGTTATCCAAGGTAGATGCTCCCCATTTCCCTCAGCATTGTTTGGTAATGCTCACCCCAGCTTCTCCATCCAATATTGTAGTGACTTGTTGGTGGTCGTCAAAAGTTATCGGCAAGGCCACATTAATTCCATCACCTCCATAGTATTGTCCGAGCTTGTTCACTTGAATGGTAGGAGTCCCTTTTACCTTAAGAGGTATGTGGAATTCTTCTTCCTCATATTCATCAGAGCTGTCTAGCTCCATGGTTTTGTGCATGCCCCTGAGATGTCCCTCCATCTAGTCTTTCAGGTCGTTCCTCCATAGGCTTGGGCTACCTTGGAGTAAGGTGCCGATAGGGATTTGGACCTCAGAAGAGAGGAAAGAAGAGAGACCTACAATGTCTCTTGGAACGAAGGCTCGCCTTTGAGGAAGGTCAAGTCTTCTTTGTCTCAAGCTTTTTGAGGTGTATGGGATGGGAACAGAGATTTCTGCATTGGTTCCCCTATGACGTTCATCTCCTAGGGCTCTAAGATATTCCACCACCCTGTCTTTCTATTGGGTGGTAGCTTCTTCTTTTGTTAACTCTTGCAGGAGTGGTTGGTCTGGAAGCTTGCAAGGATAAACCTGAGCATCACGCGCAAGTCTCTAGTTTGGGACAGACGGGCATGGTTCAAGGTAGGCAGTAGGAGGGTCAGCTTCCAACCTGAGCTTGGCACTCACGAACTAACTCTTGGGTGGTTAGGAGCCTTTCTTTTTCCTCATCAATAGGATTTGGATATTCCATAAGCTTTTTGGGTAGCTGACGGGTGTCAATGGGTTCTTCGGTGCGGCGACGGCACGTAGCATATCGTCTTCTTCAGATGAAGAAGTTAAAGGATGAGTTGTTGTGCCAGAGTTAGAACCACTTTTGATAATCACTCGGCTTTCTCCCTTCCCAACCTTGGTGGCTGTCTTTTGTGAGCACCAAGTTACTCAGGCTTGTTCAGGGGCTCTTCCTTGGTCCTTTTTTGAGAGGTTGATGCCCCTGCAGGCAGCATGTGTTGCGGCTCTTTGCCTATTCTATAGCCTATTTACACATGGCAAGAGCAGCCGCCGCCGCAGGAGGGGAACTCATTGTTCTATTCATGTTCGGACACTCAGCCACTCGGTGAGGTCCACCACAATCATAACACTATATGGGTAGTCTTCTTGTTGTTTAGTTCATATCCCTAGCCCACGATATCGAGGCTACTAAGTACACAAGGTACATTTGATCACCCTCCATGACATAGTGACTGAGAATTTGTGAGGGCAGGCTCATGGGCTCTTGGGTTTCATAAGTGGGAGTCTCTAGGATTTCTCCCTCATTCCCATCCTCGATCAGGGTTATTTGACAAACTAGTGTGACTCTGGGTAATAGGGGCTGTGGTGGAAGAACTGGGGGCGGTAAAGGCATTTTTGGTACCCTAAGGATTTCTCTTTGGGCCACTTCTTGGCCAAGTTGAGGAGCGCTATGATGTGCAGGAGCTAGCAAAGCTAGCGGTTACATGGGGTTTGTGAGTAGTACCTGAGGCATAGCTCAAGCTAAAGCAGCTTTGTGATGGTAGCAGTTAGAGATCTCATGATTGTCCCACTTTACACAGTAGGTACAATAGAGACTTGGGCAAGGTCTCAAATGAGAACATTTAGTGCCAGTATGGCTTTCTCGACAGGTCGGGCGCCATATGAGTTCCCTTCTAGGATAAAGATGTGGATTGCCCCCCCTCGATCCCGGCCTTGGTTGATTGTCCATTGATGGGTCATTTGTTGCATTAGGGTGGCGGTTGCTCCACACTTTGTCCAAACGTGGATTCCTTACCCTTTTTTCATTAGGCTTTATGCTGGTGGTCTTGGAGGCTTCTGATACGCCTTCGTGGAGTTGTCGAGAATGTGTTCCCTTGAAGTTATCCTCAAACTTCAGAGCACTCTTGTAGAATTATTCAAAAGAGGTGACCCAAGGAAAACAAGGAGTTGTGTAGGGCAATATCTTCAAGTCCCTCCAGAAATCTCCTAATTAGTCTCTCATCAGAGAACTTGTCTGCAGTACTATAGCGTGAGTGGAGATATCTAACTCTGTTTATGTAATCTCTGATGGTTTCTCCCTCATTTTGTTTGACATTATTGAGCTGTTCACAGGGCTCCATCGGGTACCTTGACGAGAATACCCCACTTTGAAAGCTTCTTTTAGAGCCTCGAAGGAAGCTTTATCTTCCGCTTTCAGAGATCTAAACCTTTGGCCAGCTTTGCTATCCAAGGTAAATCCAAAGGCACTTATCTTAGTCTGATTGTCTATATGGCCAAATGCTTCACAGATCTGATTAAACATCTATAGGTGAGTAATGGGGTCACCTCTTCCATCAGACTTCGTGATCAACTTAGAGATGTTTGTTGGTTTGGTCCATTCCTGCCTAGATTGAACTGGTGCAGGGGGGAGTAATGCCAGTGCTACCCCCTCCCTATTTCCATGGCAATCCTTAACATTTCATGTATCAACCTTGCCATGACGGGAGCAAGTGGTGCAGGTTGGGGAATAGGTTATGGAGGAGCAAGATTGGGTGGATAGTAGACCAGTGGGGGTCTTCGGCCTCTAGGAGGACCACGTGGTCTCGTTTGATACACTGGGTGTGCCCCTTGAGGTGGGTGTACCGATGATAGATCGGCAGGCCTTGTTGTGGCGATGGGCCTGCTGGGGTAGACCCATTATCTTTGGTATAACGTCTCAGGCCTTTGGGAAGATGGACATGGTTCTTGGTTTGGCAAGGTTTTCAGAGCTCTGAATGAGTCTGCCACCCCCGAGACAAGTATGGCTCTCCAGTCTGGTAGTCGGGTCTAGGTTTGATGGCTCTCGCTCTAGCCGACTTCCACTCTAGGGTCTACAGAAGGAGCGGGCCCACATTCTTGAGGCTAATCCATATATATATCTCACTCTGGGTTGCGGTTCTATGGACTGTGTGTTTCCCATGATAAAATTGCAAAGCCTTGATGTAAGGCTTTGCTGAGAATGAGTTGGAGAGATAGGAGCAGGTTCCTGGACAGATGGTATGTCCATATCCAGGGTCGTCCACTACTGGGGAGGTCCTCGCTCTTGCTAGTACTATCAAAGATGAGCACCATTTGACTCCACACGATATTTACCAATAGGTCCAATCTGATTTGCGAAGGGGTGTTTAGAGAGCTCACTTCTCATCAAAGAGAGGGTTATTTCACGAACCTACCTGAGCGTAGGTGCATGGGAATATAGAACTATTGTGTAGAGCCCTCTGAGGATTTTTTTTTTTAAAAAGGAACGGTCATACGCTTGTGAGCGAATCAGCATACGCTCCTCAGTGAGAGAAGGAACGAACATTCACTTCTTGACTGGCACAGCATGTGCTTCGAGGAAATCGAGATGGAACGGGCGTTCGCTTTAGGTGAGCAAGGGAACGGACATTCGGAATGCAAACTGGAACAATCATTCGCTTTAGGGCGGCAGGAAGGAACGGGCGTTCGAGATGAAACGAATTAGATCGGGCATGGCGAGATGATGCCACGAGTGTTCACTTCGCGATTGGCATGGGCATTCGCTCTCAAAGAGGAGGGGATCGAACGTGCGAGTTTATGGGCTACATGGAACGGACATGGCAAGTTGCAAAAGGGAACTTAAACGGGTGTTCGCTCCAAGATGAGGAGCGAATGGGCATGGTAATCCTTGGAACATATATGCAATTTGGAGCGTACAGTCGTGGCACTGTCAGGGAGGGAATTTTTAAATTTTACTGCTCTAATGGCTGCATGTCTGACAGGCGCCCTGATAGTACAACATTCTCCTAATTTAAATGCACTTCAATGCACATGAGGCCCAATTAAATGTAATTAAGCTAATTTTAATGCTCCTGTCAAATTTAGGCAGCAAATCGTCCAGATTTGGGTTGTTGGAAGAAGGAACGGGTGTGCCAGAGTTGGAACGGGCGTTCCCTGAACTTGCCACGGACGTTTGCCTCTTAAAGAAGCCTAGCAAAATGCAATTTCACCTGGGAAGAACCTCTCCAATTAATAGTTTATTCAGGTACCCTCCTAGGGTTTTTTGATGTTTTTATTTTTACAAGGAGCTAGAGCTAGTTTCTACCTACTTATTGATACCTACAATGCATGGTTTAAGCTAATGGATTGAGATTAATTAAATGATTAAATAAAAATACAAACATGATGAAAAAACACAAAAATTAAAAATTGCTTAAATGTTGAGGGTAAATAAGGGCACTTACTTGCTTCTCCTCAGTGAAGACTCAATCAACCAACCAGTGGATTTGCACTCGAACCGGGCTAAATCAAGCTCTAGCTAATGAATCAAGTAGAGGACCCTAAGCCAAATGCCACTTCTTGGCAGCGGCACCCAAGAGGTTAATGGATTAACATCTACCTCACAAGCACAAGAGAGAAGAAGAAGAAGGAAGTGCATGCAAGGGTCAAATCTGATGATTAGCACTTGGCCAACCCTACTAGGGTTAACTCCCTGATGTGAGGCTGCTAGGGGCTCACTCTACACTCTCTTTGTGTCACAGAAAGAGAGATCCAAGCAAGCTAGGTAGAAGCAAGAGGGAAGGGGCTATGGAGAGATCAACCTCTAACTCATGCCAATCATATGCAAACAAGACAAGGTGGAGAGCAATGAGAAGGGAGTGAAGGATAGAAGCGAGAGCAACACCATTCCTATTCACATACACCAACAATCACAAGAAAGCAAGCCACCATAAGCAAGAGAGAGAGAGAGAGAGAGAGAGGGAGAGAAGGCAAGACTCAATTGAGACAAATGGGATTGTCCCTTTTCATATTTCATAAAATGTTTTATATACATGAGCTTATATATACAATGTCTGGCCGCCCAATTACAAATGGGGGCCCAAAACTAGTCTTCCTAGTTTCACTAGCTCTATTGTTAATCCAATTCTAGGATTAACAAGAGCTACCGCCATTATCTTACATCAAGGAGTCACGGTAAATACACCAAAGGGTCATACATTCAAGATATGAAGCAATAGTGTCCAAAGCTACAACTTGGACAAGCACCCGTAATGGTGTGACGGAGTATTTATGGCAATTCCCACTTCAAGAGCATGTAGTAGCAAGATAGGATGAAGTCCTAAGTGATGTACTTCATGGATATATTATGAGAGTAGTATTGTAATAGCATTAGGCCTCTGATGAGCCTAAAGTGCCCGGTCGGCCATAGTTTAAGTGAGTGTGAACACTTATGGCCATGTATATACGTGAATTGCTCTTGCTAATCTCTCTCCCTAATGCATGCTAGTGAGTGTGTGCGAGTGAAGTGAGGTGAGAGGAGGGACGAGGACCCGTATAGTACAATGCGGCGGCGGTGTGACAACGCTCACGGCGGGAGACGTGGTGGAATTGCTTCTCAAGGAGTTGTAGAGCTTGGAGACCTCAAGGGTTACGAGCTCAGCCATTGGAAAGATCCTTACGATAGTTGCGGTTCACCAGGTAATCTCTTTTTGGATGTGTTTCAAGGAGGGTTAGGATGAGCCATAACATTTTTTTGTACCACTACCGGGGAACCATCCCTTGGCTTTTTCCATCATTTTACCTCTAATCTACGTATAACCCATTGCCCATTATCTTGATTAATGGTTTTCCATGAAAAAGATGTGGATTTGATGGTGATTTGTGTGAGATTTAGTGTAGAATAGCTCTCTTTTTTGTTTTTGAAAAGAATGCTTTTTGCTTAATTTTTAAATTAATTTATTATTTTTATGGTTTTTCATGTTCTTTAGGCTTGCACATAGTTTGTATTAGGCTTAGTTTGCATTCATTGCATCAAGCAATGCAATAGAATACAATTTTTTAGTGAATGTTAGCTCTCTTTAGTGTTAAACATAGAACTAAGATCATTAATTCTAGTTTAATTGTGTGTTTGTTTGTTGAAATTATTGGATTAAAGTGTTAGCAAGCATTAGGAGTAGCTTAATCTTTCAAAAATTCTCCTTAACACCATTAAAAAACCCTTGAATTTGACTAATTTCTCTTAATAGATTGGTTTTTGTCATTAAGGGTGCTTAATCTTGTTCAAGAGGCCAAAAAATTAGAAAATGTGTTAATTGGGGTCTAAATTGATCATATGAATAGTAAAAATTGGTGTTTTTGAGTGTTTTGAGAGCATCTAGATGCATCAAAACACCTAATCACATCAATTTTTCCATCAATTAGAGAAAATTAACTCTCTTTGCTTAATTTTACCTTAAAAGAGGAGACTATAATTAAGAGTCTAATTAATCCCCTATTTTAGATTAATTTACACAATTGTTAATGCACAAAGATTAGCATTCCCTTGCTCTATCCAATGATGTGCTCAATTGTGTGAATTAATTAGGGATTAGTGGGGTTAATTAGAGTCCTTGATTAGTATAAAAGAGGGAAAGATTAGTGAAATGATTAATCTTGGATTAATCTTTAATCACTTTTTTACATAACTCATTAAGGCTAATGAGCATTCAATGAGTAGATGTTCATGAGTTGTCAAAATTGTTCATTTTGGGGGTCATTTATGAAGGGTGTAAGGGATGTCATTAAAAGGTTAACTTTTTTTTATTCCCACTGACCTTTTTGGGAAAATGCCCATATCCCTTTCATTTTAAATTCAAGAAATATCTCCCCCCCAAAAAGGGAAATTGCATTTCCCACTAGACTAAAAAAAAATCAAATTTTATATTCCGTGAAGTCTGTCGGTTCACGGCATGAACCATTTTGTGCAATTTCACAGAACTAGAGTTCACGTGGAAAAAAAAACCAACCGTGAAAAAATCCGGCGTTACAAAAAATTTCGGCCGTGAAAAAATTTCAGTGTGAAAATTCTGGCATGAAAAAGAATTCCAGCGTGAAAAGTCTGGTCGTGTGTGAAAAAATTCCAACGTGAAAATTTTCGCCATGAAAAGCTAGGCTGTGAAAAGTCAGACGTGAAAAAAAATCTGTGAAGTCCAATTCACGGCGTGAACCATTTTTTGCAATTTCACGTAACTAGAGTTCACGCGCCAAAAAATTAAAAAATCGAATATAATATTCCGTGAAGTTCGATTCACAACGTGAACCATTTTCTACAATTTTACGGAGCTAGAGTTCACGTGTCCAAAAAAAAATCAAAGAAATTAAAATTTATAAAACTCGTGAAGTCTGTCGATGTGAAAAGGGGTCCGTCGGCCAAAAAAAAAGACTTTGGAAAACACCCCTGTTTGGAGGCCCGTATATCTGATGAAGGCGCTCTAGGGCTCATCGAAAAGCTGACATCGAGCTCTTCGACTTTGGATTGGCCGTTTGAAGTCAAAATCGACTATGTTAACCTCCAACCAGCAGTCTCAAAATTTGACCCAAAAATCGAGGCAAAAAAACAACCCAAAAACCACGAAAAATCGTAAAAAAACAGCGCAAAAACAATGACGAGCCATATTCACGCTACTTTTTGAGGGTCTAAACGACAAAATCATGGACGACTCAGGAAAACGAAGTTGTAGTACTCCAAAAATACTACAACTCCCTCATATAGAGTTTTTCAAAATTTCTTTTAGAATACCCTTAAAAATGTGCTGTGAAACAAGGAAAAAATTCTCGAATTTTTTTTTTCCGTCTTGAGACAGTGATGGAAATTAGGTTTTAGGACCTCCTCTTCCATCTGGGAAGTTCCTAGCACACGCTGTGTCCTCCTGAAAAATATCTCTAAGAGGTCATTCACGTGCGTATAGCACCTAAGCTAATTAGGGCAAACGGACAGCCGTTTGATCCAGTGAAGAGTACGCCAAGCCTCTTGAGGCTGTAAATACGGGCTGTGGGAAAGTATACAAAGCAAAAAAAAACTATGATTGCTCATTAAGGAGCATTTAGGCACTCTACCATGGGCACACAAGGACTGAACCTAATGGCTGACATCTTCGAGCCATTGAGATCTATGCCACAAATTCACCTCCCAATACCATTGGCCATGCCTATAACAAGCGTGTCATCAGGTTTTACACCCCCTATGTAAGATTCCTCCCTCCAGCTTTTGAGGTGTAAAGATGTAAGAACCTCCCCTTCTGTTCTTGTAATTATTATCCTCTCTGAAATAGAAGAAAGATCTTGTTTTACCCTATTTTGGCCTAGAGAGAGAAAATATTTAGAGAGTAAAATTGAGATATCTTTGGATATAAAAATCCTCCTAGTGTCTAAAATGGTTTCCCCTGAAACAGAAATTCAAAAAGAACTTTCCAATGTGCATTTGAAATTAATTGAAAATGTGTATAAATGACCTTAGCCTAAGAGTCTAGATTTTCAGAAATTTTTGGGTTATGGTCCAATTAAGGTTCCTATGGACCAATAAGATTAATCTAAGTGTTGGAATGAGATAAATCCAAAGAATAAAAGAAAATACACAAAAATGAGTAAATGCTCACATAAGATGAAGAGTTGATTGAGTACAAGGTTTATTAGTTAAAAACTATGAGATATTACTAAAAAAATGAGATATTTTAGAATAATGATACATTTTTGACACCTTGGTAAGGAGGGGGGAGACTTTGAGGTAGGCCCCTATTTCACACATGTGGATGAGTTTTTAATTCAAAAAAATTGTGATATTTTTATCTCTCCTGGATCAAACTAGATCAAAATGGGAGCTAAACTAGTCCAAATTTTGTCCAAATTCAGCCAAACTAAAGCTGAAAAATTCTAGAACTTAGTTGGACTCAGTTAGTAGCCTCCCTCACTTATAAATAGACCCTCGTTCTTTTGTATTCTCATCTTTGAGCTATACCATGCTAGTATTACATTAAAATAATGATATTTTTTATTATCCCTTAAAAATCCTCTACTTTTGGAGAGAGTGGAGCTTCTCTCTCTCTTCAACCATCCTTGGAGCTTTCCTCTCAACACACTAACCAATTGATTGGTTGGGGGCTTCCTTCTGCTGAGATAAAGAAGCAAGCCAAATCATGAGGTAAGATGTAATTTTCATGGTTTTCTTTACTATTCTCAATGATTTCACTTCTCAATCCCTCTCAAGCTTGAGAAGTTTCTAAATCAAGTGTTTATAATGCAAATCAAGCTTTTCTTAAGAGTTGTAATGAATAATTAAGAAAAGTTTACATTTATGCTTAATTAGGATGCTTTTTATGTTTATCTCTCTCTCCCCAAAAGAATGGTCATTCCTATGACCAATTCTCTATTCAAATGATGCTTCTCATTGATAAATTCTCAATTCACAAATCAAACTCTAGGCTTGTGAAGCTAGAGGTTAAGAAAATGGCTTTTTATACTTTTATGCTTCTAAAATTATGATAATCTTATGATTTAAATCCATAAATTGGATTTAAGTTTAGAAGATAGTTATACTATCATAATTGTATTACTAAGTTTATTCTTTTCAAAAATATTAAAAATTATCAGTAAAATAGCAGCGGAGATATGGTAAAATTTTTAAGAAATTGATAATTCATTCTTATGTATAACGTGAAAGAGGACTTCCTACCATATTCTAGGATTGGTCATCCTATGCGAAAAGAATGATTTTCATCACACTCAATGGAAAACTAATTTTTAAGGTTTATGCATAATTAAATAATTAAGAAAAGAGAAAATTGTGGTAATTTTATTTAAATGATAAAAGAGAAATTCCCATGAGATTTGGAATTCAATCATTTAAATAGGGAAAGTGGAATTCTTAGCATATTGAATTAATGGATATTTTTATTAAAATTCAAAGAGGAATTTTTGATAAATTTATTTTATGCATGAGAAATATTTAAATGATAAAAGAGGCATTCCCATGACATTTGGAATTCAATCATTTAAATGGGAAAAGTGGAATTCTTAGTATATTAAATTAATGGATATTTTTATTAAAATTCAAAGAGAAATTTTAGATAAATTTATTTTATGCATAAAAAATATTTAAATGATAAAAGAGGAATTCCCATGACATTTGGAATTCAATCATTTAAATAGTAAAAGTGGAATTCTTGGCATATTGAATTAATGGATATTTTTATTAAAGAAAAGATAAATTTTAGATAAATTTATTTGATGATAAAAGAGGAATTTCCATGACATTTAGAATTCAATAAATTAAATGTAAAAAGAGGAATTCCCATGATATTTGAGATCCAAGAAATTAAATAGAAAAAAGAGAAATTTTTAACATAATTCAAATTATGAGTATTTATCAAAAGTAGAATTTTGAGCATTATTGGAAAACATGGGTAGAATTGATTTTTGTAAATCCCATGAATCTTTTACTCAAAAAGAAAAATATTGAATATATTCCACTTGAGAAAATTAAGAAAGAATATGAAAATATCCGTTGAGAAAAAGAACCTTTACCTAGGCCAAGCAATTGGCAGAAATATTAGAAAAGTCCCATCGGTATCAAAAATAGAAAATGTTACTAAATGTGAAATGGATGTGGATGTGAAAGAAGAGATGAGAATGAGATGTGAGGATATGTGAAAGGATGTGATATAAATGAATGTGGATGTGAATGAAGAGATAAGAATGAGATGTGAGGATATGTGAAAGGATGTGATATAAATGAATGTGGATATGAATGAAGAGATGAGAATGAGATGTGAGAATATGTGAAAGGATGTGATGTAAATGAATGTGGATGTGGATGTGATAGGATGTGATGTGATGTAAATGAACGTGGATGTGGATGTGGATGTGACAGGATGTGATGTGAATGTGAAAGGATGTGATGTGATGTAAATGGATGTGGATGTGGATGTGAAAGGATGTGATGTGATGTAAATGGATGTGGTGTAAATGGATGTGATGTGATGTAAATGGATGTGGATGTGGATGTGGATGTGATGTGATGTGGTGTAAAGGGATGTGGATGTGAATGTGATGAGATGTGGATGAAATGTGATGTGATGTGAATATATGTGGATGTAAATGTGAATGTATGGATGGATGTGGATAGACATGCATGTGGATGACTGGATGGATGTGGATGAATGAGATAAAATGTGTATGGATGTGATGAGATATGGATGGATATGGATGTGATGTAATGTGGATAGAATGTATGTAATGGAATGGGAATGCAATGAATGTGATGGATGTGAATAAATGCGATGAGATGTGAATGGATGTGAATGCAACGTGACGTAAATAGATGTGATGGATGTGAATAAATGCGATGAGATGTGAATGGATATGAATGCAACGTGACGTAAATAGATGTGAATGGATGTGACGTGATGTGATATGAATCGGGATAGATGTGAATGGGTGAGATGTGATGTGATGTGAATCGGGATAGATGTGAATGGATGAGATGTGATGTGATGAGATGTGATGTGATGTGATGTGATGTGATGTGGATATGAGTAGATGAGAATGGATGAGATGTGATGAGGATAGATATGGATAGATGTGATGGGATGTAATATAATGTGATTAGATGAGAATGGATATAATATAATGTGATTAAATGAGAATGGATGAAGGACGATGGGAATACATATGATTAGATGTGGATTAAGCAAAGTGAATTGATTTAGAAGAATGTGGAATAACGGAAAATGATGTGGAACGATATGAAAAGATGAGAGTTCGTTAGAAACAGTATTTATGACTTGTTTTTAAATGACTATTTTATGTCAAGAATGCTGGAAAAGCATTTTGACCATCTTGTGAATCAGGTCGTAGAGACCTAAGTGATAAAGTTACAACAGCTAACGGAGAGTCAATGGAGGACGTCTCGCGTAGCAAGGTTGGCCGAGGTCTTGACCAGCCTCGGTTTGATTTAACTGGTGAGCTTCCGGTACGGTGGATGAGGGACCAAGGAAGCGGCCTATGAGTGAAGCGCTATAGGTGACTTGCGAAGGATCCTAGAGGGTGCTGACCATACGGTGCTCAGGCTCTAGGTGTCCATAGCTCTTTTATATGGATCAGTTGGTTGATCTTGCTGATCTTCAACAAAGATTCCATCTGGATTTTTATAAGTGGATATATTTCTGGGTACTATGAGCTAGGAACTATTGAAAAGGCCCCTGAGTGAACAGGTGGTGAGCGTTCTGGTTGCCAATGATGCCATAGGTACACCGATGAAAGAATGATTGGAAATTAGAATTCAACCAGATATTTTGGAGGATTATGATCAATGATACTATGGTTTCATTTAAAGATTATTTTAAAGACAGCTGAATCTGTGAAACAAGCAAATTCATATTGGGTGTGGAAGTGGTGTGACTATCTTGAAGTTTGCATGAAGCACCAGCTAGGGGGCCTGGGAACTCTTTTCCCTGGTACCCGGGACAAAACATAACCAAATTCCTAAATGGATCCTATCACTACAATGGTTGGGCGGTTGGCTAACCCATGGGACTAGATGGGGTTAGGCTGGACTGATGGATCCCTAAAATGAGACTCAATTTTGTTATGGTACGATAGATGAAGTAAATCCTGGATAGTATTTGTTCTATGGAAAAGAATCTATGGCTATGCCTCTCGATGAGGAAAAAAGCGTTGGTCTCTATGATCCAAGTGCAAGTCTTTTCCTTGATCTGACCATGTGACTTACGGGTTCGGTCGGATCAGTTCGGTTAGTTAAGGCTCTTGACTACGTTAGAATAAAAATATCCTGGAGGAAGAATCGTCCGTGCTTTCTGGGCGACGAGGGAAGTTTTTCCGGGTTCGGTTTTGGAAGAACCGAGGGATTAGTCTCTTGTCCGGATATTCATGGGCGAGGCCCCGAGTGAGATGCTCTGCCCTGTGCAAGAAGTGCTACTTCCGCTGCTAGCACCCCCGAATTCATTGCACGGAGGGGGCAGGGATCTTTCACCCTATCACTTCCATCCCACCAGGCTTTGGTCCCTTACCTAACATTCCCACAAATCCTATAAGTACCAACCCTTTTCTAGATGCCCACACCCTGGACATAATGACTAGTCTAGGAAGAGGGGTAGCCCAAGGACTCAGTGAGATGCTCTGCCCTGCGCAAGAAGTGCTACTTCCGCTGCTAGCACCCCCGAATTCATTGCACGGAGGGGGCAGGGATCTTTCACCCTATCACTTCCATCCCTTACCTAACATTCCCACAAATCCTATAAGTACCAACCCTTTTCTAGATGCCCACACCCTGGACATAATGACTAGTCTAGGAAGAGGGGTAGCCCAAGGACTCAGTGAGTCTCTTCCAACAAGAGCACGCACATACGGCCTCAATGATTCATACAAAAATATGGCCGTTCAAATTTCCAAAATTATGGGCATATACGACAAAACAATAGACCCTGTTCAATTCATTCAAATGTTTGAACAGAGATGCGAAGCCTTTGGAAATCCCAACTGCCCCACTAAGGTACATGCATTGAACTTATGCTTAGAGGGAAAAGCTAGTCGATGGTTTATCGCATTGATGCCAACGATCAAGACCAACTTCAAAACCTTGAAATCGTCCTTTATACATGGCTTTTCTAGACAAGGTGATCGGTGGAGTGTAGTAACAAAACTCTATTCTATTGAGTGTCAATCAAATGAATCCATTAGAGATTTTATCCTTAGGATAAAACTCTTGGACTCGCATTGTGAGTCATGGGAAAAATTAAATGATATTCAATTGAAGAGATGTTTCATAATGGGCTTAAAGAATAACAGCTTACACAACTTGATCATTGTATCCAATCCGAAAACATTCGATCAATGTTGCAAAGAAGCAATACGTTTAGATGGCAACATGCTAGAAGATGATCATGCTACGAGGTGTTCCTCATATAAACCAAGTGAAACAATGGCAAAAGATAAATCAATCTCGGAATTGACATTCCCAGAATTTTATGCAGCCGTGCTTAAAACCTTATAGCCAACATCTCTCAAAGAGGATGAAAACCTTCAAAACCAGACATCCTTAATGCCTCTAAAAGTGAGGAACGAAATGCCTTGTGTTTAGTGCAATCACTTTGATCATCCCAATCCTCATTGTGCATACAAGGCACCTGTTCTTCTATACTGCATACATTGTAAAACCTTTGACCATGATACTAAAAAGTGTCCCACTTCATCCACAATGTACTCAAAACCTCCATCTCCCATGCACCAAACAGAAAGAGTCCAAAGGGTAGAAACTGCTCAAGGAAGCAGTTAATCGAACACTTCAGTGTTTCTATTGTCGTGGACCTCACAAGGTGGCAGTTTACACAGTTTGGAATACTTCCATGCCCATAGTCACTGACACCTTACGACCAATGTGTGAACGATATGGCATTGATCACATGTTTCAAGATTGCCCAAGACGAGTTGCTTCAATAAAACTTGTCTCACAAAATATAACTCTTAACATCTTAAGTGTACAAAATAGGCAATTGTCCATGGTGCCCTTGAATGTGCTTACACGCTTACAAGCCAAGGCACGAGAAACAGTCAAAAGGAATGCAAAAGACAATACCTCAACATGGGTAGAAGAACATGCTTTAAAAGAGAACCCAAAATAAGGAGCAAAATCTTCTAAAACCAAGAAAAACAAACTATCAAAACTAAGGTCAAATTAAAAGACATGGAAAAGGAGTCTATAGAGGACATAAACCCAAAAGGGGACATAAGCACAAAAGAGCCAAAAATCTCTACAAGATGCAGAGGCATCCGCATCAAAAGCCACCACAACACCCATATGTGCGACATAGAATACAAAAACCCAAAAGAAAATTTGATGAAAAACTGACAAACCAAAGAAAGTCAGAGAATGAAATAAGTTCTAGTACATCACTAAGTGAGGATGAAATAAGTTCTTACTCTTCGCTCAGTGCACCACATAGACTAATCAAGAAACTAGAACCCAACCACCCAACCACCCAAAATGGATAATAATGATCACATGACATATGCGGAATGCAAAGAGCAAGCTCAGGAGAGTATGCTTAGCTTGGTTGAATGTCTTACATGGTCACTGGTTGTGATTGAGCCTCATAATGCCAAACCTAAAATAACAACCAAGATACAAAGCCTAGAGGAGTACCGCTTTCCCTTTCAAGAGGAAGACATACTCTCTACAAAAGAGTCATTTGGGACAGATTGTACGAACTATATGCTTGAGAAAGCACGTGAGGAATTCGATAATTCCCTTACAAGATTAAAACAGTCTCTCAAAACCTCATTCGGAGGAATACTCTTCTCTCATGATAAAGACAGCATCACATCAGCACTTGCACCTTTAAGGGCTCAACTTGAGTTATACCAAGACATAAAGAACTCCATAAAACAGGACTGTGAGAATTCGCAAGTTTCCAAACAGACATCATTAAGAATTGTTAGAGGGCCAAGTGTGCCAGTGTATGCATTCGGTACTCTTGAAAAAACCCGAAGCCAAAATGAGAATGAAAGTATAAAACATAAATGGGATCTGAAGCCAAAACAATAACCGAAACACCCATGGTTCCTTTGGAAGATTCTATCATGGTATGGTTGGATTTCCCTATAGGCAATGATGTTAAACGCAAATGAGCATTCATTAGCCCTCGAGCTAGTCATAACATTGTGACAATAGACACTTGGGTGTCATTGGGATAACCTAAACTCATTCCTACAAGCAATAGTCTTACAAGAGGAGCCAATGGACAAAACATTGAAGTTCCAGGTTACATAGATACACTACTCAAATAATCGATGGTGATATGGAATTTACATTTCATGTGCCCTAGATTCCCTTGAGTATGATGTCATCTTTGGTGGAACTTGGATAAATGAATCGTTGTATTCACTAGATGAATCCATGCAAATAGTCACCTTGAACACTCTTGCAAGCAATGTAAAATTGCTATAAGGGAGGAAGAGACCTTGCAAGAGCTGGAACTTCCAACATATGTTACTGAAAAGATCCCTAGGATTCTAGTTAGATTGGAAAATGCAAATAAAATCACCACAGCTTTATCCAACACGAGAGCACAATCTCATGACCCTCGAGCTATGGGATTTGTTAGGTCAACCAACACTCACGGCACATCTTGAAAGAATGAAATTTACACAAGACTTGAACATACCATTTTTGGGGTACTTTGAACATACAATGTATATTGAAACTAAGCCCCTCACATGCAAGTTTTTTGTGGTTGAGTATGTGTTGGAAGTAGATTTGATCTTGGGGCATAAATGGACTGTGGTGCTACCCAAGCACCATTGTGCTTTGCTAGCGATAGATTCATCATGATGGTCAACGATAAAAAGTTGACAATACCATACTGCTAGGAAGAGGATCCAACTTTAATGGATATCTATGATGCTGAATGCAAAAGGATACAAGCCTCTTCTACAAAAGCCCCTCTACACAATGACCTACCATCTGCGTCAACGATCGACTCCGATAAAGCATCTACTCCTTCAACCCCATCCTCGCCTACGAAGTTCGATGCCAAGACCGCGCAATTAACATCTATTCCCACAGCCAAACCATCTATCTCTAACAAGGAACTCAAAGGAAAGACCCCGAAGCCTATGCATCTTCATCAACAAACCTCACCAAAGGAGACAACCACATGCTCAAAGGCCTCATCGTCGATAGCCACTCCACACAAGAGACTCTAACCTCATCATTAACAATGCCCATGAGTCATAAACCTGCAACCTCAGTGGCAACCAAAGTCAAGGAGGGCCCCAAACCTTCCACATCAACCCTAAAGAAAACTCCACCAAGACTCCCACAATCACAATATCTTAATAGTATCAAAATGTGGGTGGAAAAGCAGCAACTTGTAGCTCAAGGCTACTATGAAGGTGCCAATCAAATTTGGGTGCCTCGACAGTCAAAACCCCTTCCTCAACGTAGCACTCAAAAGCCAAGGAAAAAGAAAAGTACTCCACAACACAGACCACAAAAGCCTATGCGAGTTCCTCAAAAAACTCCACCAAGTCATCAAGTGTGGGTACCAAAGACACTGCTACCATGCACAGGGGTACTACCAAAGAAATACCAAAGCTTGGGTCCCTAAGTGCATCACAAAGTCCCCTAAGCTTGCACAAAGAAGAAAGCCTCAGCACCAAGCACATCGGCCACTATTTTATAATTTTCATCAAAAATGGGTGCATGTGCTTCAACAACAAGGATACTATGATGGTAATTCCATCATATGGTTACCAAAATTGAACAATGTGAAGAAAACTTCACCACCGACTTCAACCCCAACAACTTCACCTAAAGTTTGACAAGAATGGAGGCCCAAGCAACGACAAGCAAATCACTCAACAGCTCTCGTGCATTCAGCACACCAACACAAGAGCTTGTGTGTTCAACCAAACAATGAGCAGTCTTCCCTACTGCCTCGTCCAACAAGAAAACCTCACCACCGACTTCAACCCCAACAACTTCACCTAAAGTTTGACAAGAATGGAGGCCCAAGCAATGACAAGCAAATCACTCAACAACTCTCGTGCATTCAGCACCAACACAAGAGCTTGTGTGTTCAACCAAATAATCAGCAGTCTTCCCTACTGCCTCGTCCGACAACATCTGAGCAACAAATTCCAAAATCAATACCCACATCTGCAATGGAGACTTATGAGCACATCAAGGACAAAATAACAATGCTCTTGTCACCCCTCTGGATGTGAGAAATAAGTGCATAAGAAGCGGTTGCTTGCAAGTCATGACCTAGATGACCCTTTTTTTAAAAGCCTTGGGGTCAAAACTTGCAACTTCACTAAATTAGGCCATCTCACGAAATAACCCTTCACACAGCAAAAAATCCTGCAATCTCACGAGTTCAGGTTTCTCACAAATTATAGTCTCACAGCTTAAGAACCTGCACGTGCACGATTTAAGCCTCGTCATGGATTAAGCCTTATCACGCATTACCACATTCCCAATGATCTTCAATAACCATTATAGATTTGTTAAGCTTATTGCTTACTATTCTTCTGGATGAATTAATGTAGCAGTTGCTCCATGAGTACATATTCATACTCATGCACTGGAGAACATTTGCACCACAGCCTCACCATTAACAACTTCCAGGTACATCTCTGGATAGGGGGGCCATGGTGGGCAAAAGCCTGGTCAATGGTACAACCCATCGCTTGGAATTTTCCTTCAAATTACAAACCTCTCCAAATGATGCCACCATCTTCACAAATCAATGATCTTCAATCCTTTCTAAAGATATCTATATTGGCCTCGCAAGTCGACGTAATTTTTTCAATCCTCACCAACAAGTGGCTACTTCAACACAGAGCAGTTCAATAAGAGTCTATATGACTCAATTCTTGTACTTCATGTAAATTTGCTTCATAAGAACACTTAAATATACATAAAAGCATAAAAATCACATGGGCAAAAGAAGACAGAAACAGGTCCTTCTCAACAACATTTGACAAGAATCTTGCCACACAAAGGGACATCATCAAAAGCCAAATACTTCAAATGATGAATGTCGCTTTTCAATGAATCAAATGAGGAACTGAGAATCACCATCTCATTCTGACGATTAAGTCTACATTCCTCCGGATTCTTCCCTCTCTTCTCACCCATTATTAACATCTCTTAGTGTCCGCACTAACAAAAATCAAATGTAACCTTGCCGATGATTGCCAAAACATATTGAGCCTAAAAAAAAGGAGCTCACACAAATATAAAAATGCAATCATTCATAAAAAACCCCTCCCCCTCGTTATTAGGAACTCCCAATACACCACTAATCATTCATAAAAAACCCCACCCCCTTGTTAGGAATTCCCAATACACCACTAACCTCTTCATTCACATTAATTAGCTTTTCTTATTTCTTCTGGAAAAAGACCATTGAACGTCACTCAACACCAATGCCATCGACAAAGCTTGTTCATTCTCCCCACACAAAGGTCTTCAATGCGATCACGAGGATGCGATCGCCATCCTCGTGATCGCATTGAACGTCACTCAACATCAATGCCATCGACAAAGCTTGTTCATTCTCCCCACACAAAGGTCTTCTGGAAAAAGACCATTGAACGTCACTCAACATCAATGCCATCGACAAAGCTTGTTCATTCTCCCCACACAAAGGTCTTCAATGCGATCACGAGGATGCGATCACGAGGATGCGATCGCCATCAGGAAGGGGGGATGTTAATCCAATTCTAGGATTAACAAGAGCGACCGCCATTATCTTACATCAAGGAGTCATGGTAGATACACCAAAGGGTCATACATTCAAGATATGAAGCAATAGTGTCCAAAGCTACAACTTGGATGAGCGCTCGTAATGGTGTGACAGAGTATTTATGGCAATTCCCGCTTCAAGAGTGTGTGGTAGCAAGATAGGATGAAGTCCTAAGTGATGTACTTCATGGATATATTATGAGAGTAGTCATTATAATAGCATTAGGCCTCTGATGAGCCTAAAGTGCCTGGCCGGCCATAGTTTAAGTGAGTGTGAACACTTATGGCCATGTATATAAGTGAATTTCTCTCATAATACAAGATACTCTCCCATTGTGCAATTGAGTCTTGCTCTTGCTAATCTCTCTCCCTAATGCATGCTAGTGAGTGTGTGTGAGTGAAGTGAGGTGGGAGAAGTTGTGGAGCTTGGAGACCTCAAGGGTTACGAGCTCGGCCATTGGAAAGATCCTCACTCACGACAGTTGTTGCGGTTCACGAGGTAATCTCTTTTTAGATGTGTTTCAAGGAGGGTTAGGGTGAGCCATAACATCTCTTTTTAGATGTGTTTCAAGGAGGGTTAGGGTGAGCCATAACATCTATATGTACATCAATTCCTTATGACCGGCATTATACAAGCCGTAAGCTCAGTCATCCCATGACCCTTTTATAATTAGCGCTTAGCGCGGTTACAAAAAGATGAATTGCAAAAAATGAGTTATAGTAGCCACGCGAAAGGTCATGTTAACTAGAGTGGTTAACACTCTCCAAGATAGAGACAAGGCCAAAGAGCAAGCACAGGAGTACAAACAAAAGCTTGAAAGGAGCACTAAATTTGAAATAGACACCATCAATGAGCTAAACACACTCGAGTTGAAAATGCAGCACTGCATGGAGAATGAGAATCAACTCATATATGAAGGGCTCAGAGATTGCAAAAAACTACAAAGCTACCCTCCAGGTGCCAATAAAGGAGGCAAAGCAAGTGGCAGAAAGGGTACAACAAACCTAGAAGACAAGGCTATAGTGGAAGTTAGAGCTAAGGGAAGCAAAGGAAGAAGTGGCCAGACTCCAAGCAGAACTCACAAAGGTAAAGACCGATGCAGAGCTAGCCACAGAAAGCACAAAAATGTTGTCACCCAAAGTACCCAGAAAGAAGCACAGAGAGGTATTGGTTAAGGTTTGGAAGTTGCATGACACCAACCAACACAAAGAGAATGAGCACCTGAAAGACCGATATATCAATAGCTTAGCAACTCCATTGGGCCAGCCTGGACAATCCATTCTTTGAAGCTTCACATGTGATGTTCTCTGAGCTGATGAGAGCTAACAAAGAGCTACCACCATATTTTTAGAATATGTAGACAAAAAAGGTCCATGCTTATCAGAAAACCTCTTCCTTCAGAACACCCATGCTCACAATTCTTGATCTCACAGATGCCAGGGGGAAGGAGGATGCATCCACCTAAAATGCAACCACCTACAGTGTCAACGTCTGGACTAGAGACCCAGAAGTGAAAAAGCTACAAAGCTCACCTTCAGATAATCTAGCAAAATATGAACAAGCTATATAGGTCGAGTGGAGGCCCATACCAATGGTGGAAAAGAAATTATAGGCAGACTCCACTCAGACCGGTGGTAAAAGTTTTTTATCAGAAGACACCACAGATCGACCAACAGGGGTCTGGGTTACTCAGAAGAACAGGCAAAAAATTTAAAGAGGATGCAGAAGCATGCCAAGTCGAATGATGTATACATCCCGGACCATACTCCCCCAGAAATGTTTATAAGATTCAAAGAGAAATTTGTCACAAAAACTGGTTCATAAGCAAAAGCTCAAGAACTGGGCGTGCCAGGTGTTGCGCCCAACAGCTCAGTGGTGGTGGCAAAAGGTGTAGGCAACCCACTCCACATGTCGTGAGCACCACCTCGATATCGCACATGTGGAGGTAATGAATCGTAACCACCGTTGCCAAGAACAAGAAGTCTCAGTGTAAAAGGGCAATTGAGAAAGGTATAGGGGATATACGGTGTTAGATAGGAATAGAGATAGACACTCAGATATAGAAGGAATGTATGAAGGGTGCAATCATTGTATGCTCTCAACTAATAGTTGACAGTTGTGTCATGAAGCTTGTTATAGTAATAGTACTCATGAAATGGTATTCTCTGTTTCTTTGTAATAGTATGCAATACTTCTAGAATATAACTAAGAGCAATCTTGTCATTTCATTATTATTTTCTATTACTCTCTACACACTGTGGATTACGTCTACAGTGTCTCTGCTTTACTGAACATGCTGTCTATGTATGAGAGAGTGAGTGAGATAGTTAGAGGAGAGATGCCGAGTGAGGAGGACTGAGAGAGTGAGAGTGAAGATTTTCTCAGTAGAGTGGTGTTCTATGTGTCCCCGTGACCATTTGAGAGTTGGTGTTCATACTCGGAAACTCTGGTGGGTGACTGCACGTCTCCCATGGCATTGCCTAACTAGTCTGTCACCACAGACTATTGTCTTGCCATTTCACTGGAGAGGGAAATCAACGAGAAACAAAAAATTATTTATGATTATGTCATGATATTATTTTACATATGAATAAAGAGAGAGAGGGCAAGAGCAATACATGTTAGGATTTTGTAATGAGATATGATTGACAGTTTTTAACAATGTTTGTGCACAACATGTCATATAAAGTAATAAAGAATTAACATTCTCTATATTGTGTGGATGAATGCAATGGCGTTAAGTTTGTATACTCGAAGGATCTATATGCCTAAAATGAAGCTTAGAATAATAAGTATGTGGCCTCACATGAACAGAAGGATATAAGAAAGAAAACATGAAAAGCAAGGGAGATGCAAGAGGTGACAACATAGACAAGAGAAAGACACATGAAGAGAGAGAGAGGATGCAAGATTGATAAGAAGGAATATAAAAAATTAGTTGGAAAGGGAGAGACGGTGAGATAGACTACTAATGAAATAGACAAGGTAAGAGGGTTAAGGGTGACGGAGACAAGGAGGAGGGAGGAGGGAGGAAGGGGGAGAGAGAAGGAGAAGGGGGAGAGAGAGGGAGACAAGAAACAAGCACTAAAAAGGAGATGGTAGGGGAGAGATAGATAGATAGATAGATAGATAGAGAGAGAGAGAGAGAGAGAGAGAGAGAGAGAGAGAGAGAGAGAGAGAGAGGTAAGGGAGACAAGAAACAAGCACTAAAAAGGAGATGGTAGGGGAGAGATAGATAGATAGATAGAGATAGAGAGAGAGAGAGAGAGAGAGAGAGAGAGAGAGAGAGAGAGAGAGAGAGAGAGAGAGATGCTAGATAGATAGAGTGAGCAAAGAGAAGGATATATATATATATATATATATATATATATATATATATATATATATATATATATATATATATACATACATACATACATACATACATACATACATACATACATACATACATACATACATACATACATACATACATACATACATACATACATACATACATACATACATACATACATACATATATATATATATATGCATGCATGCATGCATATTATATATAGAGAGAGAGGGGGGGGAGTGATATAAGAGAGAGAGACAAGGGAGAGAGAGAGAGAGAGAGAGAGAGAGAGAGAGAGAGAGAGAGAGGGAGAGAAGCAACGGAGAGATGTGAGATGGTTGGAGAGAGAGAGGAGAGGAAGAGAAGAGAGTGATGTGAGATGGTTGGAGAGAGAGAGAGGAGAGAGAGAGGAGACGAGGAGAAGAGAGTAATGTGAGATGGTTGGAGAGAGAGAGGAGAGGAAGAGAAGAGAGTGATGTGAGATGGTTGGAGAGAGAGAGGAGAGGAAGAGAAGAGAGTGATGTGAGATAGTTGTAGAGAGATGAGGGTGGGAGAGGGCAAGAGAAAGGGATGGCAGGAGAGAGATGGAGAGAGAAAAAAACTAAAGGGAGAGAGAGTAGCAACGGAGAGATGTGAGATGGTTGGAGGGAGACAGGAGGGGAAGAGAAGAGAGTGATGTGAGACGATTGGAGAGAGAGAGGAGAGGGAGAGAAGAGACCATGATAGAGGAGAGTAAGGGAAGAGACGGAGAGATGTGAGTGTTACCCAATCATTGGTAACACGTGTGAGATGTGAGTGTTACCCAATCAACGGTAACACGTGTGAGATGTGTGCTAAGAGTTTGATTATGAGTGAATCCGATCAACTCTGTGACACGTGTGATGCGTGTGAAGACATTGTGAGTGAATCCCATTAATTATGTTTCACACAACAGTGAATCTAGATAATATTTACCACTTGTCATTATTATTTTTGTGAATCCAAAGTAATTGTGATCTAACATTGTGACTGTCTTTGAGTATAGATCATAAGTTTGGGACAATGAAGGTAGACATTGGATGGAATTATCTACCCATGCACATGTGTGCAAAATAATTAATTTTGTATGGTTTGGCCCGTTGTACATGTGTTGGGCAAGGTTTATTTTCTAAAAGATACTTTAAAAGCATCATCAAGACAAAGACCCTTATGAAGTTGATTAGATACTTGTAGAAGATTTCTTAAACCATCATTTGGAATGCGGTAAAATACCCCCTCAATATTCCCCATTTTGTCACAAAGGTTATTTTTTCCTTGTCCTCTATTCCGTCCAAACTTGATTGTACCCATTAAATCCATCTAGAAATAAGTCTTTCTCATGTCTTGCACTGTATCCAGTAGGAATCATAAAAGGAGGAGGAAATGGATTGGCATTTATAGATGCATTGATAATTTTTTAGTCGATACAAACTCTAAGCTTCTCATTCTTTTTTAAGACAATGCCTACTACATTTTGCATTGCCTAAGATATAGGAATCCAGCTCTTTGCAACTTTTCTATTTCTTCCTTGAGACTTCCTTTACGTAGTTTAGATTCATCTTGTATTTGCTTGACCTGATAAGAATTGCATCTTCCTTGAGATTGATCTAATGTTGATAAAACTTAGTTCAATTCCTTTCATGTCTGTATAACTCCATGCAAAAAGATCCTTATATATGAAGTCATCAATTTTTGTTGTTCTTCTTCTTACTGATTTTGATTCAGTTTGGAATTGAGTCAAGAATCTAAAGTCATCAATTTTGTTGTTCTTCTTGTAGATACTGACTCAGTTTGGAACACATCCTTATATGAAGTTGTCAATTTTTGTTGATCTAAATTGGATACATATGATGTCCACAATCAATAGCTAAGGGACCAGAGGATTTACATAGGTGTAACTTGATAGCGAGGAGCTCCCTAAGGTTGTGCCCCTATGAAGGATTCATGCTCTACCTTTTGATGCCAAGGGGATTGGTTATAGTGAACTTGAGTCCACATGGGATGACAAAATAGTGGAGAGGAATCAGAAACAGAGACTAAAAGCGACACAAGCTCCTCGGTTACCACAAGCAAAACAGAGCTAACAATATCAAAAGAAACTACAAGGAGTAGCTCGAAATTTGACACTAATGAGTCCCAATCTGAAGAAAGGGATGAAGTTTGTCAAGACACCAAGGAGCATCCCCGAAGATGCCGGATACATAAATGCTATGTAATCTATTCTAAGACTAGCTTATGTAAGCATCTTGGGGAAATAAATGAATGAGTACTGCCTGAATCAATCAAAAGCTTGAATGGCTTACCCTTATACTCAGCTGGAGTATGGATGACAGAGAATTGACGATTTGGCCCTTGGTTTTCAATCGCGACATAAATCTGGCCTCTTTCCTCTTCCACCACTTCTGCTATCGTAACTGCTCTGGCTGTTGTGCAGAGGGGTAGAACTCTTTCTCTTTGGTTACCCCAATTATGGGAGGGAGTTATGAGACTACTCTAAACAGAGGCAGATGGGTGAGCTGAAGTCCTCTTGGGATTGCCTTGATTTTGGCGAGATGGACCTTGATTTGCACGACTGATATACAAAGGGGCTAGTCTCTACACTCTGGGTCCTTGACTTCCTTATCCTCTTGACATGGCAGGAGTCAGGCAGTCTTTAAGTTGGTGATCGAAACCCTGACACCCAAAACACCTGTTCTCACTTCTCTAAGCTTATCCCTCTGAATCCTTGAAAGAGGTGGGGCTCTCGAGAAAGTGTTCTGGAGGGAAGGGTCTTCCTTCACTTCTGAATTTCCTAGCATCTTGATTCTGATTAGGGCCTTGCTGCCTCTTTGGGGGTGGAAAGTTTGAAGCACTTCCCAGGGTTTAGAACCTTTTAAAGTTTGAGGGTGCAGGATTCAATGGGACCTTACAAAACATATGCTTTGGCAAAGTCCTTTGCCATTCTGACAGCTTCTGCCATTGAGACTGGTTTGGCATTTTTCACTAAAGTGTCCAATGGCTCGTTCATCCCTCAAATGAATCTAGCCATCAGCTGCTCTTGATCCAAAAGTGGAGAATATTTGAGGAGAAGGGCAAATGCCTGATAGTATTCTTCAATCTTTTGGCTATCCTGCTTCAGTTCCAAGAACTCATTCATTTTGGTTTCCAAGAAGCCCGGAGGATAGAACCTCTTCCTGAGGTAAGCTTTAAGATCTGACCAGGTTTGGGTATTTTGATCGAGATGGTTTGTCTCGCAATGGTTCCTCCATTGCGAGATGGTTTGTCTCGCAATGGTTCCTCCATGCGACCCTGGTCGTTTCCACAATTTTTAATTTGGCGAGAGCCATCTTGCTCCTCTCGTTATGACCAGTTACATCAAAATACTCTTTCATTGCCTCGATCCATTTTTCTACTACTCCTCCTAAAACTATTCCCCTTCACCCTTGAAGGGACATGGTTGGGATTGGTGCAGGGCTTTACGAACATTCGGATCTAACTCTTCATCATCGGTAAGAGGATCCGACTACCTAGCACGAGCTGCGCGCCTCATGATTCTGACAAAATAATATTTTTTTCAACTTAACTTTGTCAATAGATTTATGACTATTTAATTTTTGAGATTTATTTCTTAAACAAATAAATATTCCATCATAATTCTTAAAAACAAGATTCACTTTGATAATTTTGTTAACCAATATTGAGAACCACGAAAAATAATTTAGAATCTTTTGCAAAACATCATTTATTACCAAAAGTTTTTGATATATACAAAGAGCATCTCGGCTCCAAAAGTCACCGCCTCAATCGCATACGCATAAAAAGGCGATATTGCGATGGAGACATGCAATGATATACACGATTCATTCACTGATAACGGTGCTGTAATTCTACTCCTAGGAATAAAGCGGCTAAGAAGTCTAAAAATACGGCAGGAATTTCTAAAATTTCGGGGTGAGTGATTATAGAGTTGTACATAATGAATAACTCCTAGCCTTATCAAGATCATGGTTAGCGAGATGTTTTGTCTGAGTCTCTCACGTTGATTGGTATTGACGCGAATATTGTGCCCTCCAAAGAACCACATATGCTGATGCCGCTCTTTTGGATCGGGAAAGTATAGATCCTCAAAGTGACCAGCGAGAGTATCACTCTGCTTACTCGGGTTGTAGCAGAGTTAATGAGATTTCTGAAGGCAAAGGCGATCACATCATGACTCTGGGAGAGTCCAGGAATGCTAGATAGATTTGGGGTATCCATCTAAAAATCCAATTCAATTTATGAGTTTTCAATTTATGAAGTTCATTTTAAACATAATCTTAACAAGTGAAAACATTATTTCCTAGATTTACTTTAAAAATTAAGGTAATTTCTACTGCTGTTTTGTAAGTTTACAACAGCGCTCTGATACCATCTGTGAGACCCCTCTGCCCCCTCTGCGCACCGGGATTCCTGGTTGCTAGCAGAGCAGAAATAGCTTCGTCTTGCACGAGGCAAGGTTTCCCACTCGAGGCCTCGCCCCCCTCGAATGTTCGGACACAAGAATAATTTGGTGGTCATTCCGAATCTGAAACCGAGAAAATTTTCCCTGCCCGAAAAACAGGGATGATTCTACCTTTTTTACTTTCTTAACGAATTTTCTAACGGGTTCAAAAGATTAAACTATCCCTCACCTGATTAAACCAGATAGAAGAAAAACTATTACTGACTTAATTTGAAGAAATCAACGCTTTTTCCTAACCAAAATCAGGCACAACCGTTGATCTAATCATCTGAGGAAATTAACACTTTTTTCCTAACCAAAATCAGGCACAGCCGTTGATCTACTCATTTGAGAAATTCTTCAGTGTTTTTTTTAACTACTCGAATTCTAAGCGTATTCCTATTATTTTAATTTAATTATTAAAACTCCACTGATTCTAGCCTACCCCATCCGGCCCATGGGTTAGCCTCCACCCAACCATTGGAATCGGTAAAACCAGACAATTACTCACCCACCCATAATTGAATGCCTTTCTTAACTTTTGCTTTCGAATACAGATATGCACACTCCTCTTTAAAACTTTAACATATAAAATAATCCCAACGAGATTAGAGAGAGAAAATATTCTAGAGAGAGGTTATTTAATTTTTATATATTTTTCGATGGAAAATATCTCTTCTTATTAAAATAAATTCCCTCAAAATAGAAGTTCAAAAAGGATTTCAGAAGGTGCATTAGAAATAAATTATAATCTGTTTAAAAGGCCTTAGCCTAAGGGTCTAGATTTTTTGAAAATTTTAGATTAAGGTTCTGAGGGACCAATTAGATTAATCCAAATGTAGGGAGGAGATAAATTGAAGAAATAAAGAAAATGAGTAAATACTCACATAAGATGAAGAGTTGACTAAGGACAAGGTTATTAGTTAAAAAAAGAAGAGACATTTAGAGAAAATGATGCATTTTTGACACCTCAGTGTGGGGAAATTTCCCTCATGAAGGAGGCGCCTATTTCACATGTGTGGATGAGTTTTAAACTCACAAATAATGAGATATTTTCATCTCTCCTCTCTCGTGTTTCAACTAGATCCAAAAAGTAAGCTAAATTGACCTAAAAATGGTCAAAAAGTGACCAAACTGATCTGGAAAATTCTAGAATTAGTTTGCTTGGTTAGAGGCTCACTTTTTCCTATAAGTAGAAGCCTCCCCCTTTGTAGAAGCTTAATAGTGTTTTATGCACTGTTACTCTACTCCTCCCCAGAGCCAAAAACAGTGAATTTATTGATAATTCATTAGTTTTTGACCATTTCCTCTTCAAAAGAATTGGTGGCCACTCTTATTGCAAACAAGAGTAGATCCCTCAAACCATCAAGCCAAAGGAAAGCTCACAAAAATTCATGTAAGCTAGAAATTCTACTTTTTCTTTATTCCATTTAATGGTTTTGTAATTTTTATTTTCTTTAAAATAAAAAATGATGTTATTCCTTGTTGGAAAGGCTTTCCCCCTCTCTTCATTCTTGAATTCAGTCTTTCTTTATCCTAGATATGTAATCAAATTGTTAGAATTAAACTTTTCATATTGTTTCTCTTTAAAAAGTGGAATTTGATTAGTTTAGAATGCTTTAAACCATTTGGGATAATCTCTAAGTAAATTGAGAATGAAAAAAATTAAAAAATGGTCAGCCACATACAAAGGAGGTTATGGCAAAATTTTCTTAAATTTTGTGAAATAAGTTTTATCTTTTATTATTCAAAAAGAGTAATCCCCACCGTTTGTGTATTCTAAAAGTGTTATTTTCATTCTATGCATAGAAAGATGCATATTGAAAATATTTTTATTATAAAAAAGTTATTTTCATTAGAATTGATTTCTATGCATAGAAAGATGCATATTGGACATATTTTTATTATAAAAGTGTTACTTTCACCAATATTGATTTTTATGCATAAAGTGATGCATAAAAGAATTTTTTTAATTATAAAAGTGTTACTTTCACCAATATTGATTTTTATGCATAAAGTGATGCATAAAAGAATTTTTTATTATTATAAAAGTGTTACTTTCACCAATATTGATTTTTATGTGTAAAGTGATGCATAAACGAATTTTTTTATTATAAAAGTGTTACTTTCACCAATATTGATTTTTATGCATAAAGTGATGCATAAAAGAATTTTTTTATTATAAAAGTATTACTTTCATCAAAATTGATTTTATGTATAGAAAGATGCATAAAGAATTTATTCTTATTCCAAAAGTGTTATTCTCATTAATTTTGATTTTATGCATAGAAAGATGCATAAAGGAATTTATTTTTATTTCAAAAGAGTTATTCTCATTAATTTTATTTTTATAAAGATGCATAAAGGAATTTATTTTTATTTCAAAAGAGTTATTCTCATTAATTTTGATTTTATGCATAGAAAGATGCATAAAGAAATTTATTTTTATTTCAAAAGAGTTATTCTCATTAATTTTAATTTTATGCATAGAAAGATGCATAAAGGAATTTATTTTTATTTCAAAAGAGTTATTCTCATTAATTTTTATTTTATAAAGATGCATAAAGGAATTTATTTTTATTTCAAAAGAGTTATTCTCATTTATTTTGATTTTATGCATAGAAAGATGCATAAAGAAATTTATTTTTATTTCAAAAGAGTTATTCTCATTAATTTTGATTTTATGCATAGAAAGATGCATAAAGAAATTTATTTTTATTTCAAAAGAGTTATTCTTATTAATTTTGATTTTATGCATAGAAAGATGCATAAAGGAATTTATTTTTATTTCAAAAGAGTTATTCTTATTAAATTTTATTTTATGCATAGAAAGATGCATAAAGGATTTATTTCTACTTTGATAGTGTTATTTTCCTTAAAATTGAATTTATGCATAAATAGATGTATAAAAGGATTTTTATAAAAGTGTTATTCCCATTGAAGTGATTTTTATAACATTTTTATAAAAGTGTTATTCCCACTGAAAGGATTTTTATAAAAGTGTTATTCACACTGAAGTGATTTTTATAAAAGGATTTTTATAAAAGTGTTATTCCCACTGAAGTGATTTTTATAAAAGAATGAATGGATGGATAGATGTGATGTGAATTTGATAAATGTGAATGAATGGATGGATAGATGTGATGTGAATCTGATAATTGTGAATGAATGGATGGATAGATGTGATGTGAATCAAATAAATGTGAATAAATGGATGGATAGATGTGATGTGAATAGATGTCATGTAAATGAATGATATGGGATGGAATTGGATGTATGTGAAAGAATGGATGTGGATGTATGTGAAAGGATGGATGTGGATGTATGTGAAGAATGGATGTGGATGTATGTGGAAGAATATATGTGGAGTGAATGTGATGAATATGAACGAGAATAGAGATGATGAGATGTGATGTAAATCAGATAGATATGAATGATAAGGGATATGAATGAATGATAAGGGATGTGAATGAATGTGATAGCCTGTGAATCGGGATGAGAAGGGATGTGAATGGATGTGATGTCATGTGAATCAGGATGTGAATGAATGATATGGGATGTGAATGGATGTGAATCGGGATAGATGTGAATGAATGTGATGTGGTCTGAATGAGATGTGTTGTGAATGAATGTGATGTGGTCTGAATGAGATGTGTTGTGTATGAATGTGATGTGGTCTGAATGAGATGTGATGTGAGTGAATGTGATGTAGTCTAAATGAGATGTGATGTGAGTGAATGTGATGAATAAGATGTGATGTGAGTAAATGTGATGTGGTCTGAATGAGATGTGACGTGAGTGAATGTGATGTGGTCTGAATGTGATGTGATGTGAGTGAATGTGAAATGGTCTGAATGGATGAGATGTGAATGAATGTGATGTGATGAGATGTGGATATGGGTAAATGCGAGTGATGAGATCTGATGAGGATATTTGAGGAAAGAAGTGATGAGATGAAAAATGATATGATTGGATGAGAATGGGAATTTATATAAAATGAATGTGGATTAAGTAATGTTGATTAATATGGAAAGACGAGAGTTTGTCATAGAAATTGTATTTATGACCTATTTTTAAATGACTGTTTTATGTCAAGAATGCTGGGGAAGCATTTTCATCGTCTTGTGAATGAGGTTGTGGAGACCTAGCTGATAAAGTTGCAACAGCTGATGGAGAGTCAACGGAGGACGTCTCGCGTAGCAAGGTGCTAGGTGACCTGCAAAGGATCCTAGAGGGTGCTGACCATACGGTGCTCGGGCTGTGGGTCACCGAAGATACCCACAAGTGCATCGTGGAAGATATTGGAACAAGGAGTAAGAGTTGTTTTCTGAATTCAGGCATGGATCTGGTTGATTGACCTTGCTGGTCCTCAAAACAGATGAGTCCATGGCTCTTTTATATGGATCCTTTGGTTGATCTTGCTGATCTTCAACGGAGATTCCATTTTGATATGTGAATATATTTTCGGTTACTATGAGCTAGGAACTATTGAAAACGCTCCTGAGTGGACAAGTGGTGAGCATTCTGGTTTCCAATGATGCCATAGGTACACCGCTGAAGGAATGATTGGAAATAAAGATTTAACCAAAGATTTTGAGGATTACGATCAGTGACACCATGGTTTCATTAAATGATTGTTTTTAAAGATAACTGATTCTGTGAAAAAGGCAGTTTCATATTGGGTGTGTAAGTGGTGTGACTAGTTTTAAGTTTGCATGAATATTCGGCTAGGGGGCTTGGGACCTCTTTTCCCTGGTACCCGGGACAAAACCTAACCAAATTCTTAATTGGATCCCATCACTAGAGTGATTGGGTGGTTCGCTAACCCATGGGACTGGATGAGGTTAGGCTGGACTGATGGATCCCTAAATTGAGACTCAATTCCGTTATGGTACGATAGATGAAGTAAATCCCGGACAAAAATTGTTCTATGGAAAAGAATCAACGACTATGCCTCTCAATGAGGAAAAAAGCGTTGGTCTCTATGATCCAAGTGTAATCTTTTTCTTGATCTGACTATGGGACTTACAGGTTCATTCAGATTAGTTCAGTTAGTTAAGGCTTTTGACTACGTTAGAGAAAAGTTATCCTGGAGGAATTGCCTGTGCTTTTCGGGCAAGGGAAGTTTTTTCGGGTTCGGTTTTGGAAGAACCAATGGATTAGTCTCTTGTTCGGATATCTGTGGGCAAGGCCCCGAGTGTGGGACCCTGCCCCGCACAAGAAGTGCTACTTTCGCTGCCAGCACCCCTGAATTCGTTGTGCGGTGGAGATAGGGAGCTCACAGTTTGATTTTCTTTTGAATACAAGGAGTATTTCTTGAATCAGTATCCCCAAAGCTTCTTGATCAGAATTCTGAATTTCATACTAGAATTCCTCGAATTCTATAACCTTGATCCAGAGATCAATTCGAAGGGTCTCAAACTTAGTTTCAGATTTGGCAGGAGTTTTGAGTGTATTTTTGTAAACTGGTCACACCTTCTTTCCTTGAAACTGGCGAAAGAGTTTGGTCTTGGTCATAGTCTGTTTTAAGGTTCAAGTCGGATAAGATTTTTCCTGAACTATCTTTCTCGAAAAGGTTTGATAATTCAGTTACTATTTTATGGAATTTCTTTCTTTGAATATTCACTTAACTGATTTCTAAATTAGTCACGAACTCCAATGAGGAATAAAATAATCATTTATCTGAATATTTCGATCTCAATAGAATTCTTATATTTTCTTTTTTCAATCCGTGTGAATATAAAACGATAGAAATTTCTCTCTTAGAGTATTTAATTATTCATTTATCAAATACTCATAGGATTTAAACATAGAATTCAAGAGAATTCTAATTTTGATATAAAAATTCTTTATGCATCTATTTATGCATAAAAATCAACTTCAATGGGAACAACACTTTTATAACAAGAAAATCCTTTTATGCATCTATTTATGCATAAAATCAAATTTAATAGGAATAACACTTTTATAATTAAAAAAATTCCCTTATGCATCTTTCTATGCATAAAAATCAAATTTAATGAGAATAACATTTTTATAATAAAAAAATTCCTTTATGCATCTTTCTATGCATAAAAATCAAATTTAATAATTAATATCAGTGATATCCTTGCATATTCATAAGTGAATATGTACATGGAGTAATTAGAATATTTCTTTTAGATGCAAAAATGGTGGGAATTACTTTTTTGGATAATTCTGGAAAATTTTGCCATAACCTCCTTTGTGTGGCTAACCATTTCTCATTTTTATCATTCTTTATTTAACTTAAATTAACCCAAATTAGATTCATAGAGCTCTAATTAGATTCATAGAACTCTAATCTACACAATTTTCTAAATTCAAGAGAGTAACCCAAATTAGATTCATAGAACTCTAATCTACACAATTTTCTAAATTCAAGAGAGTAAACAATAAGAAGAGTTTAATTAATCCCTTAGTTAATCTTTCTAGGATTAAGAAAGGCTGGAATGTAAAGAAGAGAAGGGGGTGGCCTTTTCATCAAGGCATAGCATTTGAATTTAATTCAATTAACTGCAAAACATAAAAATTAAGAAAACCATAGATTTAAAATTTATAAATAAGTAAGAAAATTAGCTTACATGAAGCTTTGTAAGCTCTCCTTTGGCTTGAGGGATTGAGGATTCTACTCTTGTTTGAAGCAAGAGTGGCCACCAAATCACTTTGGAGAGGATTAGGCCAAAAATAATTGAATTATTAAGAAATTTAATGTAGATGGCTCAGGGGACAGCAAGAGTAGAGTAACAGTGCATAAACACCATTAAGCTTTTACAAAGGGGGAGGCTTCTATTTATAGGAAAAAGTGAGCCTCTAACCAAGAAACTGATTCTCAAATTTTCCAGATCAGTTTGGTCAATTTTTGACCATGTTTGGGTCAGTTCAGCTTACTTTTTGGATCTAGATTTGAAATAGGAGAGAGGAGAGATGAAATATCTCATTTTATTGATAAAAATTGGGGGTAATGATGAGAAAAAAGGCGCCTCCTTCATGAGGGGAGATCCCCACTCTGAGGTGTCAAAATTCAGTTTTTAAATGTTTTCTTTGGTCCTTAGTCCACTCTTCATCTTATGTGAGCATTTACTCATTTTTGGGGGATTTTCTTTTATTCTTCAATTTATCTTTTGGATTAATCTTATTGGTCCATAAGAACCTTAATCTCCAAAATTTTCAAAAAATCTAGACCCTTAGAATAAGGTCTTTTGTGCACATTATAATTTATTTCTAATGCACCTTAGGAATTTCTTTTTAAATTTCTATTTTGAGAGAATTTATTTTAATAAGAAGGGATATTTTTCCATCTAAAGATATCTAAAAATTGAATTATCTCTCTCTAGAATATTTTCTCTCTCTAGGCAAAAAAACAGGTAGAAATAAGATCTTTTATTATCCTGAACAGGGGATTGATTACAGGGGAAGAAATTGGACATCTTGAGAGGGCTGGAGAGGAATCTTACATCCTCTCCCACTTGAAAAACATGAGATGTCCTTATCTCGCAAACTGGGGGTAATCCCGCATCAGTTCGGCTTCTTTCTCCCAGGTGGCGTCATCCAAAAGAAAAAAATTCCATTTGACTAAATATTCTCTCAGAATTTTGTTCTTGAGAACCTTCTCTCGAACATCAAGGATTTCTTTAGGTTGGAGTTCTATCTACCCTTGGGTTGAAGAAGTTAAGAGTTCATCATTAAACAGCACATGATTCGGGCTCGGTACATACTTCTTAAGTAGGCTGACATGAAATACATTATGTACTTTGAGATGAGGAGGCAGAAGAAGTTCATAGGCTAAGTCACCTTCTTTCTTTGTGATCAGATATGGCCCACAGAATCTGGGGGATAACTTCTTGTACTTCCTAAGAGATAGAGAACTTCTTTTGGGGCGTACTCGAATGAAGACCATATTTGCTTCTTCGAATTTTCTGCCTGACCTCTTCATATCTGCATACTACTTTTGTCTATCCTGGGCAGCTTTTATATCCTTGCGGATTGACTGCATCTGCTGCTCCATGTCGTCAAGCATCTGTCTGGACATCTCAACCCTAATCAATGGGTCGCGGACCAAGTTAATGGTGTTAGGTAGTCTTGTCCATACAGAGCTTTGAAAGGGCTCATCTAGATACTTCGGTGATAAGAAGCATTGTAGGCGAATTTGCCTAGGTGCAGATAGCTTAGCCACTTCCTAGGTTCCCTGCTGCCACAACATGACCGATATATCTTCGATGACTTGGTTCACCCTTTCTGTTTGACCATCGGTCTCGGGTGGTAAGTTGTGGTGAGATCCAAGAAAGTTCCTACTGCTTCGAAGAATGCAGTCCAGAATCTTGACATGAACTTGGGATCTCAATCACTTACTATTCTCCTAGGTAGGCCATGCAATCTGAAGATTTCCTTGAGGAACGCTCTGGCCACATCAACTACAGTGTAGGTTTCTTTGGTTAGTCTGTCAACTACCATGAAGATGGAGTTGTAACCTGATTGCACTGAAGGTAGTCCAGTAATAAAATCCATACTGATACATTCCCACTTCATTTGGGGGATGTCTAACGGATGTAACTTCCCATGCATTTTTACTCTCTCGGCTTTGACTTTCTGACATATCAGGCATTGACGTACATGATTAAGTACATCCTTTTTTAGAAAAGGCCAAAAGAAGTTTTTCTTTATAGACATGTAGGTCTTGATGAAACCTCGATGTCCTGCTACTATAAGGCTATCATGCGCTTTATAGACATGTAGGTCTTGATGAAACCTGGATGTCCTGCTACTATAAGGCTATCATGCGCTTCATTCAAAATTTGACCCTTAGTTCCCTCATCATTTTGGGAATGCATAGCCTGCTATTATAATACATAATTCCTTCATCCAGGCTGTACCCTTGAACTCGGTTGAACTCCTGAGGAGTTTTGCTTTCCTGTATAAGTAGGGTAGCAATAGGGCCAAATCTATCCTGCATGATCTTCTCTCTTGCTTCATTAATCAATGGATTTGACACCACTGTGATTGCAAGCAAGGAGACTTTTCTGCTGAGGGCATTTGCTACCACATTTTCTTTGCCTGGGTGGTACTTGATTTCAAAATCAAATTCCTGCAGGGTTTGCATCCACCTTCTTTGGTGCATGTTGAGATCCTTCTGAGTAAAGATCCACTTTAAGCTCTGATGATCTGTCATCAAAGTGAATCTTTGACCCAGTAAGTAATGTCTCCACAACTTCAGGGCGGCATAGACTACTGAAAGTAGCTCCAGGTTGTGGACATCATAATTTCTCTCATGCGTTCTGAGTTTTCGGGATTCATAGGCCATTGCATGACCTTCCTGCATGAGCGCACCTCCCAGGGCAAAACCATTGGCATCAGTTATACTACCTCAAAGGGTAGAGAGAAATTTGGCAACTTCAGAACGGGATTGGTTACCAAGGCGGTCTTCAACTTATCAAAAGCGCTCTGACACCTGGCAGACCATTGAAACGGGGTATTCTTCTTGAGAAGATTAGTCAGGGGGGAAGCTATGAGAGCATACTTAGGTATAAAAATTCTATACCAACCAGTTAATCCTAAGAATCCCCTGACTTCTTTCACTGTCTTTGGTTCAGCCAATCTATGACTGCTTGGACTTTTGCGAAATTTGGAGAAATTCTATCTTTGGATACCAGAAAGCCCAAGTATTCAACATGTTCAACAGAGAAAGTGCATTTGCTCTTTTTTGCAAAGAGTTGGTGCTTCCTTAGAATCTCAAGAACTTTACGAACTTGAGCTTCATGGTTAGCTGCATTCTTTGAGTAAATCAGAATATCATCAAAGAAAACAAGAACAAAATCATCCAAGTATTCTCTGAGAATGTCCTGCATTAGGCGATTGAATGTAGCTAGGGCATTAAGCGATTGAATGTAGCTGGGGCATTTGTCAATCCAAATGGCATGACAGTAAATTCATAGTGCACTATCAATTGATTGAGACCTTTGTAATCCACACAAAATCTTAACATTCCATCCTTCTTTTTCTAAAATAGAACTGGTGCTCCCCAAGGTGAAACACTGAGTCTTACAAACCCTTGTTCTAACAGCTGCCTAAGCTGTTCCTTGAGTTTGATGGCTTCAGGGACTGGCATTTTGTACGTGTGCTGGGCTATTGGCTGAGCTCTAGGGGTCAATTCTATCTCATGATCTACTTCCCGAATCGGAGGCATCTCAGTTAGCTCTATTGGGAATAAATTCTCATACTCACTTAACCATTCTGGTTCTTTAGCCTTTAACTTTGTGTCTACCGGATTCATTTTGACAACATAAATGAGCTGCTTCTTTCTAAGTCCTTTCAGTAACCTAGAAGCTTTTACTAATTGCAGATCTGGGGATCCAAAAATTCCAGTTCCTTGAACTTTGTTCCCGTGAAGGTCACGGAAGGAAATGGTTCTATTGTGAGACAGTGAATGTCAGCTTGATTTTTGTGGAGCCAATCCATTCCAAGGATTCCGTCAAAAACTCCCAAAGTTAAGACTCTGAACTGGCAGTCAGTTACATTCCCATCTAGATTGAACTGAATACGATCTGTCTCATGGTGAGTGAAAAGAATCTTCCCACCGGACAATTCAACTTGCATAGGTTTCCCTGATTTTTGTTCTAAGACTAGCTTATGCAAGCATCCTAGGGAAATAAATGAATGAGTACTGCCTGAATCAATCAAAAGCTTGAATGGCTTACCCTTATACTCAGCTGGAGTATGGATGATAGAGAATTGACGATTTGGACCTTGGTTTTCAATCGCGGCATAAATCTGGCCTCTTTCCTCTTCCACTAATTTTGCTATCGTAACTGCTCTGGCTGCTGTAGAGGGGCGAAACTCTTTCTCTTTGGCTACCCCAGTTCTGGGAGAGGGAGTTCTGAGACTACTCTAAATAGAGGCAGATGGTTGAGCTGAAGTCCTCCTGGGATTGCCTTGATTTTGGCAAGATGGACCCTGACTAATACGAAGGGGCGGGTCTCTGCACTTTGGGTCCTTGACTTCCCTGTCCTCTTGACATGGCAGGAGTCGGGCAGTCTTTAAGTTGGTGACCGAAACCCTGACACCCAAAACACTTGTTCTCACTTCTATGCTTATCCCTCTGAATTCTTGAAAGAGGTGGGGCTTCTGAGAAAGTAATCTGAGGGAAGGGTCTTCCTTCACTTTTGAATTTCCCAGCATCTTGATTCTAATTAGGGCCTTCCTACCTCTTTGGGGGTGGAAAGTTTGAAGCACTTCTTTCTAGGGTTTGGAACCTTTTAAAGTTTGAGGGTGCAGGCTTTGGTGGGACCTTAACAACAAATTCTTTGGCAAAGTCCTTTGCCATTCTAACAGCTTCTGCCATTGAGACTGGTTTGGCATTTTTCACTAAAGTGTCCAATGGCTCGTTCATCCCTCAAATGAATCTGGCCATCAGCTGCTCTTCATCCAAAAGTGGAGAATATTTGAGGAGAAGGGCAAATGCCTGATGGTATTATTCAATCGTCCGGCTATCCTGCTTCAGTTCCAAGAACTCATTCATTTTGGTTTCCAGGAAGCCCAAAGGACATAACCTCTTTCTGAGGTAAGCTTTAAGATCTGACTAGGTCTGGGTATTTCGGTCGAGACGGTTTGTCTCGCAACAATGGTTCCTCCATGCGACCTTGGCCGTTTCCACAATTTTCAATTTGGCGAGAGCCATCTTGCTTCTCTCGTTATAACCTGTTACATCAAAATACTCTTCCATTGCCTCGATCCATTTTTTCACTACTTCTCCTAACTGTTTCCCTTCACCCTTGAAGGGACCAGGTGTTGGGATCGGTGTAGGGCTTTACGAACATCCGAATCTAACTCTTCATCATCGATAAGAGGATCCGACTACCTAGCACGGGCCGCGCACCTCATGATTCTGACAAAACAATATTTTTTTCAACTTAACTTTGTCAACACATTTATGACTATTTAATTTTTGAGATTTATTTCTTAAACAAATAAATATTCCATCATAATTCTTAAAAATAAGATTTACTTTGATAATTTTGTTAACCAATACTCACAACCATGAAAAACAATTTTGGAATCTTTTGCAAAACATCATTTATTACCAAAAGTTTTTGATATATACATAGAGCATCTCGGCTCCAAAAGTCACCACCTCAATCGCGTACGCATAAAAAGGCGATACTGCAATGGAGACATACTATGATATATATGATTCATCATTGATAATGGTGCTGTAATTCTACTCCTAGGAATAAAGCGGCTAAGAAGTCTAAAAATACAACAAGAATTTCTAAAATTTCGGGGTGAGTGATTATAGAGTTGTACATAATGAATAACTCCTAGTCTTATCAAGATCATGGTTAGCGAGATGTTCTGTCTGAGTCTCTGACATTGATTGGTATTGACGCGAATACTTTGCCCTCCAGAGAACCACATATGCTGACGTCGCTCTATTGGATTGGGAAAGTATAGATCCTCAAAGTGAGACGAGCGAGTCTCACTCTGCTTACCCGGGTTGTAGCGGAGTTGATGAGATTTCCAAAGGCAAAGGCGATCATATCTTGACTCTAGGAGAGTCCAGGAATGCCAGACAGATTTGGGGTATCCATCTAAAAATCTAGTTCAATTTATGAGTTTTTAATTTATGAAGTTCATTTTAAACATAATCTTAACAAGTGAAAACATTATTTCCCAGATTTACTTTAAAAGTTTAGGCAATTTCTGCTATTGTTTTGTAAGTTTACAATAAATCCCCATTGTGAGGTGTCAAAAATCCATTTTTTAAGCTTTTCCTTTGGTCCTTAGTCCACTCTTCATCTTATGTGAGTATTTACTCATTTTTGGGGGTGATTTTCTTTATTTCTTCTATTTATATTCTTCATACATTTGGATGAATTTGATTGGCCCTTCAAAACCTTAATTTGAAATTTTTCGAAAATCTGGACCCCTAGGATAAGGCCTCTTGAATAAATTATACTTAATTTCTAATACACCTTCTGAAAATCTTTTTAAACTTCTGTTTCGAGGAAACTTATTTTAATAAGGAGAGATATTTTTCCATCCAAAAATATTCAAAATTTGAATATTCTCTCTCTAGAATATATTCTCTCTCTAGACTAAAACAGGTAGAAACAAGATCTTTTATATTTCTAAAGAGGGATTGGATTACAGGGGAAGATGCTGGACATCTTGAGAGGTTGGGGAGGAATCTTGCATTCTCTTCCACTTGAAAAACGTGAGATGCCCTCATATCGCAAACTGGGGGTAATCTCACAAGAGATCGGCTTCTTTCTCCAGGTGGCATCTTCAAAAGGATAGAACTTTCATTTGGCCAATAATTCTCTCAGAATTCTGTTCCTGAGAATCTTTTCTCGAACATCAAGGATTTCTTCAGGTTGGAGTTCCATCTGCCCTTGGGTTGAAGAAGTTAAGATTTCATCATCAAGCACATGATTCGGGTTTGGTATATACTTTTTAAGAAGGTTGACATGAAATACATTATGTACTTTAAGATGAGGAGGCAGAAGAAGCTCGTAGGCTAAGTCACCTACTTTCTTTGTAATTAGATATGGCCCACAATATCTGGGGGATAACTTCTTGTACTTTCCAAGAGATAGAGAACGTCTTTTGGGCCGTACTCTAATGAAGACCATATCTGCTTCTTCAAACTTTCTGTTTGTCCTCTTCTTATTAGCATACTGCTTCTGTCGATCTTGGGCAGCTTTAATATCTTTGCGAATTGACTGCATCTGCTGCTCCATGTCGTCAAGCATCTGTCTAGACATCTCGACCCTAATCAATGGGTCGGACCAAGTTAATGGAGTTAAGCAATCTTGTCCATACAGAGCTTTAAAAGGGCTCATCCCGATACTTTAGTGATAAGAAGTATTATAGGCGAACTCGACTAGGTGCAGATAGCTTAGCCACTTCTTGGGCTCCCTGCCAGCATGACCGAAGTATATCTTCGATTATTTGGTTTACCCTTTCAGTTTGACCATCAGTCTCAGGGTGATAAGCTGTGCTGAGATCCAAGAAAGTTCCCACTGCTTTGAAAAATGCAGTCCAGAACCTTGAAGTAAACTTGGGATCTCGATCGCATACTATTCTCCTGGTAGGCCATGCAATCTGAAGATTTCTTTGAGGAACACTCTGGCCACATCCACTGCAGTGTAGGTTTCTTTTACTGGGATCAGATGGGCAACTTTGGTTAGTCTGTCAACTACCATGAAAATGGAGTTGTAACCTGATTGCACTGAAGGTAATCCAACAATAAAGTCCATACTGATACATTCCCACTTCATTTGGGGGATGTCCAATGGATGTAACTTCCTAGGAATTTTTACTCTTTTAGCTTTGACTTTCTGGCATGTCAGACATTGACGTACATGATTCAGTACATCCTTTTTCAGACCAAGCCAAAAGAAGCTTTTCTTTACAGACATGTAGGTTTTGATGAAACTTGGATGTCCTGCTATATGTCATGGGCTTCATTCAAAATTTGTTCCTTGGTTCCCTCATCATTGGGAATGCATAGCCTATGATTATAATACATAGTGCCATCATCCAGGCTGTACCCTTGAACTCTGTTCAACTCCTGAGGAGTTTTGCTTTCCTGCATAAGTAGGGTAGCAATCAGGGCCAAAGAATCTGTCCTGCATGATTTTCTCTCTTGCTTTAATAATCAAGGGATTTGATACTGCAGTAATTGCAAGCAAGGGGGCTTTTCTGCTGAGGGATTTCTTTGCCTGGGCGGTACTTGATTTCAAAATCAAATTCCTGTAGGGTCTGCATCCACCTTCTTTGGCGCATGTTGAGATCCTTCTGAGTGAAGATCCACTTTAAGCTTTGATGATCAGTCATCAAAGTGAATCTTTGACCCAGTAGGTAATGTCTCCATAATTTCAGAGCATATACTACTGAAAGTAGTTCCAAGTCGTGGACAGCATAATTCCTCTCATGCGTTCTGAGTTTTTGGGATTCATAGGCCACTGCACGACCTTCCTGCATGAGTGCACCTCCCAGGGCAAAACTACTTGCATCAGTTACTACCTCAAAGGGTAGAGAGAAATCTGGCAGCTTCAGAACGGGATTGGTTACCAAGGCATTCTTTAGCTTATCAAAAGCACTCTGGCACCTAGCAAACCATTGAAACGGAATATTCTTCTTGAGAAGATTAGTCAGGGGGGAAGCTATGAGAGCATACTTTGGTATACAAATTCCATACCAACTAGTCAATCCCAAGAATCCTCTAACTTCTTTCACTATCTTTGGTTCAGGCCAATCTATGACTGCTTGGACTTTTGCAGAATCTGGAGAAATTCCATCTTTTGATACCAGAAAGCCCAAGTATTCAACATGGTCGGCACAAAAAGTGCATTTTCTCTTTTTGGCAAAGAGTTGGTGCTTCCTTAGAATCTCAAGAACTTTTCTGACATGAGCTTCATGGTCAGCTGCATTCTTTGAGTAAATCAGAATATCATCAAAGAAAACAAGAACAAAATCATCCAAGTATTCTCTGAGAATGTCCTGCATTAAGTGATTGAATGTAGCTGGGGCATTTGTCAATCCAAATGGCATGACAGTGAATTCATAATGCCCATACCGAGTATTAATGGCTGTCTTCGGGATATCTTGCTCATTGATCCTGATATGATAATACCCTGATTTGAGATCTATCTTTGTGAAGATCTGGGCTCCACTTAGCCTGTCCAGAAGCTCATCAATTCTGGGGATAGGATACTTATTCTTAACTGTCAGTTGATTTAGACCTCTGTAGTCCACACAGAGTCTTAGCGTTCCATCTTTCTTTTTCTGAAAGAGAACTGGCGCACCCCAAGGTGAAACACTGGGTCTTACAAACCCTTGTTCCAACAGCTGTCTAAGCTGTTCCTTGAGTTCGATGGCTTCAGGAACTGGCATTTTGTACGTGCGCAGGGCTACTGGTTGAGCTCCCGGGGTCAATTCTATCACATGATCTACTTCCCGTATTGGAGGCATCTCTGTTAGCTCTGCTGGGAATAAATCATCATATTCACTTAACCATTCAGGTTCTTTAGCTTTTAACTTTGAGTCTACTAGATTCATTTTGACAAGATAAATGCACTGCTTCTTTCTAGGTCCTTTTAGTAACTTAGAAGCCTTTGCTAACTGCAGACTTGGGGATGCTAAAATTCCGGTTCCTTGAACTTTGTTTCCGTGATGAAGGTCAGGGAAGGAAATGGTTCCATTATGACAGTGAATGTCAGCTTGATTTTTGTGGAGCCAATCCATTCCAAGGATCCCATCAAAAACTCCCAAAGGTATAACTTTGAACCGACAGTCAATCAAATTCCCATGTAGAAGCATGAGGGAATGAAAAAAGTTGATGAAGTTGAAGAGTGCGAGATTGGGGGTACAGGGTATGAAGGAATTGAAGAAGAAGATGGAGAGGATGAAGGGTTGGCCGCTTGTAGGTCTAAACGATAGAGAGAAGGCTCTTCTTCAAAAGCATATTCTTCCTCTTCTTGGCCATTGGTCTCCTCTTCAAAAGCATCCTCTTCTTCTTCATCTTCTCGGCCATTGGTATCCTCTTAAAAAACACATGGAACTGAATACGATTTGTCTCAAGGTGAGTGAAGAATCTTCCCACTTGCCAATTCAACTTGCATAGATTTCCCTCATTTTTAATCTAAGACTAGCTTACGCAAGCATCCAAGGGAAATGAAAGAATGAGTACTACACCTGAATCAATCAAAAGCTTAAAAGGCTTACCCTGATACTCAGCTGGAGTATTGATGAAGGAGAATTGACGATTTGGCCCTTGATTTTCAATTGCTGCATAAATCTGGCCTCTTTCTTCTTCCACTACTTCTGCTATTGTGACTGCTCTGGCTGCTGCAGTCTGAGGCTTAACTCTTTCTCTTTGGTTGCCCCAGTTCTGGGAAGGAGTTCTGAGGCTACTCTGGACAGAGGCAGATGGCTGAGCTGGAGTTCTCCTGGAATTTCCTTGATTCTGGCGCGGGGGACCCTAATTGGACTGATAAGAAGGAATCTGTCTTGGAACTCTGGGACCCTGGCTTCCTTGGCCCACAGAAGGAGATGGGCAGTCCTTGAGCTGGTGCCCAAGACCTTGACATCCGAAGCATCTGTTCTTGCTTCGAAGGTCTTCTCTTTGCATTTTGGAGAGAGCTGGAGTTCCGGAGAATGTACTTCGGCGGGGGAAAGGTCTCCCTTCATTTCTAAAGCTTCCCGTCTCCACATTCTGGTTAGGACCTTGGAGTCTCTTTGGAGGCGGAAAGTTGGAAGAACTTCCTGGTGTCTGAAATCTCTTGAAGGATGAGGGAGCTGGCTTTGGCGAAACTTTTACGATGAAGGCTTTGGCAAAGTCCTTCGCCATTCTGACAGCTTCAGCCATGGACACTGGCTTGGCATTTTTGACCAATGTGTCCAAGGGTTCGTTCATTCCCCGAATGAACCTCGCCATGAGTTGCTCTTCATCTAGAGGTGGTGAATATTTGAGTAGAAGAGCAAAGGCCTGGTGATATTCCTCGATGGTTTTGCTCCCCTACTTTAGCTCTAAGAATTCGTTCATTTTGGTTTCCAAAAATCCAGGGGGACGAAATCTCTTTCTCAAATAGGTTTTTAGGTCGGTCCAGGACTGAGTATTTCTATCTAGACGGTTGGTGTCACAGTGGTTCCTCCATGCTACTCGGGCTATTTCCACTATTTTCAGCCTAGCAAGAGCCATTTTGCTCCGCTCATTGTAACCTGTGACATCAAAATATTCTTCCATGGCTTCCACCCATTTCTCCACAGCCTCACCTAGGTTCTCCCCTTCTCCTCTGAAGGGTCCTGGCTGAGACCTATGAAGAGCTTTACGAACATCAGGGTCAAGCTCGTCATCTTCAGAGAGAGGGTCTGGCTGACGGCGGCCACGGTTTCCTCGTCTCATGATTCTACCAAAAACTATATATTATTAAATTTTTATATTGATATCGTCATGAGATCCTAAGACTTAAGAGGTTTGAAAAACAATTTCTTAAACAAGACAATGATCTTATTGGAGATCTATGACATATGCCCGATAACAGATTTTTCTTTATCAGATCGTCCATAAACAATCACTTATACAACAAGGAATTTTTCTCCAGAAAACATTTCTTTATTTATATATAAGTTGCAATATGTACATAGAGCAGCTCGGCTCCAGAATTCAAAATCTCCTCCGGAGATGCATATGACGACGGTACTGGGCCATAGCCATGCCCTGATACAAATGTCCACTTACTGACAAGGGAGCTATTATCTTCCACTTAGGAATAAAGCAACTAAAGAGTCTATAGACTTGACATGAAAGTCTGAAATTTCGAGGCGTCGAATGATATAGATTGACACCACGCACCATTTTCATGAGAGGTTCTACCTTAACATTGCACGCCGGTCACAAGAGGCGTGGACATACTGCCCTGCAAACCACTTATGCTGTCGTCTCTCCGCTGGGTCTCAGGAAAATATAATTCTTTGAAATGGCTTGTGAGTCTTGCTCGGCTTGTTCGAGTTGAAGCAGAAGAGATGAGATGCTCGAAGGCGAACACAGTCATATCTTGAGACTGATTGAGGTCGGGAATACCGGATAAGTATGGTGCTTCCATCTATAATTTCCAATTCAAGTTATAAGTTTTCAATTTTTTTAAAGTTTACTCAACATAATATTAGCAAGCGAAAAACATCATTTCTCAAAATTTTAAGCAATTTATGCTATTGTTACGTAAATTTTACAACAGCGCTCTGATACCAACTGTAAGATCCCTCTGCCCCCTCCGCGCACCAGACTCCCGGTAGCTGACAGCGGAAGCAGTCCCCTCATGCGCAGGGCAGGGTTTCTCACTCGGGGCCTCACCCACGAATATCCGGGCACGAGACTAGGCTGGTGGTCACTCTGAAAATCGAAACTGGAAAAATTTCCCATGCCTGGAAAGCTGGGACGATTCCACCTTTTTGAATTTTCTTAACGAATTTTCCTAACAAGATCAATTCTAAACTATCCTTCACCTGAATAAACCAGATAGAAGGAAACTATCACTGATATAATTTGATCATCTGAGTAATTTCAATGCTTTTTGCCTGATCAAGATTAGGCACAGCCGTTGATCCACTCAATTGAGAAATTTATCAGGGAATTAACTAGCTACTCGAATCCTAGCGTAATCCTAAGATTTTTCAATTTGATTATTAAAACTCCGTTGATTCTAGCCTAACCCCATCCGGCCCATGGGTTAGCCACCACCCTACCACTGGAATCGGTGGAGCCAAACAAGTACTCATCCACCCATAATTGAAATGCCTTTCTTAACTTTAGCTTTAGAAAACAGATACGCACACACTCCTCTTTAAAACTTTAATATAAAAATAATCCATTGATAAAACAATATGGTCACAGATTTCATAATTCAAAATTTCCATTCAATCCCTTGTTTCACAAAAACAGTACCACTCTGGATTCTCCATTTGGGACTAGCTCGTCAAAGCAACGAGATCCAGTAAAACAGATTATAATAATCACTTCGTCAACATACATATATATCTTCCTCGACATACGTATGGGTGTCCTAAGCACCGCGAGCCCGTGCATCGCCTAGTCAGAACCCTCTAGGATTCTCCTTAGGGGTCTTGGCACTTCACTCAGGGACCGCTTCATCGGCCCTCGCCCATCGTACCGGAAGCGCACCATTTTTCACCATACCCAGGCTGGTCAAGACCTGGGCAGTTTTTTGTCGCGTGAGCTGTCCCTCGCACACTCCCCGCCAGCTGTTTGCAATCTAAATTCCCTTAGATAAACATATATACCAAATGCTCCCTCCAGCATTCTCGTGTAAGACAGTCTTTTAAGAAAACAAGGTTTCTATGCAAGTTTTCAGTTTAGATTTTGTTTGAAAACCATGAATAATCTTAAATCTGTATCCCAATACTTCTAGATCCAGGTCTGAATTCCAAACAGAATTCCTCGAATTCTGTTAACTTGATCTTTAGATCAAAATCAAAAGTCTTAACTTAGTTTCAGATTCGGTGGGGGATTTGAGTACATTTTTCTTGAACTGGGCACATCGTCATTGATTGAAATTGGCGAAGGAATTAGGTCTTGGTCAATAGTCTGAATCAGAGTTTGGGTCTGGAAAGGTTCCTCCTAAGCTATCTTTCTCGAAAGGTACTATTTCAATTTCTCTTTTTCTAAATTTTGTTCGACAAATATTTACTTTACAAATTTCTAAAACATGAATTTCTTATGAGGAATAAAATAATCATTTATCTCGATCTCCGACTTTGATAGTTTAATTGAACTTTCTCATTACCATCTTAGTGAATATGAAACGGTAGCATTTCTTCTCACAGATTATCTACTTATTCATTTTTTCAATTTTTGTGGAAATTAAACAGAGGATTAAGGAGAACATGCATGAAAATCAATTATGATAAAAGTAATACTTTTATAATAAAAAAAATCTTTTATGCATACTTTTATGCATGAAAATCAATTATGATAAAGTAACACTTTTATAATAAAAATAATAATCTTTTATGCATAAAAAATCCATTTTGATGAAAGTAACACTTTCATAATAAAAAAAATATTCTTTCATACATACTTTTATGCATAAAAATCAACAATGATAAAAGTAACACTTTTTTAATAAAAAAAATTTCTTTTAAACAAAAATCCATTTTGATGAAAGTATTACTTTCATAATAAAAGAAAGTTATTCCTTTATGCATAAAAAATCTATTTTGATGAAAGTAACACTTTCATAATAAAAAGATTATTCTTTTATGCATAAATAATAACAATAATCAATATGCATCTTCTATGCATGAAAATGACACTTTTAGTGTATAGAAATGATAGGGAATACTCTTTTAGCATAATAAAAGATAATACTTATTTCCAAAATTTTTTTGCCATAACCTCCTTTGTATGGCTAACCATTTTTTTAATTTTCCTACTTAATTTGTCTTAAAAATTAACTCTAATTGATTTAAAGTAATCTAGACTAATCAAAATTCACTTATAAAAGAGAAAAAATTATAAAAAGTTTAATTCCAACAATTATCACTTAACTAGGATAAAGAAGGGTTGATTCTAAGAAGAGAGAGGGGAAAAGCCTTTCGATCAAGGCATAGTGTCCATTTATCACTTCAAACAATCATAAAAATTAGGAAAGCATAAAAATCAATAAGAAAATTACAAGATCTCTACTTACATAATTTCTTGGAGCTTTCCTTTGGCTTGATGGTTTGAGGGTTCTACTCTTGTTTGTAACAAGAGTGGCCACCAATCTTTGGAAGAGGGAAATGTCAAAAAACTAGTGAATTATTAATAAATTCACAGTTCTTGGCTTGGGAGGAGTAGAGTAACATTGCATAAACACTATTATTTTTCAACAAAGGGGGAGGCTTCTATTTATAGGAAAAATTGAGCTCCTAACCAAACAAACTGATTCTAGAATTTTCCAAATCATTTTGGTCAATTTTTGACCTTTTTTAGGTCAGTTGAGCTAACGTTTTGGAACTAGACTTGAATTAGGAGAGAGGAGAGATGAAATATCTCAATTTTTGAAGATTTAAAACTCAATTGCACATGTGAAGTAGGCGCCTCATTCATGAGGGGGGAATCCCCATTGTGAGGTGTCAAAAATCCATTTTTTAAGCTTTTCCTTTGGTCCTTAGTCCACTCTTCATCTTATGTGAGTATTTACTCATGTTTGGGGGTGATTTTCTTTATTTCTTCTATTTATCTTCTTCATACATTTAGATGAATTTGATTGGCCCTTCAAAACCTTAATTTGAATTTGTTTCAAAAATCTGGACCCCTAGGATAAGGCCTCTTGAATAAATTATACTTAATTTCTAATGCACCTTCCGAAAATCTTTTTGAACTTCTGTTTCGGGGAAACTTATTTTAATAAGGAGAGATATTTTTCCATCCAAAAATATTCAAAATCTGAATATTCTCTCTCTAGAATATTTTCTCTTTCTAGGCTAAAACAGGTAGAAACGAGATCTTTTATATTTCTGAAGAGGGAATTGATTTACAGGGGAAGATGCTGGACATCTTGAGAGGCTGGGGAGGAATCTTACACAAATGTTCGGACACAAGACTAATTTGGTGGTCATTCCAAAACCGAAACCGAGAAAATTTTCCTTACCCCTGAAAAACAGGGATGATTCCACCTTTTTTATTTTCTTAAAGAATTTTCTAACGGGTTCAAGAGATTAAACTATCCTTCACCTGACTAAACCAAATAGAAGGAAAACTATCACTGATTTAATTTGAAGAAATCAACGCTTTTTCCTAACCAAAATTAGACACAGTCGTTGATCTAATCATCTGAGAAAATCAATGCTTTTTTCCTAATCGAAATCAGGCACAACAGCTGTTGATCTACTCATTTGAGAAATTCTTTAGGGTTTTATTTAACTACTAGAATTCTAAGCGTATTCCTATTATTTCAATTTAATTATTCAAACTCCACTGATTCCAACCTAACCCCATCCGACCCATGGGTTAGCCTCCACCCAACCACTGGAATCAGTAGAACCACACAATTACTCACCCACCCATAATTGAATGCCTTTCTTAACTTTTGCTTTCGAATACAGATATGCACACACTCCTCTTTAAAACTTTAACATATAAAATAATCCATTGACAAACAGTTATTGGTTACAAATATCATAACTCAAAATTTCCATCCAGTCCCTTGTTTCTCAAAAAACAGTATCACTCTGGACTCTCCGTGTTGAGACCCACTGGTCAGCAACAACGAGATCCAATAACAGATTACAATAATCATTTCGTCCATCATACATATCTTCCACGACATACACATGGGTGTCCTAGGCACCGTGAGCCCGTGCATCGCCTGGTCAGAACCCTCTAGGATCCTCCTTAGATGTCCTGGCACTTCACTCAAGGACCACTTCATCGGCCCTCGCCCATCGTACCGGAAGCACACCATTTTTCAACCATACCGAGGCTGGTCAAGACCTGGGCAGAGGCTTTGTCGCGTGAGCCATCCTCCTTTTTCGCCAGCTATTGCAACCGAACTTCCCTTAGAAAAACATATACCAAATGCTCCCTCCAGCATTCTGGCGTAAGACAGTCCTTTAAGAAAACATGGTTTCTATGCAAGTTTTCAGTTTGATTTTCTTTTGAATACAAGGAGTATTTCTTGAGTCAGTATCCCCAAAACTTCTTGATCAAAATTCTGAATTTCATACTAGAATTTCTCGAATTCTATAACCTTGATCCACAGATCAATTCGAAGGGTCTCAAACTCAGTTTGAGATTTGGCGGGAGTTTTGAGTGTAATTTTGTAAACTGGTCACACCTTTTTTCCTTGAAACTGGCGAAAGAGTTTGGTCTTGGTCATAGTCTGTTTCAAGGTTCGAGTCGGATAAGATTTTTCCTGAACTATCTTTCTCGAAAAGGTTTGATAATTCAGTTACTATTTTATGGAATTTCTTTCTTTGAATATTCACTTAACTAATTTCTAAATTAGTTACGAACTCCAATGAGGAATAAAATAATCATTTATCTGAATATTTCGATCTCGATAGATTTCTTGAATTTTCTTTTTTCAATCCATGTGAATATAAAACGATAGAAATTTCTCTCTTAGAGTATTTAATTATTCATTTATCAAATACTCATAGGATTTAAACATAGAATTCAAGAGAATTCTAATTTTGATATAAAAATTCTTTATGCATCTATTTATGCATAAAAATCAACTTCAATGGGAACAACACTTTTATAAAAAGAAAATCCTTTTATGCATCTATTTATGCATAAAATCAAATTTAATAGGAATAACACTTTTATAATTAAAAAAATTCCTTTATGCATCTTTCTATGCATAAAAATCAAATTTAATGAGAATAACACTTTTATAATTCAAAAAATTCCTTTATGCATCTTTCTATGCATAAAAATCAAATTTAATAATTAATATCAGTGATATCCATGCATATTCATTGGTGAATATGTATATGGAGTAGTTAGAATATTTCTTTTAGATGCAAAAATGGTGGGCATTACTCTTTTGGAATAACATAAAAACAAACTTTCTTTTCCACAAAATTCTGGAAAATTTTGCCATAACCTCCTTTGTACGGCTAACCATTTCTCATTTTTATCATTCTTTATTTGACCTAAATTAACCCAAATTAGATTCATAGAAATCTAATCTACACAATTTTCTAAATTCAAAAGAGTAAACAATAAGAAGAGTTTAATTAATCCCTTAGTTAATCTTTCTAGGATTAAGAAAGGCTAGAATGTAAAGAAGAGAAGGGGGTGGCATTTTCATCAAGGCATAGCATTTGAATTCAATTCAATTAACTGCAAAACATAAAAATAAAGAAAACCATAGATTTAAAATTTGTAAATAAGTAAGAAAATTAGCTTACATGAAGCTTGTAAGCTCTCCTTTGGCTTGAGGGATTGAGGGTTCTACTCTTGTTTGAAACGAGAGTGGCCACACCAAATCACTTTGGAGAGGATTAGGCCAAAAACATTTGAATTATTAAGAAATTCAATGTAGATGGCTCAGGACAGTAGAGTAACAGTGTATAAACACCATTATGCTTTTACAAAGGGGGAGGATTCTATCTATAGGAAAAAGTGAGCCTCTAACCAAGAAAATTGATTCTAGAATTTTCCAGATCAGTTTGGTCAATTTTTGACTATTTTTGGGTCAGTTCAGCTTACTTTTTGGATCTAGATTTGAAATAGGAGAGAGGAGAGATGAAATATCTCATTTTATTGATTAAAAATTGGTGGTAACATTTGATGAGAAAAAAGGTGCCTCCTTCATGAGGGGAGATCCCCACTCTGAGGTGTCAAAATTTAGTTTTTTAAATGTTTTCTTTGGTCCTTAGTCCTCCACTCTTCATCTTATGTGAGCATTTACTCAGTTTTGGGAGGTTTTTCTTTTATTCTTCAATTTATCTCCTCTATATTTGGATTAATCTTATTGGTCCATAAGAACCTTAATCCAAAATTTTCAAAAAATCTGGACCCTTAGGCTAAGGTCTTTTGTACACATTATAATTTATTTCTAATGCACCTTAGGAATTTCTTTTTAAACTTCTGTTTCGGGGGAATTTATTTTAATAAGAAGGGATATTTTTCCATCCAAATATATCTAAAAACTAAATTATCTCTCTCTAGAATATTTTCTCTCTCTAGGCCAAAACAGCTAGAAACAAGATCTTTTATTATTCTGAAAAGGGGATTGATTACAAGGGAAGAAACTGGACATCTTGAGGGCAGGGGAGAAATCTTACAGGTGGGGCCTTGTATCCCCCCTGCCTCAGTCTCTAGATATTGATTCATATCTACCCTTGGATCAGGTGGTATTGGGAAATTTTTCATGTTTCTAATTACACCATCATCTAAGACTGCCCCTCCCAAGATCCCTCCTTGTAAAACAACAAGCCTCTCATGTACTCCTAGAATTTTGGGGTTCATAACATTACATCTACCACCTCAACCTTAGTGTAAGTTTTCTCCACATCTCCTTGTGACAATTCCTCATTTCTTGAGAGAGGTGTTGTGAGAGCGGCCAGGTCATCTCAAGGCTTCCTCTAGAATGCGTTGTAGAGGTGGCATACCCCCGTCCATTGCTAGTTCAACCTCTCTATCACTAACTCGTGCGACCAAATTCTCTTCATGCCTTCATCCTATGAGATTAAAGGAATCCTCTCCAGGTATTTCCATATCGTAAGCATGCCTCTTGACCATCTGCCTGTGAAGGTCAAAGCTGGTCTTTTCTTGTTCAAGCCTTCTAAGTTGGACTTGTGCATCTCTCATTTTTTCCTCAATCTCCAACTCTCTAGAAGTGGGAAATTAAACTACCTCTATTCTTTGGGCACTCATTGGATCCCTTTGTATTCTTGGAGTATATTGTAACGCTACTTATGGGTTGCTCATCCCTGGTAATGGTTCCTCCCTTAGTTATTGCCCCATGTGCTTCTAGGTCTTTTAGTACTCATTTCTCAATTACAGATCGATGGTTGTCCCTTGGCAACCTGTAGATCTTCCCTTTCAAGCTCCTCTCCATATCCAAGGATTCCTCAAGCTAAGTCCATGAACCCTCCAGACAGTGCTGGCGAAGAAGTTCCCTTCTCCTCCCCCTACCACTTCCTCACTACCACTTCCTCATTAAGAGGATTTTCCATGGACTCCTCACTACTTATGACTCAAAAGAATTCAACCTATGCAAAGAAAACACACTTCTTTGTGAGCTCACCGTGAGAGCTAACCCAAGGCTTCTCTGGTAGGAGGATCTTGGTTGGTTAGTTGCACTATCATCAAGGGTGATGTCATCACCAACAAGCCTTCCCGACCTTAAGTGCATGAAATAGTTTTAACTAACTAAAGTTTGAGAATTTTACACACTTGGAATTTTCAAATCTACAAAACTGACAATTTTCTACAAAATCACAACAAGGTTCTACACAATCACGGTGTGATTAATAATCATGGGCGTGATCTTGACACAAATCACAGAAATTTTTTTGGAGATTCTCAACTGTTCACACCTTCCTCAAGAATCCCTTAGGGATATTTCTGAGAAATCCTCCTTTTGATTTTAAAAATATCAATCGACATGATTTTGTAGGGTTGAGAATCACAGCCATGATCTTTTGTAGAATCATGGCTATGGTTTTCACCAAAAAAAGTCCAAGGATAGTTTCTAAAGATGAGTCTCTTGATACCTCTAGTCCCTGTTTTAGAAGTCTATCTAATTAAATGGTCAAGTTTTATTACCATGATTTTTGGTGATGTGGCAATCATGGTGTGATTAATAATCATGGGCGTGATTCTTAACCATGATTGATATCATGTCAATCACACGGATGTGATTTTTGAACCGTGAATTATGACATGGAAATCGGACGTGATCGATAATTACACCGAGATCTTTATCCATGATCACAATGAAGATGATTGGATAAGATGGAGTCTTCTAGAAATAGGGTGCATTAAATATGTAATCTTGAAAATTTTAGAATGGATAAGTTGTCATAAAATCATGTCTTAAATAGAAATCACGAGTAAATAACAACTTTAAATGCTTAAACAATGCAACACAATCTTTTTTTTCCTCTCTTACACCTCTTTCTTCACAACCTTATCCACATCCTATTCTCTTGTTTACCAATCACCCAGGTTTCAAACAACCATATTAAGGGAAAATAGAGTTGTAAGAAGATGTCAGTGAGTGCAAATAGAGTAGAAAATACTTAGTGCCAAAAATGTTACATGCTACACGAGGGCCTCACCTAATGCTAAGGATAATGCTCAACTTAACTTGTCATGGGGTACTTGCTGGTGTCCAAGCTCATATCTTGGTAGACTTCAAGCTTTTCTAGGGGACCCACTCTCTTTCCTCTTCCTCAAGCTATCACCACATGAGGTTGCCATTCTCCACACAATGACATTCACTCCTCTCAGCTCTCACGCTCAAGAACATAAACATAAAAGAAACATGTACCAAGATTGTACCTCTCTCTCTCTCTCTCTCTCACACACACACACACACACACACACACACACACACACACCCCATAGACCATCAAGAGAGCAAGGAGATAAAACTAGACTTAATTGGCACAAAGGAGGACTATCTTGCATTATTATGAGAACATAATCATCAAACAAATCAAAAGGACTATCCTTTTAATACTATGAATATCAAAACTCACCAAATGTTACTCTAGGTATATCAAAAGGGATATATCAAAGGAACATCACGACCAATCACCTGGTTTGTTATTCCCATCGTATAAACACCAATCTAATCAAATATCACCATCGATCACAAATGAGGTGTATTCATCTTAGGCTTGTCATTCACCTCATCAAATATTCAAGAGTCAGGTAAAGCAAGGGATGATGCACATGTTAACAAACTGATATCATGTAGGAGAATCAACTCTTTGTGATACAAATCAACTACTTAGGTCTAGGTAATTTCATAAGCAAAAGAGGGCTTAAAAGGTTCTTAACTTCAGATCAACAAATCCAACATGTAATACAATGTGATTGTTGTAAAGAAATTGTTTGATGAAGATTAGACCAAAAGCTTTAAAATTGTTTGAAGATTAGACCAAAAGCTTTAAATTTTTTGAGAATGTATTACTTTGGTCTCCAAACTCATCCCTTTTTAGATAGCCGAGATCTATGATTGAAAGGGACATAGACTTATACCCATCAAATGGACTTGGTTATTTTGATCAGAAGAACTGCTAGCCATCTAAACAAATTAAATATTTAAGTTAAAAGAAGATGATCAAGACTTGGTTATTTTAATCAAGAGAAATGTTGAGATGTCAAGCTCAACATGAGCTGACACTCACGAGGCACCTGCATGATCTTTCGACATTTACATCACTAGTGGGTTTGGTAGTTGGCACCAACATATCTTCACCAGAGATTCTACAGCTGGGGACTACACCGACTAGTCCACACCTACCCACTCCACTTAGCGTGTTCACATTATGGATCGCTTGTATATACCCTATTATGTGTGTTAGTCACTTTATCTTCTTTGTAGACCTCTTTTGTTGTGTGAAGAAGAAGAAGAATTTTCATCCTCTCACCTTGTGTGTTCTCTTCTAGGGTTTGTGTGAGTGTGTGTGTGCTTGCAAGAGCTCAGGCTCTTTTCTCCCCTACATATTTTCATGGTATCAAAGCCTAGTTCATGGCTAAGGGCTAGCGACAAGCAAGAGAAGCACAGGAAGCAGTATGAGGGTAAGAGCTTCATCTACTCTTCCCCCTTTATGTTGGTTATTACACCCTTGTCGGGAGCCCTTCGAGTGACACCGGCAAACAAACTCCAATTGAGGAGCTTTCTTCGTGAGAAAATAGAGCTATAAGGCAACTATATTGTCCGTTTGACAAATTTTTGGGCCGAAAACGCGTTTTGGGCACGTCCAGACCTCAATTTTTGGGCACGTCCAGACCTCAATTTTTCAGTTCGAGGGCATTCACGCACTGCGGGTAAGTTTCGATTCTCTGCAGAACTTTATTTTTGGAACTACAAGAAGTGTGATTGGTTGTGCAGACATTGTGTGTACTCCAAAGAGGTCTCAAAGTTGCCATTGGGTGTATATATGCAAATTGAGGTCACTGGTTGTGATAGTTTGGGTGCAATATAGTATCGTGTAGAGAATACAACAGTTTGTGCAAGTCAAACAAGAGTGTTGTTTTTGGTAAATTTATGTTGCAAAAAAGATGTCAAGTGATGGAATAAACCAGATTGTTGTAGAGAAACTTGATAAGAATAACTTCCATGCTTGGAGGTATAGATTGACAAATTTCCTGATGGGAAAAGGTTACTGGGACTACATTGGGAAGGTGAACATGAGGAGGCACTAGAGATCCTGGAGATTAATCTAATTGCTGCAAATGTAAAAGAATTTAAGGATTGGAATCAAGGAGCAAGGAAATTCATGTATTGGCTTTCTATTAGTATACAAGACACCGTGATTGGGCATATACAGGATGCCAAGTCACCTAAGAAGGCATGGGACACCTTGGTGAAGCTGTATGAAACCAACACCAAGGCACGAAAGATTCAATTGAAGAATGAGCTTCATACTGTGGTGGAGAAGAAAAATATGTCTATGAATTATTATGCTTTGAAGATCAAGGGCATTGTGGAATCCCTTGCATCAATTGGTGTTCTTGTTGATGATGATGATAAGGTGGAAGTGTGTCTATGTGGTCTCGGGCCACAATACAAGACGTTCAAGATGTCTCTTTAAACTCAGGAGAACATTCCCAACTTCACAGATTTGGTGTCAATGCTGATCATTGAAGAGAAGAATTTGGGTGAAGATCAACAGTCTTCACAAAACAAAAACAATTCAAAGCAATAGGCCTTCTACACGAGTTCAAGTAGAGGAAGAGGTAGAGGTCGTGGACGTGGCCAAGGTGGTGGCCGAACAAGTAATCAAAATCATGGTCAGCAGCAATAACAATCCCAGGATTTACAACAACAACACACATGTGGAAGAGGCCAGTTTAGAGGCAAGGAAAGTCAAAGAGGTCATGGTAATTGGCAAAGGTAGCATAATGATACACGAGGATATTTTTAATATGGTAAGCTTGAACATGTGAAGGAAGATTGCTATAAGAAGCAGAGTGACATGCTGAAAGATCCCTGTCCCCATCCACCACGCAATGAATTTAAGGGTGCTAGCAGCGGAAGTAGCACTTCTTACGTGGGACAGGGTCCCTCACTCGGGGCCTCGCCCACCATGGATATCTGGACAAGAGACTAATCCCTCGGTTCTTCCAAAACCAAACCCAAAAAAACTTCCCTCGCCCGGAAAGCACAGGCGATTCCTCCAGGATAATTTTACTCTAACATAGTCAAAAGCCTTACCTAACTGAACTGATCTGACCGAACCCATAAGTCCCATAGTCAGATCAAGGAAAAGATTGCACTTGGATCATAGAGACCAACGCTTTTTTCCTCATTGAGAGGCACAATTGATTCTTTTCCATAGAATAATTTTTATCCGGGATTTACTTCATCTATCATACTATAACAGAATTGAGTCTCAATTTAGGGATCCGTCAGTCCAGCCTAGTCTCGTGGGTTAGCCAACCGCCCAACCAATGTAGTGATGGGATCCATTTAAAAATTTGGTTAGGTTTTGTCCCGGGTACCAGGGAAAAGAGTTCCCATGCCCCCTAGCCGGATATTCATGTAAACTTAAAACTAGTCACACCACTTACACACCTAATATGAAATTGCCTTTTTCAGAGAATCAACTATCTTTAAAACAATCATTTAATGAAACCATAGTGTCACTGATCATAAACCTCCAAAATATCCGGTTGAATCCTAATTTCCAATTTTCCCTTCATCGGTGTACCTATGGCATCATTGGCAAACTAGAACGCTCACCACCTGTCCACTCAGGGGCCTTTTCGATAGTTCCTAGCTCATAGTAACCGACAATATTTTTACTTATAAAATCAAAATGGAATCTCCGTTGAAGATAAGCAGATCAACCAACAGATCCATATAAGAGAGCCATGGACTCATCTGTTGGAGGACCAGCAAGGTCAATCAACCAGATCCATGCCCGAATTTAGAAAACAACTCTTACTCCTTGTTCTAATATCTTCCACGATGCATGTGTGGGTATCTTCGATGACACAGAGCCCGAGCACCGTATGGTCAGTACCCTCTAGGATCCTTTGCAGGTCACCTAGCACTTCACTCACAGGTCGCTTCCTTGGTCCCTCAGTCACCATACCGGAAGCTCACCATTTAAATCGAGGTTGGTCAAGACCTCAGCCGACCTTGCTATGCGAGACGTCCTCCATTGACTCTCCGTCAGCTGTTGCAACTTTATTAGATTAGGTCTCCGCGACCTCATTCACAAGACGGTCAAAATGCTTCCCTAGCATTCTTGACATAAAACAATAATTTAAAAACATGTCATAAATACAATTTCTATAACGAACTCTCATCTTTCCATATTGTTCCACATCAATTCTCATTTATTTCATATGTATTCCCATTCTCATCACGTAATTTTCCATTTCATCACATCTTTTCTCATTTTATCCCGCATCAAATCTCATCCACTTGCATCTACCCATATCCACATCCCATCACATCATTTTCGTTCACATCACACATCACATCTATCTCCAATTACATCACATCTAATTCATTCATATCCATCACATTCATTCGTTCATATATACCACATACATTCTCATAACCATCCCATCACATACATTCTCTCCACATTATATCACATCACTTCCATCCACATCATATCTCATTCATACACATCTCATCCCATTCATCCACATCCATCCAACCGTTCACAGGTACTTCTCACATCTATCCATACATTCATATCTATGACTTCACATCCACATATATTCATGACACATCACATCTCTTTACATCACATCACATTCTTTCACATACACATCTATATCCATTCTTTCACATACATCCACATCCATTCTTCACATATACATTCACATCCATTCTTCACTTATACATTCACATCCATTTTCATCACATACCATCCACTTATAACCCATATCATTCATTTACATCCTGATTCACATGACCTCACATCTCATCCATTCATTCACATCTATATCTGATTCACATCTCATCACCTCTATTCATATCACATCCACCCATCCATTCATTCACACCTATCTTATTCTCATCACATCTCATTACATCCATTCACCTCACATCTCATACCTCTATTCACATCACATCCATCCATCCATTCATTCATATCCATCCATCCATTCATTCACATCCATCTGATTCTCATCACATCTCATTACATCTATTCACCTCACATCTCATTACCTCTATTCACATCACATCCATTCATTCACATCTACATGATTCACATCACGTCTCATCACATCTCATCACATCTATTCACCTCACATCTCATTACCTCTATTCACATTACATCCATCCATCCATTCACATCTATCTGATTCACATCACATCTCATCACATCTATTCACCTCACATCTCATTACCTCTATTCACATCACATCCATCCATCCATTCATTCACATCTATCCAATTCACATCTCATCACCTCTATTCACATCACATCCATCCATCCATTCATTCACATCTATCTGATTCATAGAATTTAAACATAGAATTTAAGAGAATTCTAATTTTGATATAAAGATTCTTTACGCATCTATTTATGCATAAAAATCAACTTTAATGAGAATAACACTTTTGAAATAAAAATAAATCCTTTATGCATATTTCTATTCATAAAATAAATTTTAATGAATAACAGTTTTGAAATAAAAATAATGCATCTTTCTATGCATAAAATCAATTTTAGTGAGAATAACACTTTTGGAATAAAAATAAATTCTTTATGCATCTTTCTATGCATAGAATCAATTTTAATGAGAATAACACTTTTGGAATAAAAATAAATCCTTTATGCATCTTTCTATGCATAGAAATTAAATTCAATGAAAATAACACTTTTATAATAAAATAATTTCCATTATGCATCTTTCTATGCATAGAAATTAAATTCAATGAAAATAACACTTTTATAATAAAATAATTTCCATTATGCATCTTTCTATGCATAGAAATTAAATTCAATGAAAATAACACTTTTAAAACAATTTCTATTATGCATCTTTCTATGCATAGAAATTAAACTGAATGAAAATAACACTTTTATAATAAAAAATTCCATTATGCATCTTTCTATGCATAGAAATTAAATTCAATGAAAATAACACTTTTATAATAAAACAACTTCCATTATGCATCTTTCTATGCATAGAAATCAATTTTAATAATTAATATCAGTGATATCCATGCATATTCATGGATGAATATGTACATGGAGTAAATTAGAATATTTCCTTTAGAATGCACAAACGATGGAAATTACTCTTTTGGAATAACATAAAAATAAACTTTCTTTTCCACAAAATTCTAGAAAATTTTACCATAACCTCCTTTGTATGGCTGACCATTTCTCATTTTTATCATTCTATTTTCAACTTAAATTAACCCCAATTAGATGTATAGGACTCTAATCTACACAATTTTTAATTTCCAAGAGAATAAACAAAAAGAAAAGTTTAATTAATCTTTTTGTTAATCATTCTAGGATAAAGAAAGGCTAGAATGTAAAGAAGAGAAGGGGGTGGCCTTTTCATCAAGGCATAGCATTAGAATTTACTTTAATCAACTATAAAATAAGAAAACCATAGATTTAAAATTAAAAAGTAAGAAAATTTTAGCTTACATAGAGTTGTATGCTTTCCTTTGGCTTGAGGGATTGAGGGTTCTACTTTTGTTTGAAGCAAGAGTGGCCACCAATTACTTTGGAGAGGATTAAGCCAAAAACAATTGAATTATCAAGAAAATTCAATTTAAATGGCTCTGGGTAGTAGAGTAACAGTGCATAAACACCATTAACCTTTTACAAAGGGGGAGGCTTCTATTTATAGGAAAAAGTGAGACTCTAACCAAGCAAACTGATTCTAGAATTTTCCAGATCAGTTTGGTCAATTTTGACCATTTTTGGGGTTAGTTTAGCTTACTTTTTGGATCTAGTTGAAAAACAGGAGAGAGGAGAGATGAAAATATCTCATTATTTTTTAGTTTAAAACTCCTCCACACATGTGAAATAGGCACCTCCTTCATGAGGGGAGATCCCCACACTGAGGTGTCAAAAATGCATCATTTCCTCTAAATATCTCTTCTTTTTTAACTAATAAACCTTGTCCTTAGTCAACTCTTCATCTTATGTGAGCATTTACTCATTTTTTGGGGGGGGGTTTCTTTTATTCTTCAATTTATCTCCTCCCTACATTTGGATTAATCTTATTGGTCCATAGGAACCTTAATTGGACCATGATCCAAATTTTTTTGAAAATCTGGAACCTTAGGCTAAGGTCCTTTATACCTATTTTTAATTAATTCCAATATAACCTTAGTCCCTTAATACCCCCCCCTCAATACCAACTATGAAAGGATGGAATAGGTGGTATTGGACATAGGATGCCTTTATAACATTAGGCGTACAAGGTTTGGAATATAGGTGTGATTACATTGAGAATTAAAACAATTTCTCAGCAGAGGTAGAGGCTGATACAAAGTTTGCCTCTGACTCTTTGTTAGGAAATTTAGAAGCGATATGTCCCGTTTGTTTACACTTGTTACATTTCATTTTGTTGGGATATTTGATCCAACAATTATTTGCCAAATGACCCACCTTTTTGCAATGGGCACATCTTACTTTGACCACTTGATGTGACAAAGCTTGTTCGATAGTCGATGAAGTGGTTGCATTTGAAGATTCAGCTGCTCCCTTTGGCCTCTTTTCTTCATCAAGACAAGATTGAATGACTCCTTCGAGAGTGGGATTAGGTATGTTCTTCAGGGTGGTGACTAAAGTGGGGTACACCTTCTTGACTGCTTTGAGCAAAACAGCCACTGCATCTTCTTCATTCATTCTCGCATTCACTGATGCAAGTTGAGCCATAAGGCCCTTCAAGTGAGAGATGAAGGCTTCAATGCCATCTCCCTCTTTGAGTTCCAAGCTAAAAAATTCAATTTTGAGTGAGATCTTGGAATTCTTACCACGAGCTCCATAGAGCTTATCAAGCTCATCCCATTTCTCCTTTGCAGTCGGAAGCTGGTCCACATGGTGAATGAGAGCCTCATCAAGATGAAGCATGATGATGGCTTGTGCCCTCTCATCATCTTCAATATCCTTAGTGCCGAAGATGAATGGCCAAAAGCCTTTGGACATCATCTTGTACTTGACAAGGACTTGCCAAGTGTGGAAGCCCTCTCCTGAGAACTTGATTTGTGTGTTGTCCTTTGACATTGGGTATTGTGAAAGAGATTATGAGTGAGTAATGGGCTGATTATGAAGAAGAAAAAACCAAAAATTTATGATATTTAGGCTTAATTAGAAAGAGAGAGGCTTATGAGAGTGCAACAACCCTAATCAAGTTGAGAATGTTGCATAAATGGGAGATTAAAATAGTAATTTTTATGGTTTAGCACTTAGGGTTTGTGCTTAATTACTAATTTTGATGGGGATTAGCTACATTAGTGTTAAAGAACACTTTGGCTGGTGATTAAGATCACCATTAGTGTGTAGAAAACATAATTAGTGCTTAAAAGCATATTTTTAGTGTCTAATGTCACTTATTTTGGTGATTAGTTCACCATTAGTGTTTAATAACACTCTTAGTATTTAAAAACACTTTATAATAACTTCCCTTTGCTGGATTAATAGCTTAATTAGTGTTAAACAACACTATTAGTGCTCATAAGCACATTTTGAAAGCTTTGAAAGCTTGAAAGTTGACGTTGATGATGGAGCTTGATGAAAATGAGGCTTATGGATACCTCATGTGGTTGGACACCAATTCAAACTCAAGAGAATGATGATAAAAAATCATGCACAACATCGCTTGGGTGATTAGAGCAAGGGAGAAGGTGATTAGAGTAAGAAAAAATCACTTATGAAGCTTTAATGGAAAGCTTGCATGAAGTGAGGAGAGGCAACTGGTTTTCTGCTTCTAGCCGGCACGTCAGACCACCAAATGAGCTCAAAATTGAGCTGTGCATAGGGGATAGAGTGGGCTTCAATAGCCCTCAACTCCCATAGGCAAGCATTGCTCACAGTCGGCGTATTTGTGTACGACCAGCTGCGCTGCAGGAAAATGGCACCGGGCTGCTACAGTCATAATGCCGTCCGCGCGAGAGTGAAGTATTCAGACGATTGGCCGTACCAATACATGCGCCCAGGTCTCCTCTACATCTCCCATGAAGAAATCTCTGAGAGTTATGCCCTCTACAAGCTGGTAGAGCTCCTCCACTACCAGGGGATTGAGCTCCACAAGTGAAGAGATAAGAAAATGAAGCAAAAAATGACCTAATCTACACCACAAGGGGCCTAATCAACCTAGGCTCTAGATACCATGTTGAGAAAACGTGGTGCTCATGCTAGATCAAGTGTGTGGAGGAAAAGAGCTTACAAAATACAAGAACAATATCTTGCTTATTAAGTTGTTTATGAATACAACTAGGTCTTGCTCCATACAAAATGCCTCCTAGCTATGAGCTAGTGGACCTTAAGTCCCTTCACACTTACACCCTTCTCTTCCCCTTCTATGTTGAGAAAATGTGGTGCTCATGCTAGATCAAGTGTGTGGAGGAAAAGAGCTCACAAGATACAAGAACAATATCTTGCTTATTAAGTTGTTTATGAATACAACTAGGCCTTGCTCCATACAAAATGCCTCCTAGCTCCACCTTTAAATAGATGAGCTAGTGGACCTTAAGTCCCTTCACACTCACACCCTTCTCTTCCCCTTCTACATAACCTTAGTCCCTTAGTATGAGTAGGGTTTGCAGGTTTGGTTTAACCCTGATAGTAGCTGTAAAGTAGAAGACTTTAAAGATAAGTGCAGGTTGGTTGTAAAAGGCAACAGAGTGGGCATAATGTTTACATTGAATCTAAATATGACTAAAGTGAGTGCTGCAATGTTTACAAATGGTTCAAGAGTTGTTGCAGATATAGACATTTGGCGAGAATTGGGCATGTAAATGTGCAAAGAATGAAGTCTATGTAGACTAAAGAAATTGTGACAAGGCTGCCTAAGTTTAAAGTTGAAGGTATGCAGAAAGTATGTGAAGCATGTCAATTTGGAAAGAAAACAAAGCATGTATTTCCACATGATAGAAATGCGACCAAGAATGTACTAGGTGTTGTGCATTTGGATGTATGGGGTCCTGCAAAGACTATGTCTATGGGTGGCTGCAGCCATACATAATGTAACGCCAAAGGAGAAGTTAATTGGCAAGAAACCTGATTTGTTTGACTTGAAATTTTTTTGTATGTATTACATATGTGCATGTGCCGGATGAGTTGCATACTAAGCTGGATCCAAAGGTAAAACAATGTGTGTTTATTGGGTATTTCCTTGAGTAAAAGGGATATAGATGCTATAATCCTTTTACACGTGAATTGAGGGTAACCAGGGATGTTGTATTTGATGAGCTGAGTAGCTAGTATGGTGATGAAAAAGATGTTGAGGTTGATGTAAGTGGAAATGTGGTTGCACAGAATGCAAGTCGGCGGCAATAACAGTCATCATTGAGTGGACCAAGAGAGTCCTCATCCAGTGGTTCTGTTGATAGATCATGGAGTGGCAGGCTCCATCCTAATACCAATCCTGAAAAATGTAGTTAGTACATCTCATAAAGGCAAAGAGAAAGTGGTTGAGCCCCTTGGTATGCCTGATATTTCTACAAAGCATTCTCTTGTTGATGGAGAGTCTAGTGGCTTAGAGATGAGCCTTGATGAGGATCTTGGGATTCCAACAATGAGGACATCTGGTGTGAAAAGGGCTATGGAAGCCATGAATGCAAAGTTACAAAGATCTGGAAGAGTCAAAAACCCTGTGTAGATGTTGACTTTATGATGGTTATGTGACACATCATTATGCTTATATGGCAAAAGTTGTGCAGGTTGTAGAACCCACATGTTTTGATGAGACTCTTGGAAATGTGTGTTGGGAGAAAGTTGTGGATGAGGAGATGGATGCATTGTATGGAAATGAGACTTGGGATTTGGTTCCTTACCTGAAGGTAAGAAAACTATTGGTTTTGTAAGTGGGTGTATAAGGTGAAACATAAAAGTGATGGTAGCATAAGAAGTAGGTACAAGGCTAGATTGGTAGCCAAAGGATATGCACAGACACATGGGATTAATTATGAGGAGACATTTTCTCGATCATAAAGATGGTAACTGTGAGAGTCATGATTGCGGTGGCTGTAGCTAAAGGCTGGTTTTTACATTAGATGGATGTAAAAAATGTGTTCTTGCATGGTGACTTGCAAGAAGTATATGGATCAGCCACCAAGTTTTAAGGATGCCGATCACCACCCAAAGTATGTATGTAAGCTTCGTAAGGCCTTGTATGGGCTGAAGCAAGCTCCACGAGCATGGCATGACAAGATTGTTGAGTATCTTGTCACTATTGGTTTTCATATGGCAAATGCAGATCACTCTTTGTATGTGCACAAGAGTGATAAGGGTATTGTGATCATCACCATTTATGTAGATGATCTTATTGTTAAGGGTGACAACAATAAGTTTGAGATGATCTTATTATTGGGGGTGACAACTTGGATGAGATTGAGCATGTGAAAAGTCGTCTTAAAAGGAAGTTTGAGATGAAGGATTTTGGAGATATGCGCTACTTTTCGAGAATTGAGGTCATTTGCACACCTGATGGTATTTAGCTGTCATAGAGATAGTATGTATTGGACATGTTGTCCAAGTATGGGATGGCTGATTGTTGTAAGCTAATCTCAATGCCATTAGATCAAAATGGCAAGCTTAGTGCAGATGTAGGTTATGTGTTGGAGGATCCCACTATGTGTAGGAAGATTGTGGGGAGTTTGATCTATGTCACGATCAGCAGGCCAAATTTAAGTTACATTGTTGGCTTAGAGAGCCAGTTTATGCAGGTTTTGCACAAACCACATCTTGACAATGTGCGATGCACACTTCAATATTTGAGGACCACTGTTGATTATGCATTGTTTTATGCAGCAAGTGTACCATTGGAGCTATGTGGGTGCACAGATGCAGATTGGGTAGGTAGCATCATCTCAAACAAGAGATTTACCAGTGGATTTATATTTTCATTCAGAAGTGTTACTGTGACATGGTGGAGTAGCAAGAAGCATCCCATGGTTGCCTTGTCGAATATAGAGGTAGAGTACAGAGGAGCTACGGTGGAAGCGTGTGAGGTAGCTTGGTTACGTAAGCTACTTGTTGTCTTGGGGTTGCATAAGGAGAGAAAGGTTGTCATATATTGTGATAATCTTAGCAGTATAGAGTTGGCCAGGAACCCAGATTTCCATGTGAGCACGGACAAAACACATTGAGATACATTACCACTTCATCAGGGAGAGAGTCTTGGCATGCGACATCAACTTGGCCTGCGTTAGCACACAGGATCAGGTCGCTGACATCTTCATAAAGGCCTTGGGAGCTCAGAAGCTCCGAAGATTTCGAGATATGCTTGGAGTTCATGAGCTGGAGTTGAGCTTGAGGGGGAGTGTTGAGATGTCAAGCTCAACATGAGCTGATACTCACGAGGTGCATGCATGACCATTTGACATTTACATCACTGGCGGGTTTGGTAGCTGGCACCGACATATCTCTGCCAGAGATTCTACAGCTGTGGACTACACTAACTAGTCCACACCTACCCAATCCACTTAGCGTGTTCACATTATGGACCGCTTGTATATACTCTATTATGTGTGTTAGTCCCTTTATCTTCTTTGTAGACCTCTTTTGTTGTGTGAAGAAGAAGAAGAATTTTCAACCTCTCACCTTGTGTGTTCTCTTCTAGGGTTTGTGTGAGTGTGTGTGTGCTTGCAAGAGCTGAAGCTCTCTTCTCCCCTACATCTTTTCAAGAACTGTTAGCCATCTTGTAAGATTCCTCTCTCTAGCTTTTGAGGTGTGAAGGTGTAAGAACCTCCCCTTCTGTTCTTGTAATTATTCTCCTCTCTGAAATAAAAGAAAGATCTTGTTTTACCTTGTTTTGGCCTAGAGAGAGAGAATCCAAAATTAAGATATCTTTGGATATAAAAATCCTCCTAGTGTCTAAAATGGTTTCCCCTGAAACAGAAGTTCAAAATAAACTTTCTAATGTGCATTAGGAATTAATTGAAATGGTATAAGGGACCTTAGCCTAAGGGTCTACATTTTCAAAAAAAATTAGATTATGGTCCAATTAAAGTTCCAATTGACCAATTGGATTAATCCAAGTGTGGGGATGAGATAAATCCAAAGAGTAAAAGAAAATACCCAAAAATGAGTAAATGCTCACATAAGATGAAGAGTTGACTAAGTACAAGGTTTATTAGTTAAAAATTATGAGATATTTCTAAAAAAATAAGATATTTTGGAATAATGATGCATTTTCGACACCTTGGTAAGGAAAGGGGAACTCTTGAGGTAGGCGCCTCTTTCACGTGTGGAAGGGTTTTTAATTCAAAAAAATTGTGATATTTTTTTCTCTCCTCTCTCCTAGATCAAACCAAATAAAAAAGGGAGCCAAACTAGTCCAAATCTTGTCCAAATTGAGTCAAACTGAACCTGGAAAATTCTAGAACCTAGTTGGACTTGGTTAGGGCCTCCCTCACCTATAAATAGACCCTCAGTCATTTGTAATAAAATATTGAAGCTATACTATGCCAGTACTATATTAAAGTAATCATATTTTCTATTATGCTTTAAATTTTCCTCTCTCTTGGGAGCTTGGAGCTCTCTCTCTCTAGATGTAACATACCCATCTTCACTAATAAAGAAATGTCCATATAATAGATGAATTTATGAGTTTTATGGTATAAAAATCAATGATTTTATTAAATGAACCATTTCTACTTAGAATCTTTAAATTCCGAGCCCACATTTGGAATCTGTGCACGATTTTACCCTAGTATAGGATTTTACAGCATCCAAAAACGGACACTGGATCAAGCTTATACGTAAATTTTGGTTATTTTTAGTTAAAAAATGACGACCTTTAAACCTTAATAAATGCACGGCTGGGCGTCCGATTGACAAACGGTCTGCACCCCAACAACCAGGGGAACATCCCGGATAAATGTTTTTTTAAAAAATCACCTCCCCCGGGCGGTCTGGCACACAAATCGAGGCCGGCATCCCAAATTTGGAGACCCCGCCCCCCAAAAAAGGGATCGTACATACTCACCAGGGTGCCCGTACAATGGTCGCACAAGAACCAAAGGTCGGCCACCCACTGTGTGATCCACACGCACTGCTACGTGGACACCCATGCTACCTCTGACCAGATAAGGTACATGCGTACCACTCCTTTCCCTGTTAACTGCCACTGTACCTTTTCCCCAGAGCCATGTAGGCCAGTGATCCACATCCTTTGCGGGCACACCGTCCTTTTGACCGTACTTTGCATAGCGCCCACAACTATATAAACCCCTAGGGTGCTCCATGGGTAGTACGCATTTCTACGTAGCCTACACTCTGCCGTGTCGACGTCTGTACCACCCTCTGCCCCCCTGCGCAGTGTACTCCCCCTTGTTAGAAGACAGTGTCCTTAGCTCTTCCCCCCCCCCCCCCCCCCGGTGTGTGAAGAGACTTACAGCAGCACCCCTCTCCCCTTCAGCAAAACGTTTTTGTTAAGCACATCTCACAAATCCCCCCCTATTTGCGTGGACTTTAGCAAGAGGTTTTGACCTTAGAGAGGGTTCATGCGCTGTGGTCTTTTGCTCATACAGTGAGCAAACGATCTCAAAATTGAGATGTGACTAGGGCATTACGATCGCGACAACGAGCACTACAAGATGACCTCCAAGATGGCCCCATCCCAAAAATGCCAGAATATTACCTCGGGAGGAGTACACAACAATGAGATTAGAGAAGATGCTCCTAATGCGGCTCCAACCCTCCCGTTACAAGCTCCTCAAGGAAATGGTGGCCACGTTATCTTGGTTATCTTTTAAAGAAGAGTTTTTTTTCTTTAATATTAATGTTAATAAATGTGTATCTTTTCCTTTTTAAAAAAAAATTGTATGAAGCTACGATTTGAAGTGATGCTGTATTCAATGAATTGTATTAAAATTGTTATCTTTAAGAGAAAGAGTGCAAGTTTTTCCTGGCTTGAACGCTAACTCTGTTTTGTGCTTGTGTAGCCGAGCGACGTCGTTAGCAAAGCCTGGAAATGACCCAAGGTATCCCTCATACCATTGGGAGAATAAGGTTCACCGATTGAGGCGAGAGATTATGATGCTGTCTAGTTCTGAGGGCCCAGGCTAGTGCGGTGAGTAAGCCCACCCTAGTGCGTAGACATCCCTCTGAGGGGGGGGGAGGATCAAGCGATGGAGCCTGAGAGGGCGACAGGCTGGCTTGAGTCCTCGCCAGCCGCCGCCGGCGGGCGACGATGAGGTGTATGGTCCCGTAGGGTTTTGCCCAATATGTAGAGGCTGGAAGGCCAAATTCTAGATCATCGGCAGTATAAAGAAAAAGAATAAGAGAGCTGGTTTGGCTTGTATGAAATTGATTCATGTATAAACTTTTTTTATAAATCTTGTCTTTGGCATTATTGTACTATCGCAAAGGGCTATTTTAACAAACCTTGTGAAAAGGGCCTTAATTAAGAAACATGTTTATTTATGTCAAACAATGTGGTAGAATTAATTAGAAAACAAAATTGACGCGAGTACGGTGGAAAGTGGGAGGATGGAATGCCCCGAGGATGCCATTCTACGGACGGGTGGACCCGATTAGTCAGGTAGCTTTCTAATAGATTAAGTGAAAGCCCTACTCTAGATAAATAGGTTCTCTAGCAATTCTATTCTAGAAGACTAGGCTAGCGGCTGTGCCTTGCATGGATGAGGAAGCGTTGTCTCTAGGAATCAAGATTAGTAGTTGCCCAAATTATGATCAATTACCCTATTGGTGATTTGATTTTTAGAAGATCACGCTCCCCCTGCGGGATAGGACTAGGTCTTACCTATGAATCGTATCCTTGAATCTATGCATGGTGAAGGTGTCGATGAATATGAAATTTTCTCCAAGTTAAGACTTAGTGGACTATCTTAAGTGTTTCCCCTTGGGAAGGGGGAAACCTTACAATTGGTATCAGAGCCGATCTTAGCTCCTAGGACTTGCCATTTAAGGACTATTTTGCAATGTATGTTTTACCTAACATAATGCTATAATTAATAAAAACATCTTACTAAAAATAAGTTGAATTGATGTTTGAATGATTGTAGGAAGAGGAAGATGCCTACTCGAAGTTTCTAGTTTTCCATGCATCTTCGAGACTGCTAGTCACTCCTCAAATTTTGAGTTTCGTGACACGATGGTGCAGATACTAGAGAAGATGTCCCTCCCCCATTTCTCTCGTATCAAAAAAGGATGGGGTAGAGATTTCTGGAGTGGCGGGCCAAGATATTTCTTCATCCGAGCAGATTGAATTGGGAACCTTACCACCGACCTAAAGCAGATTCGTTGGATTAAAAAGTTGAAGATGATCCATTTATTTTTGTTCGTCGCGGTACTCCGAGGGCCAACACCTCTGTGACTATAGATGGGATTCGCATACCTTAGGATTGCTGGGTGTATGATCGAGTGATACAGATCTTACTACCTGCTAGACAAAGTAGCTATGTTGGGACCTACTCCAATCCAAAGTCTACCACCCTTACCATCAGTCTTTGGAGTTTTAGAAACTACAGGCGGAACCCCCATACTTCACCTATGTGGACTGCTCTACCCTTATGTCGTCATAGTCAAGCTTAGGAATTTTCCTTAATGGCAAATAAGACTAATTATATTAGTCTCAGATCTTTGTAATAAAACTCGTCCTTGTAAATATTTGGAAATAAAATGATTTCAATGTTTTACCCTCCAAAATAAGCGTTGTGCAAGTATGAATCTTGTAATCTTAAAATTGTTTTTACAATGATGGCCACAGGACGATCAGCCTCCACTTCCCAATGCGCTTTACACTGATATTGAGGAGAAGAAGCTCCCGCTCAAGCAAATGTAACCTCCCTCCTTTAACGGAGAAGGTTCAAAGATTGAGAAGGATGCTGAAGTCTGGATTGAAGCGATGGACGATTATTTCTCTGCTGCCGATACTGGAGTAGCAAATCAATCTTTGCTTGCATGGTTTTGCCTCATGAGAGATGCTAAACTCTGGTGGAAACAGTGGTGCCGTGTGACAAGGGAGTCACCGAGCATTCTCAAACGTGGGAAGACATCAAGGAGGCCGTGAAGGAAATATATCTTCCCCCATCCCATGAATCCATAAAGATGAATGAGTTTTTTAGTCTTAGGCAGTACAGCTTAACTCTTGACTTAACTCTTGAGGACTACTATTCCAAATTTATCACTCTTCGGAAGTATGCCCCAACTATGACTACTTCCTAGCCAACTGGCTCGTTTCTGCCAAGGGTTAAATGAGCCCTTAGATTCCCGCCTTGAAGCAATAGGCCAAGCACATTACAAGATGCTCTCATATGAGCAAAGCTCCTTGTGAACGAAATGAGGACTGATAAAGCTAAGCCTCAAAAGAGATCTTACCCTAAGGCAAATCCTAAAGATCAACCCTACAAGAAACCCCAACAGAATTTCCCCTACTACAACAGAGGGCGGCAAAGCAACTCTTTTGTCCCCTGCTCGTATGCTGCTTCTTCCAGATAAGGCCCTTTGTGTTTTAAATACAATAAGCTGGGACACTTTAGGGCCAACTGTCCCAAGATGGCAACATCATTTCCCCAAGGTGACATAGGAAATCAAGGCCATGGAACCCCTATCCACCAAGGTGCAAGAGGCAGTGGATGTGGCAGAGGCCGCGGAGGAGCAGTTGCTAAGACCGCCTGTATTATAAGTGAAGAACCGACCTTGGAAATGGTTGAAGAAGAGCGTGCCACCGTCCATGCGGCGGTAGAACACCAAGGTCCGAATAAACAATTTGGTGTAATCCAAACCCTAGCCACTCATCACGGTAAGCCATTCCAGCTTTTGGTGTAATCCAAACCCTAGCCACCAAACCCTAGCCACTCATCCGAATAAACAATTTGGTGTAATCCAAACCCTAGCCAAACCCTAGCCACTCATCATGGCATTCCAGCTTTTGATTGATTGTTTGTGGTAGGTACCCATTCATTTCTTTCTCCTAGGTGTTTGCAAAAATTAAACTTGGGTCAAAAAAGAGCTAGAAGAATGATTGTAGAGTTAGCCAGTGAGAAAGAAGTAGTATCTCGCCACTCTGTAGGAAACCTTGATTTGAGCTGGGTAATGAGCAAACTCATGCTCACTTTAGAGTCTTGCCATTAGGAATTTATGATGGAATCCTTGGGATAGACTGGTTAATTGCAAACAAAGCTAGCATTCATTGTAACCAGGGGAGTATCACTTTTGAAAATGAGCATGGCCAAGTAATATCCGTTCAGGGGAAAACAGGAAAACCTAAATCTAGGGTAGTCAAGGCAAAACATCTTCTCAAGGGAGCACGTAAGGGTCAGCAAGTTTTCTTAGTCAAGCTCAACAAATCCATTGAACCTAGTAAGGAGACAGAACTCTCTTATCTCCAAGAATTTGCTGACATCTTCCCTGATGAGCTTACAGGGCTACCGCCTCCTCGAGAAGTCGATCATGAAATCGAGGTGATCCTTGGAGCTCAACCCGTCTCAAAAACGCCCTATAAAATGTCCCTTCCTAAAGCCATTGAACTTAAAGAGCAACTTCCCAAACTGTTATCTTTAAGAGAAAGAGTGCATGTTTTTCCTGACTTCGATGCTAACTCCGTTCCGTGCTTATGTAGTTGGGCGGCATCGTTTTAGCAAAGCTCGGGAATGGCCCAAGGTATCCCTCATACCATTGGGAGAATAAGGTTTGCTGATTGAGGTGAGAGATTATGATGCTGTCTAGTTTTGAGGGCCCAGGCTACTGCTGTGGATAAGCCCACCCTAGTGCGTAGACATCCCTCTGAGGGGTGGGAGGATCGAGCGACGGACCTGAGAGGGCGACAGGCCGACTTGATTCTTCGCCTACTAGCGGCAGCAGCTGATGATGATGTGTATAGTCCCGTAGGGTTTTGCCTAGCATGTAGAGGCTGGAAGGCCAAATTCTAGATCATCGGCAGTATAAAGGAAAAGAATAAGAGGGCCGGTTTGGCTTATATGGAATTGATTCATGTATAAACTTTTTTTATAAATATTATCTTTGGCATTATTGTACTATGGCAAAGGGCTGTTTTAACAAACCTTGTGAAAAGGGCCTTAATTAAAGAACATGTTTATTTATGTCAAACAATGTGGTAGAATTAATTAGAAAACAAAATTGACGCGTGAGTACGGTGGAAAGTGGGAGGATGGAATGCCCCGCGATGGCACCATCTTACGGATGGGTGGACCCGATTAGTCGAGTAGCTTTCCAACAGATTAAGTGAAAGCCCTACGCTAGATAAATAAGTTCTCGCGCAATTCTATTCTAGAAGACTAGGCCAACGACTGTGCCTTGCATGGATGAGGAAAAAAGTGTTGTCTCTAGGAATCAAGACTAGTAGTTGCCCAAATTATGATCAATTACCCTATGGGTGATTTGATTTTTAGATCACGCTTCCCCTACGGGATAGGACTAGGTCTTACCTATATGAATCGTATCCTTGAATCTCTACATGGTCAAGGTGTCAATGAATAGAAAATTTTCTCCAAGTTAAGACTTAGTGGACTATCTTAAGTGTTTCCCGTATTTTGGGAAGGGGGAATCTTACACTAGAACAACTCTTGGAGTTGCTCTTCTCCTCTTGGTGGACCAATTGATTGGTCGGGGGCTACACTGCTAATAGAGAATCAAGCCAAACTTGGAGGTAAAATCAAATTTTATGGTTTTTTCCAATTTATCTCAATGACTTTCTCCTTCTCAACCCTTCTCAAGCTTGAGAAGCTTTCTAAATAATTGTTTTAATTCAAATCAAGCTTTCCCTTAAAGTCTTAATGCTTAATTAAGAGAAAGTTAATCTTTATACTTATTTGTAATGCTTTCTTTAAGTAAATCTCTCTCTCTCTAAAAGAATAGCCATCTTTATGGCTAAATCCCTTGAAAAAGGATGCTTCTAATTCAAAGCTAAACTCTAGGCTTGTTAAGCTAGAGATTAAGAAAATGATATTTTTATGATTTTATTTTAACAAAAGAATGGTTATTTCTTTTAGATTATTTATAAGTAGTTAAAAACTACTTTGATTGATTCTAAATGAGAAATAGATTATCCTATCAATTTGGGAAAAGAGAAATAATGGAATGAGCTTAATCTAGTGGGATAATCATAATTAAGTTTATGATTATGGTTAAAATTATGATTTAAATTCATAGTTTGATTTTAAGCATAAAAGAGGAACTACTATCATATTTTCATTACAAGCTTTTATTCTTTAGGAAAAAATTTGAGAATTATCAGTAATAGCAGCGAAGCTATGGCAAATTTTCAGAAAATGATACATATCTTATTTTTATGCATAATGCTAAAAGAGGACTTCCTACCATATTCTAGGATTGGACATTGTATGTAAAAAGAATGATTTTCATCATATTCATGAAATTTTTTTGTAATTATGCATAATTAATTGATTATGAGAAAAGAGTAAATTTTGGTAAATTTATTTTTATGAAAAAAGAGGAATTTTTGGTAAGTTTATTTTTATGCAAAAAGAGGAATTTTTTGTAAATTTATTTTTATGCAAAAAGAGGAATTCCCATGATAATTGAGATCCAAGTAATTAAATGGTAAAAGAGGGATTTTTGGCACAATTCAAATTATGAGTATTTATCAAAAGTGGAATTTTGAGCATTATTAATTTTATTGGAAAATATGGGTAGAATTGATTTTTGTAAATCCCATGAATCTTTTACTCAAAAGAAGAATATTGAATATATTTCACTTGAGAAATTTGAGAAAGAATATGAAAATATCCATCGAGAAAAAGTACCTTTAACTAGGCCAAGCAATGGGGAGAAACTTAGAAAAGTCCTATCGGTATCGAAAGTAGAAAACGGTACTAAATGTGAATGCGATGTGAATGCGATGTGATAAGATGTGAGTGGATGTGATGAGATGTGATGAGATGTGGATGAGATGTGATGTGATGTAAATGGATGTGGATGTGGATGTGATGAGATGTGATGTGGATGTGGATGTGGATGTGATGAGATGTGATGTGATGTAAATGGATGTGGATGTGGACCATGTGGATGTGGATGTGGATGTGGATGTGATGAGACGTGATGTGATGTAAATGTGATGTGGACTTGGGTAGATGTGAATGGATGTGAAGTAATGTAAATAGATGTGAACGTGATGAAATGATATGTGGATGTGATGTGGATCTGAATGAATGTAGATGGATGTGATGTGATATGAATGGATGAGATGCAATGTGGATCTGTTGTGATGTGATGTGATGAGGATAGATGTGGATAGATATGATGAGATGTAATATGATGTGATTGGATGAGAATGGATGAAGGACGATGGGAATACATATGACTGGATGTGGAATAAGCAATGTGAATTGATGTAGAAGAATATGAAATAACGAGAAACGATGTGGAACAATGTGGAAAGATGAGAGTTAGTTAGAAATTGTATTTATGAAACCTGTTTTTAAATGACTGTTTTATGTCAAGAATACTGGGGAAACATTTTGACCATCTTGTGAATGAGGTCGTGGAGACCTACCTAAGTGATAAAGTTGCCGCAACGGCTGACGGAGAGTCAATGGAGAGAACGTCTCGCGTAGCGAGGTTGACCGAGGTCTTGACCAGCCTTGGTTCAATTTAAATGGTGAGCTTATGGTACGGTGGATGAGGGACCAAGGAAGTGGCCTATGAGTGAAGTGCTAGGTGACCTGTGAAGGAGCCTAGAGGGTGCTGACCATATGGTGCTCGGGCTCTGGGGGTCGCTGAAGATACCTACGCGTGTGTCGGGGAAGAAAAATGGAACAAGGTGTTAGAGTTGTTTTCTGAACTCGGGCATGGATCTGGTTGATTGTCCTTACTCGTCTCCTCAATGGATGAGTCCATGGCTCTTTTATATGGATGTGTTGGTTGATCTTGCTGATCTTCAACGGAGAATCTGGATTTTCTTATGTGATCATATTGCTAGGTACTATGAGCTAGGAACTATTGAAAAGACCCCTGAGTGAACAGGTGGTGAGCGTTCTGGTTGCCAATGATGCCATAGGTACACCAATGAAGAAATGATTAGAAATTAGAATTCAAGCTGGATATTTTGGAGTTTTATGATTAGTGATACTATGGTTTCATTAAAATATTGTTTTAAAGACAGTTGAATCTGTGAAACAGGCAATTTTATATTGGGTGTGTAAGTGGTGTTACTATCTTGAAGTTTGCTTGAAGCGCCAGCTAGGGGGCCTGGGAACTCTTTTCCCTGGTACCCAAGGCAAAACATAAACAAATTTCTAAATGGATCCTATCACTACAGTGGTTGGGCGGTTGGCTAACCCATGGGATTGGATGGGGTTAGGCTAGACTGATGGATCCCTAGAATGAGACTCAATTCTGTTAAGTTACGATAGTTGAAGTAAATCCCAGATAACCGTTGTTCTATGGAAAAGAATCAACAACTGTGCCTCTTGATAATAAGGAAAAAAGCATTGGACTCTATGATCCAAGTGCAAGACTCTTCCTTGATCTCACCATGAGACTTACGGGTTCGGTCGGATCAGTTTGGTTAGTGATGACCTTGACTACGTTAGAATAAAATATCCTAGAGGAATCACCTATGTCTGTTGGGAGAGGGAAGTTTTTTCGGGTTCGGTTTTGGAAGAACCGAGGGATTAGTCTCTTGTCCGGATATCCGTGGGCGAGGCCCCAAGTGAGAGGTTATGCCCTGCTAGCACCCCGGAATTCGTTGCTGTGTGGAGGGGGCAGGGATCTTTCACATCTAAACAAATTAAATATTTAAGTTTAATATGAGCTTAAAATAAAAAAACCTCATTTATTCCAATATTATATCTTTTGAGAGGGAAAGATTTACATCGAGCTTTAATTTAGGTCCTTGAGATCCACATAATATGGCAGAAACCTAAGGTAGGGTACATATACGAGATAGCCATTAGGAAAATTTAGACTCAAAAATAGCTCTCTAAGAAGAGGCGTGTCATCACTTGGCTAGAAAAGAGGGGGGTGGTGAACCTTATGTATCTTACCTCAAAAGCCCCACATGTGACATATTGTTGGAAAGCACTTATGATGAGACATGTCATCACTTTGCTAGCAAAGAGGGGGCCATGGTGAACCTATTCTACTCTGACAAATTTGAAGTTTATGCTCAAGTTATACCTTCCTCACTTAAAGGTAGATTACTGGCCACTATTGCTAGGTGTTTGGGATACGGAGCCATGTTGTATCCAAGTTAGCATCTGTTTTCTTTTCTCCCTTATGTCTGTAAATGTTGCTGGCATATGAAGATTGGGAAGGTATAACAGACATGCGAGTCGCGCTGCTTGGCCTCTTGAAATTCCAACGGAGTCCATCTTCTCTTTGTATAAGGGGTCAACTCGTTGAGTTGGTGGTGCACACATATAGACATGGCTGTATTTTGGAATTGTTAGGAATTCCTTTCTCTAGTCTAGCTGTATTCCAAAATCCTCTAACTTGGGGTGTGCATCATCTGTGAATGATTGTTGCATAGCCCCCTCTTGTGTGGACTAGGTGAACTTTCCTCCACCTGCAGAAGTAATAATTGATCATGAATGTACCTACTTGGATTTCCAGCAAGTCGGCCAAGGCTAATTTGGTCTACTGTGCCACGTTAGACCACAACGTACCCTCTCCAGAGCCAAAGGTAGTAGTTCTTCTAAATCTGGGGGGGCAAGGTGCTCGTAGAGGGTACAGTACATAATGTTGTTTTTTTGGCGTGACATCGGAGTAGGCCTCGGGTATAATCCTTCGAGTTGGTTCAAATGGTGTTATTTGCATTAACACCTTGAACATTAGCTTTGGCTTTAGTAGTGGATTGCCAACTCAAATGAAGTCTTCATACTCCGCACCAAAAAATGACTCCAAAATAGTATCAGTAAAAGCTTCAATATTTTCTTGGGGGAGAGTATTGCATACCTCTTGAGTTTGCCATGGGGGAGACGGGTGAGGTGCCAGTATCTCCTCAGGGGTGAGAGGGTTAGTGGGAAAATCTATACATTGCAGAGTGAGAGTAGAAAAAATGCAATTGGCTTGAGACTGGTTAGTAGGCGGTGCATTAGGATATGGATTAAGTAGTTTACTAGCGACATTAGAATATACTAGGTAAGTGGAGATGGAAGATGAATTTGGTGTCTCTTCTTGAATATGGCTTGAGCTGTTGGGGGGTGGGTGGCTAGGTTTGTGGGATTTCATAAAATCTTGAAGTTAAGTGATATCTTCAGGACTTATGTTAGGATATTCAATATGGGTGTTATTAAAAGTGTAAAGGACACTGGTTAACATGGATTCTAAATGTTTGTAGATATTATGATATAGTTTTAGAATACCAAAAGGGTGATACAAAGAAGACTCACATAAGTTTAAGTGCTAGTGAGTATTGTAGACTTCTAGCCACCCATGGCTTATAATCCATTGATAACTTTGTGCTACCACCTGGTAGTTGGCAGGTGTTTTGAGAATATCATCTGGGACAAATAGGTCTAATTTTTTGACACTATTGTCCAGTATTTTAGAGTTTTGGAGTACCCAACACCAACTACGAAGGTTTAACACACAATAGGGTGCAATGGATAAAAGTAAATATCCTGTGGATTAGTTAATACTATATCTCCCCTCAAAATTTCCATAATGATAATGGGATCAGCATCATGCTTAGTATTTTGCTTAATGAGGATTAGTTCACCTAGGCTTAGGTCCTCATATAGATTTATATCGTATTGAAGTAATGAGAGGGTTAGTGTAGGCAAAAATAGAGAAAGAGTATGAGGAGGGGCCCAAGGAGTAACTGGCAATTGACCTATCTTCGAAGCTCACTCAAGGTGTCTCAAATGTCCGGACACGAGACTAATCAGGTGGTCATTCCGAAACCAAAACCAAAACCGAGAAAATTTCCCTTGCCCAGAAAACGGGGACGATTCCACCTTTTTGATTTTCTTAACGAATTTTCTAACGGGTTCAAAAGATTAAACTATCCTTCACCTGATTAAACCAGATAGAAGGAAAACTATCACTGACTTAATTTGAAGAAATCAACGCTTTTTCTTGATCGAAATCAGGCACAGCCGTTGATCTAATCATCTAAGGAAATCAACGCTTTTCTCCTAATCGAAATCAAGCACAGCCGCCGTTGATCTACTCATTTGAGAAATTCTTTAGGGTTTTATTTAACTACTCGAATTCTAAGCGTATTCCTATTATTTTAATTTAATTATTAAAACTCCACTGATTCTAGCCTATCCGGCCCATGGATTAGCCTCCACCCAACCACTGGAATCGGTAGAACCAGACAATTACTCACCCGCCCATAATTGAATGCCTTTCTTAACTTTTGCTTTCGAATACAGCTACGCACACACTCCTCTTTAAAACTTTAACATATAAAATAATCCATTGACAAAGAGTTCTTGGTTACAGATATCATAACTCAAAATTTTCATCCAGTCCCTTGTTTCTCAAAAAACAGTATCACTCTGGACTCTTTGTTGAGACCCACTAGTTAGCAACAAGATCTAATAACATATTACAATAATCATTTCGTCCATCATACATATCTTCCACGACATATGCATGGGTGTCCTAGATAGGCACCGCGAGCCCGTGCATTGCTTTGGTCAGAACCCTCCCAGGATCCTCCTTAGGTGTCCTGGCACTTCACTCAAGGATCGCTTCGTCGGCCCTCGCCCATCATACCGGGAGTACACCATTTTTCAACTATATCGAGGCTAGTCACAACAGGCTTTACTGCGTGAGCCGTCCTTTGAACACTCTCTGCCAGCTCTTGTGTAAGATTCCTCCCCCCACCTTTTGAGGTGTACATGTATAAGAACCTCCCCTTTTGATCTTATAATTATTCCCCTCTCTAAAATAAAAGAAAGATCCTATTTTACCCTGTTTTGGCCTAGAGAGAGAAAATGTCTAGAGGGAGGTAATTCAAAATTAAGATATTTTTGGTTATAAAAATCCTCCTAGTGTTTAAAATGATTTCCCTTGAAATAGAAATTCAAAAAGAAATTTTCAATGTGCAATTGGAATTAATTGAAAATAGGTAAAAAGGACCTTATCCTGAGGGTCCAAATTTTTTGAAACTTTTGGATTAAGGTTCCTATAGACCAATAAGATTAATCCAAATGTAGGGAGGAGATAAATTGAAGAATAAAAGAAAATCTCCCAAAAATGAGTAAATACTCACATAAGATGAAGAGTTGACTAAGGACAAGCCTATTTCACATGTGTGGAGATGAGTTTTAAACTCACAAATAATGAGATATTTGCATCTCTCCTCTCTCTTGTTTCAACTAGATCCAAAAAGTAAGCTAAACTGACCTAAAAATGGTCAAAATGTGACCAAACTCATCTGGAAAATTCTAGAATCAGATTGCTTGGTTAGAGGCTCACTTTTTCCTATAAATAGAAGCCTCCCCCTTTGTAAAGGTTAATAGTGTTTTATGCACTGTTACTCTACTCCTCCCTAGAGCCAAAAACATTGAATTATTTGATAATTTACTTGTTTGACTATTTCCTCTACAAAGAATTTGTGGCCACTCTTGATCCAAGCAAGAGTAGAACCTTCAATCCCTCAAGCCAAAGGAAAGCTCACAAAACTCCATGTAAGTTAGAAATTCTACTTTTTTTTAATTCTATTCTATGGTTTTCTGATTTCTTGTTTTTTTTAAATGTGAAATTGAATGTTATGCCTTGATGGAAAGGCTTCCCCCTTCTCTTCATTGAGAATTTCAGCCCTTATTTATCCTAAAATAAGAAACAAACAAAAAAATTTAAACTTTTCCTATTGATTGCTCTTTAAAAGTGAAAATTGATTAGATTAGAGTGTTTTAATTCATCTTGGGGTACATTCTAAGTAGATTTAGGATGCAAAAATTGAGAAATGGTCAGCCATACAAAGGAGGTTATGGCGAAATTTTCTTAAATTTTGTGGAAATAAGTTTTATCTTTATGTTATTCAAAAAGAGTAATCCCCTCCGTTTGTGTATTCTAAAAGTGTTATTTTCATTCTATGTATAGAAAGATGCATAAAGGAATTTATTTTTATTTCAAAAGAGTTATTCTCATTAATTTTGATTTTATGCATACAAAGATGCATAAAGAAATTTATTTTTATTTCAAAAGATGTATTCTCATTAAATTTGATTTTATGCATAGAAAGATGCATAAAGGAATTTATTTTTATTTCAAAAGAGTTATTCTCATTAATTTTGATTTTATGCATAGAAAGATGTATATAGGAATTTATTTTTATTTCAAAAGTGTTATTCTCATTAAAATTGAATTTATGCATAGGAATATGCATAAAAGATTTAATTTTATTTCAAAAGTGTTATTCTCATTAAAATTGAATTCATGCATTGGAAGGATGCATAAAAGATTTATTTTTATTTTAAAAGTGTTATTCTCATTAAAATTGAATTTATGCATAGAAAGATACATAAAGGATTTAGTTTTAATTCAAAAGTGTTATTTTTCTTAAATTTGAATTATGCATAAATAGATGCGTAGAGAATCTTTATATCAAAAATTAGATTTCTCTTAAATTGTATGTTTAAATTCTATGAATAGATATGATGAGATAAGGTGTGAATTAGATAGATGTGAATGAATGGATGGATGGATGTGATGTGAATAGAAGATGTGAATAGAAGTGATGAGAATATGAGGTGAATATATGTGATGAGATAAGATGTGAATCAAATAGATGATTGGATAGATGTGATGTGAATAGAAGTGATGAGAATATAAGGTGAATAGATGTGATGTGAATAGAAGTGATGAGAATATGAGGTGAATAGATGTGATGAGATAAGATGTGAATCAGATAGATGATTGGATAGATGTGATGTGAATAGAAGTGATGAGAATATGGGGTGAATAGATGTGATGAGATAAGATGCGAATCAGATAGATGATTGGATAGATGTGATGTGAATAGAAGTGATGAGAATATGGGGTGAATAGATGTGATGAGATAACATGTGAATCAGATAGATGATTGAATAGATGTGATGTGAATAGAAGTGATGAGAATAAGAGGTGAATAGATGTGATGAGATAAGATGTGAATCAGATAGATGATGATTGGATGGATGGATGTGATGTGAATTAGATAGATGCGAATGGATGTGAATAGAGGTGATGAGATGTGAGCTGGCCAATCGCCACTCGGGCACTGTGAGGCATGTACACATCCATGTATCCAGGTCTCTGTATGAATCCATCCGCTGAGATACGCATAAATTGATCTCTGTAGTATAGCATCTTCAGTAGTAGAGGCTGACTGGGTGTAATCCAAGTCTCTTGAGTGTATTGCTGCCATAAATCCTGCCGAAGGACTCTGTTCCTCTCACTATGAGAGAGCTGGATGTGTGGTGCATGTATATCATACTGGAAAGGTGGCAGGTGATCTATGTCGAGACCATGTTGAGTGAGCCACTGTATCATCTGTGAATACCATGATCTCCTATCTTCACTCTCTGCGAGCTGCCTGGACGCCTCAAAAGCTCTATGTGAGAGTTACTAGATATTTGTTGGACTACTTGTGGTGTACGATCTTATGGGGGAGAGGAGGTCTCCTGTTGAGCTTGTGCGTTAGAGAAAAGTTATCGTGGAGGAATCGCCCGTGCTTTCTGGGCAAGGGAAGTTTTTTTGGGGTCAGTTTTGGAAGAACCAATGGATTAGTCTCTTGTCCGGATATCCGTGAGAGCGAGGCCCCGAGTGTGGGACCCTGGCTCGCGCAAGAAGTGCTACTTCCGCTGCTAGCACCCCTGAATTCCGCTGCTAGCACCCCTGAATTCGTTGCGCGGTGGGGACAGGGATCTTACAGCTGGTATCAGAGTGATTTTGGCTAAAGTGGATCAACCGAGAGAAGCCAAGAATGTCATAAATTTAAGAAGTAGCAGTAAAAGGTTGGAATTGTGTGATGAAACTCATATAAATTGATATTCAGAATGAAATTTCTAAATTGATAATTGGGTCTTTAGATGGAAGTTCTACAATTATATAGAATCCCTGACTTGCTTGAGGCCTAGACATAATGGTATTTACCTTATAGTTCCAAGGATCGTGACTACCCGTATATATCGGGGGTATAACTGCAGCTCTTTATTACTGGCAGTATATACGAGTAAATCTACGGTCTTGAAATTATAAGCTAAAATGCTATCCAGATGATGAATTCCAATGTGGTTGATATGATTTTAAAATTCTGATTGAAAAAATGATGATTCCTGAATTTTTGGTTGAAAAGCGATAAATTGAGCAAAACCACAATGAGGATGAATAGGACGAGTCCCTGTGTTGATATTCGTATCTGGAATGACGATAATGACTTTAGAAAATCACTATGAGATTAGTGGATTGTGCTAACAGATTGCTACTGTTAACTCTTGACCCAGTGGATCAAGTTAAGGGATGTCAAATTAAAAATTTGTATAATTAAAAATTCCCATCGAGGACTGTTCAGATAGAAAGTTCGGTCTAATGGACCATTATTGTAATAAGGATTTGAATGTTATAATTTGAGTGAATTGTTATCTAATGATGAGTTCTATATAAGGGATCTTTATCCCAGGATTCTGTTGGGTTCGCCAGACTATAAGGAACCCCAAGGAAAACAGTTATCCTCTAATTTTGCAAGATGAGGACATCTCGCATTTTTTAAGTGGGGTAGGATGTAAGATTCCTCCCTCAAGCTTTTGAGGTGTACAGGTGTAAGATTCCTCCCTCAAGCTTTTGAGGTGTACAGGTGTAAGAACCTCCCCTTTTGATCTTATAATTATTCCCCTCTCTGAAATAAAAGAAAGATCCTGTTTTACCCTGTTGTGGCCTAGAGAGAGAAAATGTCTAAAGGGAGGTAATTCAAAATTGAGATATTTTTGGATATAAAAAATCCTCCTAGTGTTTAAAATGATTTTCCTTGAAAGAGAAATTCAAAAAGAAATTTTCAATGTGCAATTGGAATTAATTGAAAATAGGCAAAAAGGACCTTATCCTGAGAGTCCAAATTTTTTAAAACTTTTGGATTAAGGTTCCTATAGACCAATAAGATTAATCCAAATGTAGGGAAGAGATAAATTCAAGAATAAAAGAAAATCCCCCCAAAAATGAGTAAATACTCACATAAGATGAAGAATTGACTAAGGACAAGGTTATTAGTTAAAAAAGAAGAGATATTTAGAAGAAATGATGCATTTTTGACACCTGAGTGTAGGGAATTCCCCTCATGAAGGAGGTGCCTATTTCAGATGTGTGGATGAGTTTTAAACTCACAAATAATGAGATATTTTCATCTCCCCTCTCTCCTGTTTCAACTAGATCCAAAAAGTAAGCTAAATTGACCTGAAAATGGTCAAAAAGTGACCAAACTAATCTCGAAAATTCTAGAATCAGTTTGCTTGGTTAGAGGCTCACTTTTTCCTATAAATAGAAGCCTCCCCCTTTGTAAAGGTTAATAGTGTTTTATGCACTGTTACTCTACTCCTCCCTAGAGAGCCAAAAACATTGAATTCTTTGATAATTCACTTGTTTTTGACTAATTCCTCTACAAAGAATTGGTGGCCACTCTTGATCCAAGCAAGAGTAGAACCCTCAATCCCTCAAGCCAAAGGAAAGCTCACAAAACTCCATGTAAGTTAGAACCTCTATTTTTTTTAATTCTATTCTATGGTTTTCTAATTTCTTGTTTTTTTTTAAAATGTGAAATTGAATGTTATGCCTTGATGGAAAGGCTTCCTCCTCTTCATTAAGAATTTCAGCCCTTCTTTATCCTAAAATGAGAAACAAACAAAATAAGTTAAACTTTTCCTATTGATTGCTCTTTAGAAGTAAAAATTGATTAGATTAGAGTGTTTTAATTCATCTTGGGGTAAATTCTAAGTAGATCTAGGATGTAAAAATTGAGAAATGGTCAGCCATACAAAGGAGGTTATGGCAAAATTTTCTTAAATTTTGTGGAAATAAGTTTTATCTTTATGTTATTCAAAAAGAGTAATCCCCTCCATTTGTGTACTCTAAAAGTGTTATTTTCATTCTATGTATAGAAAGATGCATAAAGGAATTTATTTTTATTTCAAAAGAGTTATTCTCATTAATTTTGATTAACAGTCATTAAAAAATAGGTCATAAATACAGTTTCTATAGTGAACTCTCGTCTTTCCACATTGTTCCACATCATTCCTCATTAATTAATTCCACAACCATTTCATAAGTATTCCTATTCTCATCCAATCACATCATTTTCATCTCATCACATCTTTCCTCAATTTATCCTCATCAAATCTCATCCACTCGCATCTACCCATATCCATATCATTTTCATCTAATCACATCTTTCCTCAATTTATCCTCATCAAATCTCATCCACTCGCATCTACCCATATCCACATCTCATCACATCACATTCATTCACATCTCATCCATTCAGACCACATCACATTCACTCACATCTCATCCATTCAGACTACATGACATTCACTCACATCACATCTCATTCACATCACATTCACTCACATCACATCTCATTCATTTTACCTCACATCTCATTCATTCACATCTATCCCGATTCCCATCACATCACATTCATTCATATCCATCACATTCACTTTCATTCATATCCATCACATTCATTCTCATCAACACCATTATATCACATCACTTCTATCCACATCATATCTCATTCATACACATCTCATCTCATTCATCCACATCCATCCAATCGTTCACATGTATGACTACTCGCATCTATCCATACATTCATATCTATCACTTCACATCCACATATATTCATGTCACATCTCATCTCTTTACATCACATCACATTCTTTCACATACACATCTATATCTATTCTTTCACATACATCCACATCCATTCTTTCACATACTCATTCACATCCATTCTTCTCATACACATTCACATCCATTCTTCACATACACATCCTTATCCATTCTTCCACATACTCATTCACATCCTTATCCATTCTTCCACAGACACATTCACATCCATTCTTCACATACACATTCACTCACATCTCATATCATTCATTTACATTCTGATTCACATGACATCACATATCATTCATTTACATTTTGATTCACATGACATCACATCTCATCCATTCATTCACATTTATCTGATTCACATCACATCTCATCACATCTATTCACCTCACATCTCATCACCTCTATCCATCCATTCATTCCCATCTATCTGATTTACATCACATCTCATCACATCTATTCACCTCACATTCTTATCATCTCTATTCACATCACATCCATCCATTCATTCATTCCCATCTATCTGATTCACATCACATCTCACATCTCTTCACCTCATATTCTCATCACTTTTATTCACAGAATTTAAACATAGAATTTAAGAGGATTCTAATTTTTGATATAAAGATTCTTTACGCATCAATTTATTCATAATTCAATTTTAAGAAAAATAACACTTTTGAAATAAAATTAAATCCTTTATGCATCTTCTTATGCATAAATTCAATTTTAATGAGAATAACTCTTTTGAAATAAAAATAAATCTTTATGCATCTTTCTATGCATAAATTCAATTTTAATGAGAATAACACTTTTGAAATAAAAATAAATCTTTTATGCATCTTTCTATGCATAAATTCAATTTTAATGAGAATGACACTTTTGAAATAAAAATAAATCTTTTATGCATCTGTCTATGCATAAATTCAATTTTAATGAAAGTAACACTTTTATAATAAAAAAATTCTTTTATGCATCACTTTATGCATACAAATCAATATTGGTGAAAGTAACACTTTTATAATAAAAAAATTCTTTTATGCATCACAAAAATCAATTTTGATGAAAGTAACACTTTTATAAAAGAAATTCTTTTATGCATCACTTTATGCATAAAAATCAATATTGGTGAGAGTAACACTTTTATAACTAAAAAAAAAATTCTTTTATGCATCACTTTATGCATAAAAATTAATATTGATGAAAGTAACACTTTTATAAAAAAAATATTTCCAATATGCATCTTTCTAAGTATAGAAATTAACTCTAATGAAAATAACGCTTTTATAATAAAACTATTTCCAATATGCATCTTTCTATGCATAGAAATTAATTCTAATGAAAATAACGCTTTTATAATAAAATGATTTCCAATATGCATCTTTCTATGCATAGAAATTAATTCTAATGAAAATAACGCTTTTATAATAAAAATATTTCCAATATGCATCTTTCTATGCATAGAATGAAAATAACACTTTTAGAATACACAAACGGAGGGGGATTACTCTTAGAATTTATCCCAAGATGAATTAAAACACCCTAATCTAATCAATTTTCACTTCTAAAGAGCAATCAATAGGAAAAGTTTAACTTATTTTATTTTTTTCTCTTTTTAGGATAAAGAAAGGCTGAAATTATTAATGAAGAGAAGGGGGAAGCCTTTCCATCAAGGCATAACATCCAATTTCACATTTAAAAAAACAAGAAATCAAAAAACCATAGAATAGAATTTAAGAAAAAGTAGAATTTTTAACTTACATGGATTTTTGTGAGCTTTCCTTTGGCGTAGATGGATGTGATGTGATGTGATATGAATGGATGAGATGTGATGTGGATATGTTGTGACGTGATGTGATGAGATGTAATATGATGTGATTGGATAAGAATGGATGAAGACAATGGGAATACATATGACTGGATGTGGAATAAGCAATGTGAATTGATGTAGAAGAATGTGGAATAACGAGAAATGATGTGGAGCAATGTGGAAAGATGAGAGTTTGTTAGAAACTGTATTTATGAAACCTATTTTTAAATGACTATTTTATGTCAAGAATGCTGGGGAAGCATTTTGACCATCTTGTGAATGAGGTCATGGAGACCTAAGTGATAAAGTTGCAATAGCTGACGGCAGAGAGTCAATGGAGGACGTCTTGCGTAGCAAGGTCGGCTGATGTCTTGACCAACCTCGGTTCGATTTAAATGGTGAGCTTCTGGTACGGTGGATGAGAGACCAAGGAAGTGGCCTATGAGTGAAGCGCCAGGTGATCGGTGAAGGAACCTAGAGGGTGCTAACCATACGGTACTCGGGCGGCTTCGGGTCGCTTCGAAGATACCCATGCGTACGTCGCGAAAGAAAATGGAACAAGGAGTTAGAGTTGTTTTCTGAACTCGGGCATGGATCTGGTTGATTGGCCTTGCTGGTCCTCAAAACGGATGAGTCCATGGCTCTTTTATATGGATCTATTGGTTGATCTTGCTAATCTTGTGAATGAAGAGTCTATGTGGATTTTCTTATGTGATTATATTTCCAGGTACTATGAGCTAGGAACTATTGAAAAGGCCCCTGAGTGAATAGGTGGTGAGCGTTCTGGTTGCCAATGATGCCATAGGTACACCAATGAAGAAATGATTGAAAATTAGAATTCAAGCTAGATATTTTGGAGGATTATGATCAGTGATACTATAGTTTCATTAAAAGATTGTTTTAAAGACAACTAAATCTGTGAAACAGGCAATTTCATATTGGGTGTGTAAGTGGTGTGACTATCTTGAAGTTTGCTTGAAGCGCCGACTAGGGGGCATGGGAACTCTTTGCCCTGGTACCCAGGTTAAAACATAACCAAATTCCAAAATGGATCCTATCACTACAGTGGTTGGTGGGAGGTTGGCTAACCCATGGGATTGGATGGGGTTAGGCTGGACTGATGGATCCCTAAAATGAGACTCAATTCTGTTAAGTTACGATAGTTGAAGTAAATCCCCGGATAGTCCTTGTTCTATGGAAACGAATCAACGGATGTGCCTCTTGATGAGGAAAAAAGTGTTGGTCTCTATGATCCAAGTACAAGTCTCTTCCTTGATCTGACCATGTGACTTACGGGTTTGGTCGGATGAGTTTGGTTAGTTAAGGCTCTTGACTACGTTAGAATAGATTTTTTTCGGTGGAATCGCTCGTGCTTTCTGGGCGAGGGAAGTTTTTCTGGGTTCGGTTTTGGAAGAACCGAGGGATTAGTCTTTTGTCCGGATATCCGTTGTTGGCAAGGCCCCGAGTGAGAGGCTCTACCCTGCACAAGAAGTGCTACTTCCGCTGCTAGCACCCCCGAATTCGTTGGGTGGAGGGGGCAGGGATCTTTCATATATATTATAGTAGGAGAGTACTTTCCCTTATAGTATATAGTCTCATTCTTTTAGTTTATGGTTATAGAGAAGAGAAGAAGATATAATAAAATTCAACCATCCATCTTGTGTCTTGCTCTATCTTGTGTGTGTGTGTGTGTGTGTGTGTGTGTGTGTGTGTGTGTGTGTAAGGAACTCAAGCTCTCTCTCTCTTTCCCTTGCATTCTCTTTAAGGTATCAGAGCTCTAGTTTGTGTGAGAGATAAAGAGTTAAGCAAGGGGCAAGAACAAGGCAAGCAAGGAATCGGTACACGAGTAAGGGTATTTCCATCTCTTTTGCTCTTTGATTTTAGAGCAGCACCTTCGATAATTGTGAGAGCTACATGCAAAGACAGGAAGTTACTGTCTCAAATTACGTGTAATTAACTATGTTAAATATATTTTTATGCAATTTGAGCATGTTTTAGGCTTCGTTTTGGCTTTGTAATTTTTTTTGCAAAGCACTTCGTGAAAGTATTGATTTTGACTATGTATGGCTAATTTTTATTTCGGTGCAAAGTTGTAGTAGAAATTTAGCTATAGGACAGTTTGTGCAGAGAGAATCTAAGTGTTATAAGTGTTGATGGATGTTTGTTTATGTGACTAGTTCACATACAGTGATATCATAATAGGTTTACATTATCACTATTGAAGATTGCAGCTTTGCTAAGTGTAGAAGGTTTTTTACAAGCATTGATTGGTAAGTTGCTACATAAGTAAAGATGTCTGATAGCTTATCCCAGATTATAAGTGAGAATCTAGAGAAGGATAACTTCCAAGCAGCATGGAAATTCAGTTTCTTATGGGAAAAGGATATTAGGACTTTATCACAAGTGATAAAAAGGAGCCAGAGGTTGCTGAAGAAAATTTGACTCCATATAACAGATGCATGCATATAAGGCATGACATGAAAGAGCTAAAATAGTGCTATACTTGTTGTCTGTCATTGTGACAGATTCTATGATTATGAATATACATGATGCACAAATGCCTGAGGAGGTTTGGGACACCTTTGTGAAGATGTACAACACAAACATCCAAGCTAAAGATGCAGCTAAAGAGGGAGCTGCACAATGTGACTAGAGGAAAGCTAAGTATAAATGATTACTGAGTGAAGGTTAAAGGGCTTGAAGATGTCCTTACTTATATTGGATCACCAATAGATAACAATGATATAGTTTTGGTAACCTTGAATGGTCTTGGCAACAAGGAATAGACTTCCATTGGACTTTAAGAGAACTTTTCTCATTTTTACAAATTGATTGCTCTCTTCTCATCCATGAGGATCCTCTGGAAATTCAAATGAATAGGTCTTCTACTTAGATACATGTACAAGTAGAGGCAAATCATCATCTAGAAGCCGAGATGGAGGCCATTTTGTGCAAAGAGGAAAAATATGCATATTGCAAAATTGGCACGTACCTTGATGTCTGAACATAACACACTATATTATTTTTGGACAGAAGCAACAACAACTACTATTTACATTATGAAAAAGATCCCCACTACAACTATGCATGGTTATGATGACTGAACATAAGTTTATAGGTATAAAACTAGATGTGTCTCACTTGAAAGTGTTTGGATGTATTACATATGTACATAACATCCAGCCATTTGAAAGTACAACTAAACCATAAAAAATACAACCCATTTTTGAAAATGCTAAAATATCTCAGAAAACACTATTTTTTAAACTAAAAAGAGTCTGAGCTCCCAAAAAGCTAAAAAAAACTGTTAAAAAGTGCAAGTTTTACACTTCAATACTTTGAAAGATGATAGAGCTGCTCATAAAATCACACATTTTTTGAGAAAAAATACTCAATTTGCAATAAAATAATAATGTCCACAAAATTGGTTACAATGAGAGGTCTTATGCCTCTCGTGTTAAATCTTTGACTTTCTCCAGAAGAATTTTTTTGGTTTGTTCTCGTAGATGACCCGACTTTTTCAAGGTAAAACCATAAACAAGAACTTCCACATCCTCCATGCTTAGGCTATCCACGCGACGTTGACTACGATTTGCTTTCTTTCCCTTTTTATTTACTCGAATCATCTCTGGATAATATTTTCCTGATAATGCATCATCTCCATTGACCTTGTACCAGTGGACCTCAATTGAGCTTACTTTTCCATTTTCCTCAAGGACTTTAAGTACCTTTGCCAACCAAAAAGGACATCCGCTTTCATCATCTGTTGCTAACACTGCAATCATTGCACCTACAGTGAGCTCCTCAATATTTCCTTCCCACATTTCCTTCTCTTGCAGTCGTCGTTGACTAGTCCTTCTAGCACCAACATACGCTTCGCGAGTCTCCCCATGCACCAATGTTTGCAATTCTTCAGGCAATTCTGTTTGTTAATTTGGCATTTGAATATTATCATCACGGTCTTCAAGTTCTTGTACTCTCCAAAGAAAGGGCTCCAGATTTATCAGTGATCTTGAATTGCTTTGAACTTCCTCAATCAAGATTTCTTGCTCATGAAAAAATGTATTCCACCATCCAAGTGAGCAAGCTGGAAAATACACATGTGCTGATTGTATGGTCTCTTTAATTTCTATCAAACATTGCTGATAATTGATGGCTCGCTTTTCTTTTTGAGCTTTTGCTGCTTCAATGCTTGATGCCAAAAGCATTTTTGCTGCCTGAAGAATTTGTCGTTCTGGGACACTGAGTAAAAACTTCAAACCATCTTGAGGATGCCATGCCTCTGAGTTAGAGTACTTCTTACACCACAAACGTGTTTCAGCTTCTTTTTCTTTTATTTTGAATTGATGTTGGAAACTATGGTCATTAAGCTGGGTGAATGCAGGGCTTGCAAAATCTCCACCTGTTGCAAACTCTCTAAAATCATAGGTGCCTTTCAAAACATGAATTTCTGGCGTAGGATCATAAGCTTCTTTAAGAATTATGCACACCTCTGGAAGGTCAAATGCACTTTTCCTAGCAAGTTTGACTGAAAACCTACTAAACATCTGATCAATTTGATCATGAGTGTGACCCACCAACAAAAATCCAAGTTTGACCTTTTTGAAAACTTTCTGCTGCACCAACATACTCAAATAAGCAAGCACTATTTGATTTTTGTTTTCCCTTGCCGTATTATCTAGCTGCACATAAAGTGTGCTAGGTAATTCTCCTTGCCATTCACTTACTATTTTCTGAATTATGGTGATGGTCAAGTTAGGGTCGTTGTGTAAATTTGGAAAGTTTATAAAAACTTTTGACGTCATGATGCCATTAAAGATGAGGGCTCCAACAACGTGTAGTTGTATGAAATTCTCTTCCTTCAAATTCTTTGGAGCACGCATAAAATGGGGTATCAATGTCTTCTTTTGATCCATTCCATCTATGACTAATCCCAAATACATTTCTTTCTGCTCAAGGCACTTCTTTCGATGCTTTGCTAGCTTTTGACGCTCTGTACTTTGTTGTTCTCGTGAGCTTGTAGAATAGGACCTGAAAACTCAAAACAATGTAAAGCTAGTTTAAATTATACCACTTGGAATTCTCATTCATAAATTAAAACGTACAAAAAACACAAATCAAACATACCTTTTTCTTCAAATGTCTTTGCAACATCTCTTTTGGCTTTGAGCTCTGCACAAATTTGACAAATCCCCATTCTAGTTTTCTTGGGAATTTTCACATCAGCAAAATATTGTTTCCAAACTCTAAGAAATGAAGTAAATGAAAGAGATGACATGTTTCTTCCTTTCAACGTTTCCACGTAGAGGTTGTAAACTTCTCCCTTTGTAAAATTATCAGGCAAATGGGTGAATTTTGAATTTGGCATGCGCTCACCATTGTAAGTGACAGATCGTTCCATCCAGCTCTTGAGAAAATACAGCTGAGGAGTCTCACGTGTACTAAATGAGTACCGTGAATCTTCTTCCACCCGTTGCAACTGCTTTAAGATCTTTTGCATCCATTGATTGCTTAAACAAAACACTTGAAAAAAACACTTTCGACACACAATCGTGCCAGAAACTGTATATTTTATCTTCTCTCCAGACCTTAATAAAAAACCATGTAATGCTGTATTTTGTTGAGCACGTTTTAAAGCAAAGAAGTTTTCACGTTCCTGCTTAATTTTTCTGAATCCAAGTGTCCTCAAGTAGTTTTTTTTACAACAATACACCCTACATGCCTCTCTCAATGCATTACGATGCAAAAACTTGTCTTTTCTTCTCAAGGGAGTGGTTGTCTCCACACGAATAGGCTGAACTAATGATGGAGAAACTGGAACATCGGTATCAGAATTTGATAAATTAGCAAATAGTGGGCTTGTAACATCATCATCACTGATAGATTGGCTCAGACTTTTAGGAGTGAGTACGGATACAGGCACTTGAAAAGAGCAAAATGAGCTTGAGAGAGACTTTTGTTGCCCTGCCATGACTAGGAACTTCAAACCTCTAAGTTTCTCTAAAAAACAATGGTCTAAGCTACAAAGTGGAGTGTAATCTCAAATCCAAATAACGTACTTTTAATGCTTAGATTCAAAAATAATAATATTAATATAAATATTAAAATTTATTAATTATTATAAAAGATGGGACTTAAAAGATGAGAGGAAGTCCTTTTTAGAGACACATTTCAAGGGTCTGCCCGCTAAGAGAGCCACAAGAGCATTTTTTTTAATTTGGAGCATTTTTCTTGAGTTTAATTCTGTAAGGTATGCATTTTCTTGATTACTTTGTTATTTGTTACAATTTTGAATTTTTCTTTCATTGTCATTTGGTTCAAAGTTTGCTACGAGGAAATTATGGCTAAGAAGAAAAACAAAAATATTATCTAAGGAGGTAAGTGATTTCAAAAATAGACTTTTTTTAAAAAGGTTTTTTTTTGAAAGAATTGTTTGTCTTTTAAATACACAAAAATACCAAAACGAAGATTTCATACGTAAATTAAGAAAAAAAGAGGCTGAAAAAACAATATTTTATAAAATAAAGATTTAATCAATAATTTTTAAAAATTATAATGACTTCATTTTTTTAAAAAGCTAATTCTTGTGTTGTATTCTGGAATACAACACAAAAATCGATAAGTTGCCATGTTTCTTGTGTATTAAGTAGTTTGTATTCTAGAATACAAAGCTTGAAGTCACATTTTTAAAAATTTAACACTTATGCACTTTGAGATTGTATTCCAGAATCCATTGCTTGTACAAGTTGTATTTTGGAATACAGCTTCTCTCAACACTTGAGTTGTATTCCAGAATATGAAGCTTTTACAAGCTGTATTCAAAAATATATTTTTTCTCTGTACTTGAGATTGTATTCCAGAATACACAATTTCAACAAGTTGTATTCTAGAATACAACTTCTCTATACTTGAGACTGTATTCCAGAATACACAGTTTCAACAAGCTGTATTCTAGAATGCAACTTCTTTCTGCACTTGAGTTGTATTCCAGAATACACAGCTTCAGCAAGTTGTATACTGGAATACAACTTCTCTCTACACTTGAGTTGTATTCTAGAATACAGAGCTTCAATAAGCTGTATTCTGGAATACAACTTTTTTTTACACTTGAGTTGTATTCCAGAATACACATCTTCATCAAGTTGTATTCTGGAATACAACTTCTCTCTTCACTTGAGTTGTATTCCAGAATACACGGCTTCGGCAAGCTGTGTTCTACTGTAAACCAAACTCAATGTAAACCATTAGAATAGACCTTCATGCAAAAAAGATTTGCTTTTTATCTAATTTTAGAAGACATGCAAAGAAAGCAAAAGCTCTCGAGTTCGCGTCGCGCGCGCGACTAAAAAACAGCAAACTGTAGTTTTCACATAAAAAACAGAGGAGGAGCAGCCCAGGAGTATTTCAAACAGGTGTCCTGCGGTTTTACCCCCCTTTTGAAGCCAACGAAACGGTCAGAATCTCCATCAGAGCAACGTAGCAGAAAATAGATTTTGGGATAAAGCAAAAGCTCTTGAGTTCGCATCGCGCGCGCGCGGCAAAAAAACAGCAAACTGTAGTTTTAATATAAAAAACGGAGGAGGAGCGACCTGCAAGTATTTCAACCGGGCATCCTGGGGTTTTACCCCCCTTTTGAAGCCAACGGAGCGGTCAGAATCTCCATCAGAGCAACGTAGCAGAAGATAGATTTTGGGGGTAAATGTTTCTCAAATTGTGTTCAAGAAAGAGGTTCTGTAAGTACTTTGATGACACAAAGGATCCTAATTGTTTTGGGTTTGATCTATTCATCTCTTAGTGCTTTCTCCTCTCTTTTAGTGTATTGTGGTTAGAAGCTTCTTGTGAGTTGTATTCTGGAATACACAGCTCTAGAAAGTCATTTATTGAAATTCAATTACAAAACACATCTTTGGAGGAAACAACCTGTTGTATTCTAGAATACATCTCTCTCTTCCTCTTTTTCTCTAGTGTGCTGAGGAGCTCTCTCTCTTACATTCCTATCTCATGTTTGCTTACACATCTAGGTCCGTTCTTGCATGGAGGTTAACACACTCTCTCTCTCTCTCTCTTTCTCTCTATGTCTATTTGTTCTCTTTCACTTTTTGTCTTTCTCGTTTGTTTGCCCTACATACACGTTTACTAATCTTAAATGTTGTTTCATTTAACAAATCATATTTTTGAAAAGTATGATTTTATCTCTATTTGTTTATCTTAGCAATGAGATAATGATTTTTTATTGTCTTGTTTAGGTTTAAGATGGCCTCACCAATACGTGATGCTCGAACTTCTAAGAAGCAAAAGAAAAGTAATCAAGCAATTGCATCTGTCCCTGTGGGTGGCTCAGGACGTTCAAGAGTCTTAACACCTTCTCGATCTCAACCTGCTCCAGTTAGTCCTCACTTTCAAGCACCTCGAGTGACTGTGACTCTTCCAAACCCTGATAGACGTCCAAGTGAGCCAAGAAAACTTTTAGCAGCTCACCAGTTTCCAGAGTTACAAGATCAACCACCATCAAGCAGAATGGTTTTAGCTACTCATGGACTTCCTCCATCATCTCAAGGAACCACACCTTTAACTCAACATCAGCAGAAAAAGTCTTCAAGCATGGAAGCTACAACTCTTTGGAGTAGTGCAAGAGGTAAAGCACGAGAAGGATTTGCTTGGACAATTCAATTTGGCATGGTAGGTAAGCACAAGACAATCGTTGAGCCAAACACACCTTTCCTTTCTATTGCGGAAGAAAAAGGAGACTCTGAAAATACAAAGTATTTAACTTATGGTCGCATTGTTGAAGTCAAAGAAAGTATATCTCGTGGGATCATTCATCATCTGGTAGACAACAACAAAGGAAAGTTTCTTGCAATTAGAGTTTTCTCTGCTAATTTTCGGCTTGAAGAGATGAATCCTGTTTCTACCCAGCAAGAGTTTAGAGATGCAATGATTACTCGCAAACGGGTATGGATATCTTTCTCTCGACCTTTTTTTCATTAGTGTTAAAAAAATTTCTTATCTTTGTGTATTCTAGAATATGTAGAGAACTGTTATTCTTTTTTAAGTTTGTTTGAGTCATGTCTTTCAAACTCATATATTGAAATACGTAGAGGTCAAGTCAACTCTAGTTTGCATGTATTCTAATAAACATGAAGTTTGTCTAGTCTAGTTTGTATGTATTCTAGTATACACGTAGTTCAAAAAACTTCTTATCTTTGTGTATTCTAGAATACATTGAGAACTATTCTTTGTTTTTTAGTCTATTTAATTCTTGTCTTTCTAGCTCATATCTTGAAACACTTAGAGGTCTAGTCAAGTCTAGTTTGTATGTATTCTAGTATACAAGAAGTTTGTCTGCTCTAGCATATGCTAGAATGCATTCTAGTATACAAGAAGTTTGTTTTGTTTAGTTTGAATGAATTTTAGCAAGAAGGAAGTTTGGCTTACTTTTTATGTCTGGTTTAATGAGTTTACCATGTATTCTAGTATACATAGAAATGGTTAAAGTGTTCTTACTTTTGCATAAGTTACTCTTTGGTTCTTACTTTTAAGTTCACTCTATCAAGTCTTAAAATCCTCTTCTACTTAGAATGACTTTTTCTTTTTCTTTTTTTGTAGTCTTTTTCTGAAGCATTTCAAGAGCATCATGATAATTTGTACAATTCCAACCACTCCACTGATGATTCTGATTATGAAGAGAATGAAGGTACAGACATAGATGACTCAGAAGAAGATGTTGAAGTTCTTGAAGAGACTTCTGGGTCAAAGTCTCAAGATGTGAGTGATACTTTGCTTTCTGGACCTGGAGCTCCAAAGTCTGATCCTTCAGAATCTTCTGGTCTTAATACCATAAGAAATAAAGCCAAAAAGTTTCATATGGTTGATGAGAGACCCTTAATTTTACTAGTGTCTAATATAGAACGTCCTCCATTAGATCCTGTTTCAAATAAGAGGCCACTAGAAGTTCGAACCATTGTCCCTGGACATGTGAGTAATCTTAAAGTAATGATGAAGGAGAAACCAACAACAAATGTTTTACCCCTTCTTGTTCTTGTGTATAAGTCTTCTTGTGTTAAGAAAGAGAGTTTTGAGAGATCAAAAATCAATCAATACAAATACTTTGTCTTGGGGGGAACTCACTCTCTCATTGCTAAAAAAGAGTTATGTGCTGAGTATCCTCATGTAGAGAGCTATAAGACAGTCCTAGCATGGGTCTATGCTGGGTTAGGTGATGATGATGCAAAGCTACTTGCCCTTGATCACAACATTGATTCCGAGATGCGACTATCCATGTCTTTCTTACAAAAGATAAGATTTTTTCACAACGAGTGGATCAATCATATTCAGCAAGGTCATAAAGTTGATGAAGCTTTCAAAATCAAGCTTTGTGAGCAAGTTGGTCTTGTCACAAAGAAGTCAAGCAAAGCTGGACGCTCTGGAAAAACAAATGTTCGAGGTCATGACAATTTCTTTCAGTTAGCCTTTCGTGATGGAGAGATATGGGATCTACAAGAAGACATTTTCAAGCTTTGGGAGGAAGGTAAAATCAAAGGGCAAAAAGTAAAGCTCCCACCTGGAAGTCAAAAGGGCAAAGGAACAGGGAATGAGGACACTTTGAAGCCAATTCCTGAAGAAATGCGTATCACGAATTGGCGAGCAATGCAAGGAATACGCGAGAAAAATATTATCATACCCATCTTGGTACGAGTGAAAGGAGGTTCTTTGACACTCGATGAAATGGCAAAGGAATTAGAACAGTACGTTGCTAATTCTTCTTTTTAAATCTACTTATTTCATTTCATGTAAAGTTATTTTTTTATTTTGTGTTTTTTTGAAATAGGCAAAAGAATTTCTTGTACATGCAAAGAATCATGATTGAAAAACTTAATTGCAAGGATTGGAATGAGGTTCAAATGTTTCATCCCATCACTAGTCAGCCAAGCTCCTTAGAGCGTTTCATTTATCTTTTCAAAAATGCAGTAAGTAAACTACATATTTGAATAGATTTTTTTTAATTTAAGTGTTTTTGAAGGTTTTGTAAAAATTTAGATCAAATATTTTAAAAAATTGATTTTGATTTTTGTATGTGTATTCTAGAATATATTTAATGTTTACTTATTTTCATTTTAACAAGTCTCGAGCACCTCGTGCTCCCATAAAGAGCATTCCTCAAGAGTTTGAGCAACATTTGAGTCGCGCAAGGGCAGAGCGGAAGAGATTAGAAGAGGCACAAACTTTGGAGACCATTCAAGAGGCAAATATTTTCATTTCTGATGATGTGTCTGCAGAACCAGTTCAATATTTTGTTCATGAAGGCAAAGTAGAGAACATGGAATCGTTTGTGACTGCACAACATTTTACTTTAGCCATTGCTGATGCTCCGTATGGATTTAAGGCACCACACTCAATACACGATGAAGTAAAGTATGGTGTAAGTGCATATAAAAGAGTCATCGACGCTTTCAAAAAGGTCACAACGGCTGAATCATGGGCACTGGTAATTTTTCATGCTCATGATCAAATCTCTGCTGCAGAGAAAGCATTCGTTGACAATCAAATGGTCCATCAGCTATGCATATGGTATGTTAAATTTCAAGCATTCTTTTGCAAGTTACAAAAGCTTAAGTTAAAGGCTAACTTTTTCTTTTGTAGGACAAAGCCTAACATCAAAGGCTATAAGCTTGACAGACTTTCTTTTGCTGCCGAGTTTGCTACCATTGGTTTCTGGTCTCCTGCGGGTCCGAACAGTAAAGGAAATTTTAATTTTGCTTCGAAACCTAACCGAACAAATATTTTTGATAGACCAGGCGTGTGTCGAAAGCTCAGGGATCTTTCTAGTGATTCAAATGAGATCATGAATCCTTATCAAAAACCACAACTTTTGATGATGGATTTAATTGAGCTTCTATCTTTAAAAGGAGAGTGGATCATGGATCTTTTTGCGAGGACAGGTAATCATGTAACCTTAACTTATTACATATTTTATATTGCTCATTTAAGTGAGCTTTACCATGTTGATTCTTTTTTTCTTAGGAACAACCACTATTAGTGCTCTTAAAAAAGGAAGGAATGTTGTTGCTATTGAGCTAGATCCAGTTTAAGTTGGTTTTATTCAACAACGAGTCACTGCAATGAAAGAATTGCCGGACGAGTTTCAAGAGGTTGGAATGAAAAACATGGCAGCAAACCCAAGAGTGGTGGATGCATCTGGAGAACCTCAGCCTCCCTTTGGACCTGATGATGAAATGCAGTTTGCAGATCTTGAGCCTTATGAAGATCCACATACTGTGGATATTGATATTCCTCTTACGGAGTCAACACCACTCATTGTAGGACGCGAGCAAACTGATGAAGAAGTTAGTCATGAAGAGGAGGAATTTCCTATGCTAGAATAGATTTAGACACTTGTAGTTTCAAACAATTTTTGGTATTTAAATCCTCATTGGGGGTGTTCAAGGATTTCTAGGTTTTGAGAGTGTCTTGAACAACATTTGTTTGTATTCAAAACTAGCATTACAAATCTTTTTGAGGAGCTTGCGTTTTGAGATTGGTTCAAAAAATTAGTCAAATGTTGTCTCTATTGAAGCATTTATAGGAATTGTCTCATAATAAGACTTGTTTTTTTAATCAATGAAGATTAATTTAATCATGACATTGAAGTTGTGCGATAAAAGTAGTTATATTTTGCTTTCTAGTAACGATAGCAATAATTTTGTATTCAAAGTGAAGCTCTTTGTTGTGAGTCTCTATTGCAACTTTTGTGTCATGTTTTTTTGTTTGAAATATTCTAAGATTTTGTAGGGATAGGCTTGTACTTAGACATCAAATAGTGGAAAATTTGGTAAATTTTTAATTTAGCGAATGAATCACTTGCAAGTATGTTTTAAGTTAAGCAAAAAAGTCTCTTTTTAAAGTTCTACTTTATTGGGCACGTCAAAGATTCTTTTGGTGCTAGATTTGGATTGTTTTTAAAGGATTTTTTGGGTCTCTCAAAACTACAACTCACGATCGGTTGTATTTTCAAATGGCTGGGTGTTACATGTTCTCGACAAAATAAGAACAAAGTTGGATCCAAAGGCAAAGAAATGTATCTTCATTAGTTATGCTTCGGAGCAAAAAGGTTATAGATGTTATAACCTTCCACTTGTGAGATGCGAGCAAGCAAAAATGTTATCTTTGATGAGATGAGTAGCTAGTATGCACCAATGATTGAAGGTAACAAAAGATATAGATATAAGAAGTAATGATGCTGCTTTACATGTAAAGTAGAGCAGCATGGATCCAGTGTTAATCCATGGTCATGCAAGTTGAGGATAGATGTAGGTACACATGTATCATGTAAAGGAATGGAAAAGCTAGATCAACCTTTTGTGCCTAATCTGTCCGTAGGTCTCTTAATGTATTATGTGAAGGGATGGAAAAGTTAGATTAACCTTTTGTGCGTAATCTATTAGTAGGTCTCCCATATGTGGATGGTGACTCTTGTGGCTCTTAGGAGCAGAGCCTTGATGAGGAGCTTGGCATTTTATCAATGATTACTCCTGATGCAAGGTGAGCTAGGACTGTTTTGAGAATACTCGGTGGTGATCATTGTGTACACTGGTCTCTACGAGGACTAGATACCTTGTTGACACATCAAGATATGATGGATATACAACCCATTATTATGCTTACATGGTTAAAACAATACAAGAATTGAAGCCCACTTGTTTTGAGCAAGAACTTGAAAATAAAAAATGGCAAGATGCCATAGATGAGGAGATGGCAATATTAGATGAAAATGTAATATGGAAGTTACTGCCTTTGCCTAAGGGAAAGAAGAGCATTGAATGTAAGTGGGTATATAAGGTCAAGTATAACTCAAATAGATCAGTGTGAGTAGGTATAAGGTAAGATTAGGTGCTAAGGGTTACATACAAATCTATGGTATTGACTATGAGAAGACATTTAGCCTACTTACCCGAATAGCAAAAACCATGAGAGCTATCATTGCTATGGGTGTGCAGAGGGAATGCTTTCTTGCACGGTGATTTGCAAGAAGAAGTATACATGATGTAACCACACCACCACTAGGTTATGAGAGTGATGTATACCCAAATGTTGTGTGTAGGTTACTTAAAGCCTTGTATAGCTTGAAGTAGGCACCTAGAGCATGATCAAACAAGATTGGGAGTCAAATATGGGTCAGTTATTCTAGCTACTATACCCTATACTTCTCTTAAAGCCACGGTCAAGAAACCAAAATAGGTGTGGATCCTAAAAGCTAGTATACCAAACCTACAATGGACCACATATGACAAGCTAGTATGGATCCTAAAGAGAGAGGGAGAAACACTAAATAGAAGAACGATCTAGCCAGATAATGATGGATAACTACAGAATGCTCCCTCAAAGTCCAAGGATACTTTCAAGGACAAAGCTTCATTTGGGTGCCAAAGATAAAGCCAACATAAGGTTGCCCAACAACAAAGCATGGGAATTAGAGTACATCAAAAATCATCATCCAAAACAGGTATGGGTACCTAAAAGGACCGATGGAGAAAGGGAAAAACTCCAAAGATTAATTTAAGACCTCCCTTCAACCTCCAGCTTGAAGAAGATTTCTTAGATCCCAACAAAAGTGTCGATTGTTAACAAGCAAACCTCACCTCAGAATGGCCCCAAGACCCTTAAGTCTTCAATCCGTACATGTGTAGAAACCTTATTTGTAAAGAGGATGCTATCACCTATGTACCAAATCATAGGACAAAAGAAGTTGTTTACCTAATAGTGACACAAAGCACAAAAGAAGGTTGGATAACCCGCTAAATAGTCAAGTCACTGGTGAAGGCCGAAACGTACCAAGGGTATAAGAGTCAAGATTCAGGTTATGAAAGGCCAAAAAGTGCCAAGTGTGAATTCTAAGCACATCACAATATGTCATTCACAAGGTCTTTTCAGTCAAGTTGCTTATGTTGGAGAGACAAGCATAACTGTCAAGTCAAGTCCTCTATGTGCAGAATGCGATAGGTATAAAGGTAAAGTCCAAGTCAAGGTCCAAGGAGTGAAGAAGTAAGTCCCACTCACACACTAATCACAGACAAAACTTAAGTAAACCTTGAGTCCAAGAGCCATACTTAGGTACATTCTTGGATGGGAGGGCACTAGCGAGAGGATGGAAGGGAACCTTTCTACTTGGCCTAATGTATGACCCATCACCAAAGAATTCCTTAATGATATCCTTTCTTCCATCGTGATGGAGTTTATAGGGTAAAAACCTCACCGATAAATTGCCCATGGACTCTCATTGAGTGTTTTTGCACCGCATATTCTATGCATTGAGTTGCATGTGAGTTACATATGTAGGAGTGCCTACATTATTACACAAGCACATGCACCTTGATATTGTTAATCGATCATTAAAATCGTCATTTTTTTAAAATTACCGCATTTCAGATCACTCGACTTTAGATCCTCCAACATCCAGATATTCACATGTTCGGATTATCCAAGTTCGAATCGCCAAACCGACCAATTTCTACCATGTGGACGATTCGACTGAGATACCTATATAATGGAGAAAGCCCTAAGCATTCTTCATTTCATTAACAATCCAAATACAAAAGGAGCCTTGACTCTACCCAAATCGCCTACCATCTAAAAAATCAACATTGCAGAGCATTAGTGCATCCTCTGCTTTGCTCAACAACCCTTTGTATCTAGCCAAGATCGTTGATTTGCATTGCATCGATGCACCACAATTTCAATCATTGTTGAAAAGGTATTTGATACTTGACACCTCTCTTCCTCTCTCCCTCTCTCTCTCTCTCTCTCTCTCATACATTGGCATAGCTCCCACGACTAGGGTTTGGTTGATACTATATGAGAGGATGAAAACTAATGAATCCCATTTGATGTGACGATTCGAAATTAATGGTTGACTAAGTAAATGCCTTATACTTTGTTGATCAATCTGAATCATAATCTCATATCCCACAAATAATGCTTCCACATACAAAGCACACAAACAATATCAAGAAGTTCTTTGTCATAGGTGCTATACTTAGTTTCAAAAGGTTTCATAGGCAAACCGCCTTTGGGACAATGTAAGAATCTTACATTCACGCAGCATAAACTCCTTGTAGTAGTTAACACCACTCTTCCTTAGTCAACACCATAAGTAGAAATGTAGCCTATAACTTTTGCATTGAAAAGATTTATCTATTAGTCAAACCAGTCACTACGAACTACCACTCAGACCTGTAGTTTGATCTAGAGAGAGAGAGAGAGAGATAGAAAAGCTACATCAACGTTTGGCAGAAGAAGCCAAACTTTGAGACATACTTTGGAAGTCAAATCCATCTCTTCTTGAGAAGAGAAATTGTAAATTTGAACGTTCTATAAAAATACTTGCAGCCCTCTGGAGATGGAAACGAAAAGGATTATAATGAAATGGAGACGAGATTAACTTTCCCACCTTAAGAGACAATAATAAACATTCACTCATCTCATTAGTTGTAAGAGGTAAAAGAATGACCATTGCTCGACCAAGTCACTATGACATGACATCTCTTATTCGTCAGCCACATACTTAACAAGTGGCTTTAGTTTCCACGGCCATGTTCTGCAGAACCGACCGTATAACAGGTGCAAAATCCTTTTGCTTCAAGGGCAGCACAGGACAATTGATTCTTACTGAACTGCTGAGAACATCAGAAAGGCAGATGCCTTGTTCATTGTGTACACGAGCTTCAGAGGCTCAAAACCCTGTTGTCTGATCCAAATCTATGATGCTACAAGCTTAGCATAGTTTCTAACAAAGACAGCTTGAGGTCTAAAAAGATATGCTGTGTAAGCAGTAAAACGGAATTCTCGTCAGCAATAGATGGAGGCCGCTGCTCAAAAAGAATCTCAAAGCATTCATGGAAACATTTCCAAGACATGCAATCCCATGATTTCTGGACTGACGCCAAATCCTTTGCATTCAGCTACCCCATGCTCCTCTGTCTATCTGCAGCTTAAGGCCCGAGGTCGTGGATGAGAGGTTGGTCTGCCGTGCATCAAGTGAGGAGACTTAGCTCGAGCTGGACCACACTTGGGTAGGTCATGAAGGTCTAGAACTTGAATGGTTCTTTGCTTTTTTGCTGTGGAAAGTTCATAAAAAAGAATATGAGCAAGCAAACAAATCTTAAAAAGCATTGTCCTAATCCAAAAACTAACTTGGCTTACCATTTTCTTCTCGCTCATAATTCACTCGTAGATTTCTCTTGGCAGCCTCCATCTTCTCATCCTTCATACCGTCGTACAAAACAAGTTTCAGATAGTGGCAATTGCAGATCAGACTGGCTTACACAACAAAGCACCAACAGACGGCATCCCTATGCTTTGAAGAAAACTCACCGAAGAAACAGAGCCAACTGAAGGCCTGATGGTATGGTTCTGTTGAGCTCCGGCTTCAACTTTCCGGTGAAGGCTATGACGGGAAGACCTTGCTTCCAAAGGCTCTCTGTACCCTCTTTGCAAGCCTGATTTCTCATTAGGTTTGTTGGTCCTTGGAGTAACATTTGATTCCTTCATATTCAATGTTCCTGTCATCTTCCTGTCAACATGCTCAGTACCATTGCTCAAGCCATGTGAATCAGGTCCTTTCTCTGCCCTTGAGTTCCCACACTTGTTTTCCAGTACAGTAGGATAACCAGAGCCTGTTGCTGCTGCACCAAAAGACCAGAACGAAATGAAAATCAGCATTTTGATAAAGACAAACAAGGCGATTAGTAGTTTGATTTATCTAGTTACAAATACTAGCTCCTTTTGTTCCAGCAGGCCCTTGCAGCATCTGACAAGGCAAATCAAGACTAGTTTTGTATTATCAGAAGGTGTGGTCAAGGCAAAGTTATAGACCTACCTGAGGTGAGAAACTTGAACAGTTTACACCACAGGTGTTGGATCAAGGCTTGCATGCATGGCTGGCACTAAATGCCCCATACAGGCATAAGATGCCATAAGCTCAAATTGGTATTATCATCAGGGTGCTTGGATAGAACAACTTTGATAGAGCTACTGTGGGGAGCAAGATTGCTGGAAGCCTTGCTTGACATCAGTAACTAATAGCGGGTAACCAAGATCCAGAGTAAACCATTCATAGACTGGATGCATGTCTTTGTATGCTATGGCTTATGGTGAGGTTGACTTGTAGTGATTCTTATCTCTTTCGTCCCTTTTTAGATTAGGGCTCACAACATGGCCAATTCTTTACAAAACCCTATCTTTATTTAGTAGCCTAGCATGACCCCTAGGATGATGCATGTGACAATGTGAGGCTAACCTGTAATCCGTGTAGCTGCATGCATGGAATAAATCACGTGAATCTATTGAATCGACGGTTCTGTTGTCAACATCCAAGGGAGTTGTCAAAAAAGACCATGGACTTTAAGAATCATTGCATAAGACTGCTTGTGGCAAAATCGGCATGTGACTCTTATTAGGAGGTGCGTGCCCTACATGGCATGACCAGAAAATCTTTTGCTCTTTCTCTAGCTGCTTTTGACAGAAGATCTTGTAACAGGTACATATAGAGGAATGTTCTTATGTGAGCTTCTGTTCAGTTTTCTCAGACATACTGCAATCTGAATAGTCATATGGGAGGCTCAAAAGTTGTGTTTCACAGTACATCGCAGTTCATTGTTATATTTGAGGATAAAATGGTACAACTGCCAATCCTGAAAAGGCTGTTTATGATAAAGTCTGGATTTCTCTGCTTGAGTTTCTATGTATAAATTAGCCTCCATCTTTTTTGCCTGAGAAACCTTCACTCTTTCAGCAAACCCAAAGAAAAAAAGAAACAGAGCAAGATAACGTACATGAGTGAACAGAACTTACATGTTCCATCGTCCATGAAGTCCCAAAGCTTTGCTCCCACATGCAGGCACCACCACCAAAGCTCAAGAAATAAGGCCATGTTACACGGAGGGCCTTTCTTTTGTAAACAAAGGCTGTTAACGAGAGAACTTATTTTACTAGTGAAGTGTTCCAAGTACCTGGAACATGTCCACAGGAGCTGTTGATGCTACTAGAAGGGCAGCTTCATCCATAGGTGGAGAAGGCAATCCAGGCGCCTCTTCAAAAACCATAGAACCAAATGCAGTTCCATCCGCTGGCTCTGACGAGAGAAATAACAGAAACAAAATGTGACTGAAAAGAAACTGTAATATAAAGAAGAATGAAGCATGCTGCGCTACATCTCAAGTTGTACAACAGGAGTACCAGGAGTTGCTGCTGCAGCAACATCTACGGCACTTCTACAGCAAACTTGAACAAGCTCCTTCCATTCCCTGTGCCAAAAAAAATAGATTACCAAGGCTCTTCCAAGGATGTTGGAAAGGACAGTGCTTCTGGGCTTTACATGGAACTGCTTCCATAGCACTTCTAAGAAGACTTAAGAAGACATAACATCATGAGAACTTAGGTTTACCTTACTAGCCGTTTTGCCAGATATGCTACCCTTGTGGAAGGATTCTTGCGAAGGCCATTGACTACCTTGCCAATCTCTGTCTCCTGTGTTGCAAACAATTTAGCTGCTGAAGCGAAGAAATCAACCCATGAAAAGCAGGAAAGGAAGCAACAGGTGAAGGTTTAGCACCTTAAGCAGATCAAAGGACAAGTGCATCAGCTCTAGCCTTTGCAAGGAGTCATAAATTTCCCTCTCTGGCTGTAGAACATCCAGAATAAATGTGTCAGGCAAATTACACATACTGCAAACTGTTCAACTGCACTGAATTCTATGCAGACATACCATATGCAAAGAGAGATCAACTGTGTCTCTAAGAAAAGAAAAGCAGAGAGAGCTCTGACCTGGTAAGAGGGGTCCTGAAGTGCTTCTTTGATGGCAAAAACGTCCTGCTTAAATAGCATTTCCTGTTCGAGCTCTCGTGTGAGCGCCTCTGCCTCATCGAAGCTCCCGCTACAAGCTAGCAGGCCCTGCTGCCTCTTGCGCTCTTCTTGAATGATGCTAGCGCAAAACAAAGCACTAACCTGGTGCACACCGGCGCTCCCAACACTGTCCGTGATCTGAGGTACTGTCTCCCGGTCGCAGGTCCTCAGATCAAGCTTTTCTGGGGCGAAAAGCTTTTGTGCAAGGCCATCCCTTCTTGCAAAAAACTCCTGCGGATCGTCCCTGTACGCTATCGTTAGGGCGTGCTCGCATACTGTCCACAAGTCCACTCCTGCGCGTTCGAAGAATTTGCTCCAATCTTCCATCGATATAGCTAGACTCTGCTTCTTCTGGCTTTGAATCAGAGATAAAAGGACGCGAGGAGATTCTGCTACGGTTTCGTGGAGAGTTTTAGAGAGACGATGTGCGTTAGCACATGTGTTGATGAGAGAGAGAGAGAGAGAGAGAGAGAGACAGACAGACAGACGGCGATCGGCGCAAAAGCCAGCTCTCTCTTCAACTCTGGTGCAGAGAGGGTTCCAGACGCTGCGAGTTACGGCTTCGAAGTTGACGCTGAAACACAGTGGCCTCTCCCTTGCACAGCCCAGCTGCCACGTCGGAGGAAAACGTCCCTACGCCCTTTTGCCACGTGGCTAACATCCAGTTACCAACCAGCTATACCGACCATTGTGGGCCAGTCACCCTCTTTCTTTTTAGGTGCGGTTCACGCGGCTGTATAGGACATCGGAACTAGAACTTGCCCCTAAGCTTTTGGATTTCCAGCTATCCTCTTTGCCCTCCCTACTTCTTAAACGGATGTGTTCATAGGAGACAAGTGAGAGGAAAGTGCATTTCGAGCTCTCGTCTTTGCCTCCCTACTTCCTTCCACTTGTGAAACATCTTGCCCAACTATGAGATGTGTTCACACGAGAAGCGTGAGCAAGGAGTGGGGAGTTATCAAGTTCATTTTAAGTATTAGTGCTGGCAGCCAGCAAACTATATATTTTGGTTACCTACATTTTATGGGTACACTTACCTGCATTAGTTTAATCGACTTAGCAAACATTGGATGTGTTAAAGAAAAAGCACACTACATTACTTTATTTGGAAGTGAAGCAAACTCTCAAAAGAGTTACCAAGCTTAGCAAATGACATATATATACGTAGGTGTGTGTGTGTGTGTGTGTGTTGTGACAACTTTGATCTCGGGAGAATCATAACCTCTTGCTATGAAAGGTTGAGGATGAATGATTTTTCATCCTTGCACATTGCCGAGAGTTTTCATGACCAAACAAAATACTTGTTGTGAAATGTCCCCAAGCACAAGCATAACAGTGACATCAAATCAAAACTAGCTTCCATGGAACAACGATGAGAAGTTTACCCTTGTGTAAAAGGTCAAGTTTGCACAAACTCAATGTATAATGTCTTTATCTACACCATGCTTTTGGAAGGAAGATTCAAGAATTAAAAATGTAAGCAATTATGCTAAATGAGAAGTTCATGTTATCTTTCGTGCAAGAAAGTGGTTGTTTCGTAAGGTCGTACAACCATTCCATTCCACGTTGAAATCTTGTTCCCGCATGTACTTGTCAATTCAGGCTATGACAATTCTTATCTTTGGAGTAAGACATTATTTGTTGAGGTTTCTTTATGATTAATTTCTATTAATAGGATGCTATCCACGGTTAATCTTAATGTCTTGTGATGGACTCAAGTTGTCCCCCAAATTGGCAAACCCTCATCCTTTAACTAATGTATCTCTAGGTCACAAAGGTAGACAGCATGATTTGTAGATCTCCAATGTTCTTGATAATGTTCGAAGTATTTAAAGCCATTATTTTGTATTTGGCCCTCATGGACATTATTACTCTCTCTCTCTCTCTCTCTCTCTCTTTTTTTTTTTTTGGAAATCATGACTCACCTATAACCCATGAGTCTCTCTCTCTCTCTCTCTCTCTCTCTCTCTCTCTCTCTCTCCTCCCCATGTGTGTGTGTGTACCCATGGTGTGATGTGTCATGTATAACTTTTCCCTTTCAAAAGAGATTTATGTAAATTTAGCATACAACCTATGTTTATTATTATGAAAGAGAAGAGTCAAGACTAGATCAACTAAATACAACATGGAAAGCTCAAAATAGATAGATGTTTGAACAAATCAAATTGAATTTCACATGCAAGAGCCTCTATGATTAAAATCTCATTGTAAGATTCTATTGTGCATTCATCACTTTAGTCCTATAGTTTTGGAAGTCATGATTGAGTTAAAAAAAAGTTACTCACTTTAGCAAAAAAACAAAGATATGTTTATTTCTATCATAATATGGCCTATAAAGGCTCTTTTCTCCACCCGAATATTTAAGAGAACAAATTATGGGCATGGATGAAATAAAGGTTGTTAGGGAGGGCCAAAAGAATAAAGTTATATAGTGAGCATGAAAGTTGGAATCTAAAATAAAAGGTATTCCAACAAAGCAAAGCAAGGTTGATAAAACATACACATGTGCCAAGATGCCAATGTGACTTAATATATAGAAATGCCAATAAACAAAAGTGAAGAAGGCATACCATGATTTCTTAGATTGAAGAATATATGATTGATGGTGGATCTAAGGAAAAGACAACAGTACAACTATTAAAATCAAAAGGTCTTTTATTACAACTATGATGAATATAATATTAAGGAAAAGACCACAGTACGACTATTAAAATCAAAGGGTCTTTTATTACAACTATGATGAATATAATATTAATGAAAGACCCACTTTCTCCATTAACGGAAAGACATTACCAAACAAAATACATGCTATAAACAAGGGCCATAGATGCCATAAACAAAATACATGTCATAAACAACGGCCACACTAAAAAATGGGTTTAATGAGCAGGTCTAGAATTCGGACCAACAATCTTGTGGCCATAGCCATAAAGCAGCACACATTCCTTGAGGTTGTCATCATGGTCTCTAGCTAGGAAGGCATGATGCCTAAAAAGTGATATGATATGTCTTATTGTGTTGCAATAATAACCACTATCACTTACTTGTACGTGAAACCAAAAAACTATGTAATATAGTATATCACTACACACCACATTTAGCGCACACACGTAAAACCAAAAGGTATGTACTATAGTATATCACTATGCAGCATGCACGCGTGCACACACATGCACACACACACATACAGACATATACACATGCATGCACACACACACACACGCACACACATTTCTTTCTAAATATAATTTGAAGTTTGTTTGTTTGTTTTTGCTATAATTAACACACTTGAGAATTTCTCTACTCTTGAAAGCTAGAATCCCATTTCCATAGACCATATTCACATTAAACTATGGTTACCCCCAAGCCAAAGCCTTTTCACTAGGATGGTGTTTAAATACACGCCTTATACATTAAAAAAATATATTTTTAGTGCATGTGTAGGATTAGCATGATTAACCATAATCCCACCTTTATCAACATAAAAAATCTCATTTTTTCTAATCACAACACGATATGATTGATCGTGGGGTGCTCCTTTCTCTTACCACCATCTCTATGCTACTTTAGCTACCCATTTTTCAAGTTTCAACATTGTGGCCCCCACAAGTTAATACAACCCTTTCGATAATGCCACCTCCTACATAACTCTCCTTTAAAGAGAAGCACCCTTTTATGGACCCCTGTATGGTTGTATGGTGGTGGCTATCCTATACATTCTCTCCAACAAACACCTCACCTCTACTCAATTCATAGCACCTTAGCCATGACTTTACTATGGTGGTGGCTATCCTAGGCATTCTCCCCGATAAACACCTCACCTCCACTTAATTCATGGCACCTTAGCAGCATGACTTTCTTATGGTGGTGGATATCTTAGGCATTCTCTCCAACAAACACCTCACCTCTACTAGATTCATAACACCTCTACTAGATTCATAACACCTTATCATGGCTTTACATGTCATGGGGCTAGACCAACTAGTGTAACACCTCCATGATCACACTTTATATGAACCATTATTATCGAGTACAAAGCCACCTAGTGGTAATCTACATGCCTTTAATCATAGGACTGCAATATGCAAGGCTGTCCACTTTGGAGAACATATCCTATTGCAAGTCTGTCCACTTTGGAGAACATATCCTATTGCAAGGCTATCCACTTTGGAGGACATATCCTATTGCAAGGCTATCCACTTTTGAGAGGACATATCCTATTACAAGGCTGTCCACTTTGGAGAGGACATATCCTATTACAAATACATTTCAATGCTAATAAACTATGGCCTTCAAGACCACTCATGTTTTTGGTATACTAATGCTAATAAACCTATGCAATCTATCATGTGAGACTCATCTGCCTTCATACTAGTCACACTGTAACTAATATTATATTATGGTAATGCTAATAGACCTATATAATCTATTATGCAGGACTCATCCACCTTCATACTAATCACTTCAACTAATATTATATTATGGTAGTAACAACGCCTAGTGCTTGGATATAATTGAATGTATGATGTCCATGTCATGGTTTTGTAAGCCATTCTTCCACACACTACCAATACTCACATATGTAGATTATAATTAGCATATTGAATTGTCCAATGGATGATGTGCATACACTCAATGTGTTTATTCCACATCTCATAGAAGGGCCATGGCGAATGTCAACCCCCCTATCCACTTCACGGGGCTCACAACTCTCCACATAACTAGTAATGGACACCTAATCATTCTAAATGTTAAGCATAGCCATAATGAGCAATGTATATTGAGACACTTAAAGTTGTGTGAACACAAATGTTAAACTAGAATCACATGCCTTACCATGGAAATAACAATGACACAATTAATACCTATTGTACATAAGTAAGTAAATATAATTAGATTTACTTGTTAACCTAGTCAATGCCTTGACTAAGTCAACAAGAGTCAATGCAAGTCAAATATCAATAAGGAAGCAGTCTCACACTAGTGATGTGAAGGATGCTAGGCTCATCCATAGGAGCAATGTGTGATCAAAACGATTGAGCACACAGGCCACCTCTAACTCATAAACGTGCAGCCAAGATGGGTTCACATAGTGCAAAGCTCTAATTCTGAGGTAAAATGTGCTAAGTAGAGATGGAGTGAAGGCATAGATCAACCAAAGATGAGTTCCTAATAATGCCCAAAGTCCAAAACCCAAGTGCATGACAGAAATCCCCTTTTGGCCTCTGAGCTTCATGTTAGCTTTGATGGAAGCAAAGCTGCAACACTCACTCAATTAATGTTCATAGATTAAAGAAAACACAAGGGAGAGAGAGCTTTAATAAACCCCCCTGTAGTATAAATGTGAGGTTTACAGAGATTACAGAAAGAGAAGAGGCCCAAAGCTTTATGGAAGGCCTCCTCAAACTTTTCAAGTGATAAGGCTTTAGTGAAAATATCTGCCACATTATCATGTGTACTGCAATAGATTAGATTGATCCCTCTCTCTCTAACATAGTGATAATGCACTTCATGGCATGCAACAATTACCATTAAACTCTGGTTGTCAGTGAGAATAAGAGTAGGAGTGTTTGAAGGGACACAAAGGTCATCCATCAATCTTCTCAACCATACACATTCAACGATAATACTGATGAATGTTGCCTTGTATTTAGCTTCCATAAGATGAGGTTGCCCGGTAATAGGTTATTTCTTGCTTAACTAAGATATACATGAATTACCTCTAGAAAGAAATAGTTTCTAGATGACATGGAATATTGTGTATCATAATCGCATGCCCAATCTAAATCATTGAAGGCCTACAATTTGTAAATTCACCCCCCCTCAGCATAAAACAATCAAAGATTTTGAGTGCCTTCAAAGTATCGAAAGATACATTTAATTGCTTTTGCTAATGTTGGCGGCCAATCAGCCCATCTGACCGCCACCAAAGTTCCTCCCTTTAGTAACAAACTTATCATGTGTCAAGTCCTTTTTTTTTGTAACAACATTGTAACGGCTTCTTGGAAACGGGTAGTACCCGAATGGATGTAAGGAGCAAAAGGGGAATTCCCTATACCAAAGTGATGTATGCTTGAGAGTCTGAGCTAATATTAAAATAAGGTCTTTTGGGTTGGTTTCTCTTGTTGCTACTCTGTACTACATAATTCTATTAACTTTGTGTCACTCGCACGTTTGTCTTTGTGTTAACTACCATCAGGAAGCATGGTGGACCTATTAACCTGTGCATAGTCCTAGTTAACTCCCCTAAGCATGGGAAGACTGGTAGCTCAGGGCTCGGTGTTGGCTTGTGGCATTGGGTAGAGTTGAGTTAGTTGTCACTCTATAGGAGCCGACTAGGTGGTCCAGAACCATTGAAGTGTAAAGTCTTGGCTAGAAAATGACACTTAGCAATCTTGTTGGGGAACTAGCATGCTACCATAAGGGGTTAGTTTAATGTAGGAAGCTTGAATTGTGCTTGTGTGTATGATATACATGTGCTCCTAGTGTAGAGGAGCTAGTTGGGGTAGATCACTAAAGGAAATGTGCACATTATGTTGTCGAGTATGTTCATGAGTGAGTCAAAGAGTGCAATGGATGGTGCATGGAGAAGTTTGAGTAGAGCAATGCAGTACCACTGAAGGCAGTCAAAAGCTTCAAAAAATGAAGGGCGGTCGCATTGTGCAGAAAGGTTTTCGGAAAGGGCTTTGTGCTAGCAAGAGCAAGAACGATAGAATCAATAACCTCTAAGAGATCGAGAGGGAGAGGAGGAACACCATGAGCTCCAAAACAGGAGGGAAGGAGATCAAGAAGGAGAGGAACAAGTAGATTTGGGAAGAATGTCTTTGAAATACCCAAAGTTCAAGAAAAAAAGTGAGGAGGACCAGATGCTCATATCTTTGCCTTTGAGACCACCTTCTTAGTCACTTGAGCCCTATTGCCACAAAAGATAGAGTACTTTGCAAACAACACTAGGTGGAAAGGCCACTAGTAGCTGGTACGCTTAGTATGGTCTAGAGAACTTCCAAACGTTTGAGGAACTAAAGAAATCTTTCCGGAGAGAGAGACAAGACCACCATTGAGGCACTAGAAAAGCTGCAAAGGTTGACTGAGAGGAAGAGGCCAACAAAAGATTATGCAGCGAAATTCAGAGCATTACTAATACGTATGGACTAGCCCAACGAATCTATAGCATCCACACTGAGTCAGTGGTTTGTGAGAGAATTGAGGGAGAAGCTCCAAACGGCAGTAGCCTCTTATGATTTAGAGACTCTCACATTTGAACAAGTGGTAAATAGGAGCAACCAGAGCCCAAGAGGAAAAAAAAAAAGGAGCTGACCAAAGGAAAAAGAAGGAAGAAGAAACTTCTAAGTCGAATTCTAGTGGTGGACACCTGAGAATCAGTCTCCAGTCAAGATTCTAGTGGTGGACACCTGAGAATCAGTCTCCAGTCAAGATTCGGATGCTGATCAGCGGCGGAAGCCCCACCAAAAGAAGAAAGGCAGGAAAGCAGGCATTGGATATTTAGGAAGAACTGAAGGCCACCCTAGCCAAGCTTACCGGAGGAAACACATGATCCAGAATGAGACCTGACATCTAGTGCACCGAGTGTAATAACCAAGGTCATACAAAAGAAGAATGTCAGATGAACATCAACCATGTGCTATTTGTAATAAGAGAAACCACACCACTAATACATGATTTTACAACACTTGGAACAGGAACCCGAGAGTAGTAGAAAGACAACAACATCAGCAGCATCATCAGGTTTCAACTATCAATCAAGTCACCACCACGGGCCTCAAAACAACATACCTTAGAACAGGAGGAGGTGGAAGATTTGGACAAAGGGGAGCCGGGATGATATGATACTACTAGAGTGCTCCTGGGCATAGGCAAAATGATTGTCCCATAATACAATGCCATCAGCAAGAACTGCAAGAAGCAAGGAGGCAAACCCAGCAGGAGCTGCAAAGGGAGGCAAACCCAGTAGGAGCTAATGTAGTAGTAAACATGGTGAAATTGGATGAATGGGCATTAAAACATCAAGAAAAGCCACCAATAGTAATGACAAGGTCATAAGGACTTGTCAAGACATTGACAGGTATGAATGCTGACCTGGAAGAAAAGTAGAAGCCTAAACAGTGGGTAGAGCAGCAAAGGATCACTAAACTTGCGTAGAGTGCATAAGGAATGGTGCGGACGATGTGCAAAGGGAGGCAAACCCAGCAGAAGCTGATGTAGCAATAAACATGGTGAAATTGGATGAATGGGCATTAAAACACCAAGAAAAGCCACCAATAGTAATGACAAGGTCATAAGGACCTGTCAAGACATTGACAGGTAGGAACACTGATCTGAAAGAAAAGTAGAAGCCAGAACAGTGGGTAGAGTAGCAAAGGGTCCGAGAACAAATCACTAAACTTGCGTAGAGTGCATAAGGAATGGTACGGACGATGTAGGAAATCCCGATCTTGAATGATCATGCTGATACTAATATGGATAGGACAAGCTTGGTCAGGAAGAGAGAAGACATTGCAGTAGGCAAAAAGCCACTAGGCAGTGTGAAGATGATTGAAGAAGCGATGCAGGAGTGTTAACTAGAGTCTATAAAAGCCCAAAATAATAAAAGAACCTTCTAAAAGGAACTGGAAAGGAATCCAGAGCAAGTTTGGTTAAAAGAACTAACAAGAAGCCAATAAGAAAGAAGGAAAGGTGAACAGAGGCCAAAGTATGCTAAGTTAGGAAGTGAGGAGCAACAACTCGGAGGAGGAATATGACCTGTGGTAGTATCTCAACAAAACAAAGCTGAATATAACACTAGATAAAATGTTGAATCTGGTACCCAACTACAGGTAAAAGTTTCTCCAAGCAATAGTGCCGAGTGAAAAACTGTTGTAAGTACTCATTTCAAAAATGGAGAATCTAGCTTGTAGAATGTAGAAATGTGGAAACAATTTAGGACCGTGACATAACTATTCCTAAAGTGGCCATAAAAATAAGAGGGAAGATGGTGTCACAAGTCATCCTGGATGGAGGATCGGGAGTCAATACAATATCAGATAGCCTGACTAAGAAGTGGCAATGCAGCCTACTCCATTCCAGATAAGAATGGCTGATCAAAGAAGATTTTAGCCAGTTGGAATCATCAGAGGTAAAGCTGCAATTGCCTAAGAATACCAAGGAGTTAGCTAGATTTCTGGGATTAATTAAATGGCACAGTAGGTTCATGAGATTCCTAGCAAATGTAGCAATACCTCTATACAATCTAACTATGAAGGACATGGAATATGTTTGGTGAGGAGTATGTTAGGAAGCATTCTAGAATCTAAAACGGATGTTGTCTTCAACACTAATTCTTTAGCGCTAAATTTTGACCTGGTGTTCCATGTGTTCGTGGATGCTTCTAAATTTGCCATAGGAAGTGCTTTAATGTAGGGATCACATAAAGGCTGGTTCCGATCAGTGTATTATGCAAGTAGAAGACTATTAAAGACAGAGAGGAATTATTCCACCATGGAGAAGGAATCATTGGGAATGATTACTCAATCAAAAAATTTAGGCATTTTCTATTGGATAATATTTCCAAATTTTATGTGGACCACAAGGCACTCTTGTATCTTATAAACAAGCAAGACTTAGTAGGAAAGTTAGCTAGATGGATATTGTTGCTGTAGGAGTTTGAGTTCACCCCATTAAGCACACCGCATGAAATAAACATGTAGTGACAGATTTCCTATCCAGACTGGAATTAGGAGAAACTCTAGATGGGGGGAAGATGATTTCCCAGATGCACATCTCTTCATCATCGATGGAGAGAGACCAAGTTGGTATGATGAGATGTTGCAATTCATTTCCAATTTGTCTTTTATGGAGTACATGTTAAGAGATTAGAGGAAAAAGTTGACTCTCTGGAGTAAGTCATTCATGGTGGTCGCAGGACAATTATATAAAATGGGCAGAGGCACATCAAGGGATCAGTGGAGGGGCCACTTTTTCAGAGAAATTACGGGAAGGAAGGTGTTCCAAGTAGGATCGTGGTGGCCAACATCATTGAAAGATGTCCACATGTTTTTCAAAGGAGTGTGACAAGTGACAAAGGCTAGGGAAGCTAAATGATTCAGACATAATGTCTCACACCCCGATACTACCACTCAAGCCATTCCAAAAATGGGGTGTGGACTTTGTAGGCCTATTCAAGCCAGCAGCTCAGAGAATGGGAAATAAGTATATACTGATTGCCGGATTACTACACAAAGTGGGTAGAAGCAAAAGCTTTGAAAGGCTACAAGGCATCATCAATGGAAAAGTTTCTATACAAAACAATCATGACAAGATTTGGATGCTCGATAGTTAATGCGATAAAGAAAGACATTTCCTCAATGAAGTGATCAAGAGGCTAATAGAGCAACACATGATTATGCACAAGAAATCAAAAGTCTACTACCCATAGGCTAATGGACAGGTGGAATCCATGAACAAAATCTTGAAAGGAATTTTGATCAAGACAGTCAATGAAAACAAGACAGATTGGGACATAAAACTGCATTCTAGATTATGGGCATTTAGTAGTGATAGGACTTATGCCATTTAGCATGGTGTATGGGGGCTAGAAGTAGTAGTGTCCATGGAATTCCTCACACAAAGTCTTAGAATAGTCGGCTGAAAGATTATCTCTGAAAGAATAAAAAATTCACAGAATCGAGAAACTTCTTAAATTGGATGAAAAAGATTGTATAGTGCATGGACATCTGAGATTGCGCAAAAAATAAGGAAGATCCAAGTGGACAGGAACACCAAATTCAAAATCTTTGAGGAAGGAGACATAGTCCTGCTATTCTCCTCAAGAATGGGACCTCACCCAAGAAAGCTAAAGATCAGATGAATAGGCTCATTCAGAATCATCAGGAAGATGGGAATGGGAACCTTTAAACTGGAAAGCCTAGATGGAGAAAGGCTAAAGAAACTCATGAACAGATATAAACCGAAGCCTTATCATGGAAGGATTCCGAAACATTAAGGGACACAAGCAAGACAATCATGTCAAGAACCGAAAAGCATCCAAGGAGTAGAATACGAATCCAGTTAAGATCAGGAATGGGAATTGGGATAGGATTCTGAAAAGAGCAAAAAGGGAGAAGCACAAGATATTAAATTAAATATCATTGATGTAAATGTAATTTGAGCATGTGTAGAAAGCAAAGAGCTGGCAATTACATGGAGATGGCGGGAAAATTGATGGTGGCACCTCGTAAAAGGGTGCATGGATGGAAAGGGAAAATGTCACATCAATTTTGTCCCACCACTACTTGGCTATAAACAACCATGTGGCATGTGCAATAGGCAATGATAAACAATATCTAAAAATAATTTAGAAAAATTATGAAAAAATGAGGCAATTATATCTATACCAAGGAGAGGTGTGCTCCATGATAATGGTCGGGAGGGACTGCAATTTCTCACTCAAACGCCCACCTTACCTGGTTTGTGTTTTCTATTGTGCAAAAGCTCTATTCCCTGCTCTCTCTTCACTAAGCTTTTCTACGCTACCTACCCCCTCTTCGCTAAAATTCGATGTGATCCCTGCCTTCACTCACCCTCCTCTAACTATATGTTACATAGCAGGATGGTGGAGTTCAAGTACCTGTCATCCATCCTGTACAAAGAAGTAGACAAAAACGCAAAATGGCCGGAGAAGATGGGCTTGAAGGAGTTTGCAAAGCTACCCTAGGAGGAGCTCCAGCACAATTTCACGGCAGGAGAACAACTGGAGCAGCTCTAGCGTTCCAATATCATCACAAGGAGCTCACTCCCTTGTATGTGTCTGAGGTGTTCTGCTTGCCAGCAGAAGACAAAAGTTGAAATCAAGCTTGTAGAAGATGATGATAACATCACAGAATTAGGCCTGCTCTGGAAGGAAAAGCCAAAGAGTATAAAATAACTGGAACTAAGATGAGGTTTACGGGTGGAGATGATAAACCTCACTCACAAACCCTACTGCATGTCTAGGAAAATGCTTGGCATGGTGAAAGATGTAGAAATAGGCTCGGGTGGCATGGGAAAAGGTGCTCTACCATAACCTTAAAGAGCAGATTGGGAAGCTCACCAAACCAAACACAAAAACAAAAATCGGGCTGCACCTCGACGCTCTCTTCAAAGACAAGGTTTAACCAGGAGAAGATAAGGAAAAGGAGGAAGGCTCAAAGGACAATGCCCTTGGAAGATCTGAAATCTCAAAATCTTCTGAAAAGACTCAGGAACCAGCCACCACCATAGGTCATGGCAAAAAGAGGTTGTTTGAGTTTGGGGAGAAGAAGGTCAACGCAAAGAAGGAGAAGAAGGTCAACACAAAGAACGGGAAAATGTCTAAGAAGGAAGGCTCCAGTGGAGGAGTGGAGGTGCCAAGCAGCCAATAAATAAAGGAGGATCTGATTACATTGGGCCAATCTATGTTGCTGTCCTAGAGGCTGGAGCAACAACAAAAAGCATACTCCACTGCCACACTCCACTGCCACACTGCAACTAGAAATGTAATCTCCATAGCCAGAATCCTCGATGCCCAAATTGGCCCCGATCATGCCAAGCCTGTCAAATTTTCTAGAGACGATAGAAATGGATTGGGTGCAAGGATCTTTAAACTACCTGCAAAGATGCATGATCGATGGGCTCAAGGAAATGACAAAGTTGCAAATGATCATCAGGGAGAAAGATGTTGCATGTGCCAGAGCACAAAGGCACTGCAAGACCTGAAGAGCCAACAAGAGCCATTATAAGAAGAGCTGCGTAGGAGGAGAGAAGAAGCCAGCTAGGTAGACAACCTGGCAGGCAGCTAATGGAGCTCCAACAGGCCAACAAAGGGTTGGGGAAGGAGGTGGAAGAAATGAAAAGAAACATGGCCAGAAGGGACCAAGAAGCCCAATAGATGCAGGATGATTTGAATAGGGCCATAGAAAGGCAAAGAAGCATGGAAGCACAGGTTGCCCTGATCATGGAGGAGCACCTAAGAATCATTACAGATGTCTAGAACATAGCAAACAGAGATAAAGTGGACTTGGTGAAGGCGGAGGCATGTCTAGAAGTGCTGGATGCCAAGGAATATCTAGAAGTATATGAGTTGGAGGCAGAGAGGATGGAGAAATGGGAAACACATGTAGTGGAAGACCTCAAGGAGGTGTGTGGAGCATACTTGGAAAAGTTAAAATCAGTAACGGAAGCACCCACACCTACCTGTAAAAAAATAATTCCTCATCAGCCAGGTGATAGGAGTCTAGACGGAGGGTTAGGACATACGGATCCGGCTACATCCTTGGGCCCAAAATCAAGAAAGGCTCTAGACACCCTAGCCTTGAGTGGAGTTGTAAAGGAGGCAAGAGGTAGTAGAGGTGGTGGTAGAAGGTCTGAAGAACTATAAAAAGAAAATGAGGACCTACAAGATAGGAATTCGAAACATGGAAAAAAAAATTCTATCTTGAAAGGAGAAGGAAAGAAACCAGCAACAACACAGAAATAAAAGGAAAAGGTAAAGAAATAGTGCTATGGAGCCTAGTGTGGCCAACCTAGCATGCCACAACTGGTCATCTTTCATTGCATGAGAAGTGTTTGCCAGATAAGCAACATTGCTAGAGTGGAAATTAATGTAGCAACATACACAGATGCAATATTGTTGGAGTGGAGATTAATGTAGCAACATACGCATAGATACATGTTAACCTATGACGGACATTGAGACGTACTATGTTTTACGTCATGTAATTAGTTTAAGTATTCTGAGTCATGGGCCGGGCTTGTCGGCACCATATGCAAAGGATAAAGGGATTGGGTGATCGTCGATGAGAGGCGCACCTTGAATATCAATAGGATAAGGGTTCGGATCGGCCGGCCATGTATGGGCACCCATGTGTGAACGGCCAAGTCACCTATAAGAGTCCAATATAACCCTAAAACCCTCATTCTCAATGTGCTGAATACAAGAGTGCTCTTGCCTTATCTTCTTGGTTTCCTTCTCCTGCGTGAGAGAGAGAGAGAGAGGGAGAGTGAGAGAGGTGGCTCCTCCTTCACTGCGACGCGGGTTTCCTTCTCCTGCGTGTGTGAGAGAGAGAGAGAGAGAGAGGGAGAATGAGAGAGCGATCGAGCACTGTGCAGCAGCACGGCGGTGGCGAGGCCGTAGAGCGTCGACGGCGGCTCCTCCTTCACTGCGACGCGGGAATCCTTTGCGACGGTGGTTTTTGCGGTGAGTGACACACCTTTGCATTCTGTTTGAGCTTGCTTTCCTGGTTGTATGCTTGCAGCCATTCGTGGCTCGCATACGGTGTTCGGCAAGTCCCCAGCTACGACTCGTGCGACAAAAGCGCACAATACAATAAGCAATTAGAGATAAATGGAAGCACAACACTCAAAGTAGATTGATAAGAATGAGTGAAGTACAAGTGAAATGACATTATAAGGCCACTTATACACTCATAAGAGTGCATATATGCACGAGGAAAAAAACCTCCTAAAGAGGGAAAAAGTGCCTTGGCCCATTATTACTAGCATACGTCCACACATCACTACCATATAAATGCTACAAATTCCCCCTATATAGTGATGATGTGAACATATACATGAATCATATGGCTTATCAATCCCTAAACAGAAATAAGCCCAAAGCTTTACGAAAAGCTTCAAACTTCTCTTGTGAGAGATCCTTCATGAATATTTTTCCACATTATCATGTGTAGAAAAAGAAGCTAGGTTAATCTCTCCTGCAATAAGCCTCTCCCTAACATAATGATAATGCACCTCAATTTTCTTTATGTGTGAGCATGAAACACTAGGTTCCTCACACAAAATGGCTAATGAACTCTGGTTGCTATCAATGAAGGTGGAGGTAGGAGACTACTATCTAACACCAAGATCTACCAAAAGGTGTCTGAGCCATACACACTCCACAATCACTGTAAAAGCTACCTTGTACTAAGCTTCGCATCTTAAAGTGGGTTGCTTCTTGCTAAGAATCACCAAGGTGCAAGCAAAATCCATTAGTGGTCACTCGTGTGTCATACCATCTAGCACAATCAAAATCACTAAAAGCATATGCAGCTGAACATCACTCCCCTTAGCATAGAATAATCTAAGGGATTGAGTGCCTTGTAAGTATCTAAATACTCGCTTGGTAGCTTGCCAATGCTTACTTCCGAGACTGTGCATAAACCTAATCAACTAGGAGACCCCAAATTGAATGTCTGGCCTCGTATTTGCATTGATAGATGAGGTACTCAACAATTTGATGATAAAGTGATGTATCAAATGGTTCACTTGCACCATGGAGATTAGCATTTGCCTCTACTAGTGTAGCAATATGCTTACAAAACCCTAGAAAACTTATCCCAAAAAAAAGGAGGAAAAGAAAAAAAAAACAAAATTAAAATAAAATAAAGAAATTTAATTTTATTTCTAGAAAAAACAAACGTGTTAAGAGGAAAGATTTTTTATTTGGAGAAAAAAATTTTGAGGAAGAAAAAACCCCCAACCGACCCCGGCCTCGATCTTTTGATATATATATATAGGGGAGAGCCTCCATAGCTTTCTTTCAAGTGAGAGCTTAAGGAAAGTGGAGCTCTATATGTAGCCCACCCCCCAAGGAGTGAAGTGAGCATGTGGGATAAAGCCTTCACCCTTCCCTCCACCAGCAAATAGGCCTTCACCCTTCCCCCACAAGGAAACAGACTGTTTTGAGGACCACAGGAGCTCTGGATAGGCGAACACGGTGCTGTAAAGCACGCTAGGACCCTTTAAACAATACGCTTGTTTCGAGCTATCACATGCCCTAGTTCAGGTTCGACCATAAGTAAGGGGTTTAAAAACGGGTTAAAAACAATACAAAAACAAGTAAAAATGGGGTGTGAAACACCTAAGAAACCACTTGTGTGGACTTCAAGGGTAGTTACCAACGCCCATAGGGTACCCACGTCACATGCATCTACGCTCTGGTTGGGTGCTAGAGTCTGAGCCACTAGAAAGCGTTTCAGTTTACGCAGGCTCACACCATCCCTCCACGTTGGCATCTTGGCCTTCAGCTGGAACCCAAGGAAGTGCAACAACCCAAGATCCACGAATAGCGGCTAGTGACTCGTCCTCTGACTCAGAAGCCATGGAAGGGCACCCTACCAATAACCCTGAGGAGACAAGCCAAAACATGCCAGTTTGGGCTCCACAACCCGGATCTAGCATGTTTAGTCGTCTAATAGAGACCTTTAGTAGAGCTACACGCTCTGAACATGCGACAAGCGAAGTAAATGAAGAAGGAGGGGTAGTAGATTCGCCATTCACATCTTATGTAGACCCTACCCTCCCAAAGAGTGTCCATGTGGATATTCTACCCACTTCGTTTAATGAGGGCCCTACTGAGCTACCACCTTCTGACGCGCTTCCTAAGGTAGAGGTCCCTAGAAGTCGATCCATGTGGATATTCTACCCACTTCGTTTAATGAGGGCCCTACTGAGCTACCACCTTCTGACGCGCTTCCTAAGGTAGAGGTCCCTAGAAGTTGATCCATAAGAAGTGACATTGCGTCCACTTCAAGAGAACCGTTTGGCACGTCAAGTCTAGATGGGATATTTCTCAATGAAAATTGGGAATATGATCTACACACAGAGACTCTAACTGACCTATACACGGGTTACACATACCATGTAGGTTGGTTAGAAGTCATACGATCTACATCTAGCGCCACTAATCTAGAGGAGCAACAACAAATGATATGTGAGGTTATTCATATAATTATCCACTTTGAGAGGCAAAATAGGAGAGTGAACCTAGTTTCCACTGGCCCTATGAAATTTTTGGATATGGGCAAGGCCAAACAACCAACTCTGTCACAATTGGAGACTCCCTCAGTGAGTCCCAAAGACCCTTCGTATGTTGTTTCGCCTGGAGTCTCAATGCAGGTTGAGCCCACGAGCAGTAACTTTAGCTTTCCAACCTTGGCTCAACTTTCCATTAGGGAGTCCACAATGCCTACGCCAATGATGAGCATGACAGAAAGCACACCTGTTACCACTATAGTGAGTACGACACGGCTATTTAGTGGAACAGTACCTACAACAGTGCGTACCAGTGCCTATCGACCATATGTACCTATCGCTACTCATGCTCATGTAGCTCCTACGCCTCTTAGTATGCCAATGGCATATGCTCCACGACCGCCTTATCACAACCCTTACCCAAGAGGGGCTAGGCCTAGTCACATATCATATCCTACATCAGCTGCCTACATACCAAGACCAACGCCAACTCCTATTAACCAGGCTATCCGAGAAGTGCCTCCACCAGCTATGCCTACTCACCTAGGTGATCTCGCAGCATTTGCTCAGACGATCGGACGATCTATTGCAAAAAACATGCGGGCATGCCTGAGAGAGAACCCAGAAGCAAGGTGGTACAAGTGGTGGCTAAGCTCACTCAAAACTTCAGTGGTACAACATGGCTAAGCTCACTCAAAACTTCAGTGGTACAACGTGGCTAAGCAAGGTGGTACAAGTGGCTAAGCTCACTCAAAACTTCAGTGGTACAACGTGGGAAGCAGTCACTGCCAATGCAATCCAGTTAGAAGACAACTTGATGATTGCAGGTAAAAAGGTGTCTTCAGAGACAAAATCCGTTAGTTCGCAAGTATCTGGGCACGAGCCAATGACGGTAAAACCTATTGCCAAGGAGCCCAAGATATTCGAAATGTCTGTGGACCGACCTTACAAAGGCTCTCCAAGAATACTTTAGGGGTAATCGAGAGCAACAATGGTGTTTGGTTTGCTTAGGATCACATAGCACGAGTGAATGTCCCACATTCAGAGTTAAATTCAATGGGAATTGCAATGCATGTGGTAAATATGGCCATCAATCTAAGGATTGCCTAGTACTTAAGCGTATGTTGGCAAATCAGGCACCACTAGCCTGGTCAAACACACCTCAAGTACCCGCGTTGTTGCATGCACAACCTGTCGAGCAACCGTCACAGCACATAGTTCCAAGGAACTCGAATACAGTCCAATCTGTGCCGTTACCACCGCCAGTGCTAGGACCACAACCTCCACATCCAAGAATTACCCCTATGAACCAGATGGGTTGTGAGTCACATAGTGCGTGTGGGGATTATGAAGAGGAGATAGACCCCACTGCTCCATATGGGATTGATATGTTTGAAATGATTCCCCAGTACTACATGGAGGATCCTTTCGGGCAAGTCAAGCCTGTATATCAAGCGGTTGCTCTCGCCCCACAAGAGGGCAAAACCTTAATACTTTGGCAAGGAGACCACCTCTTCAATGCTACGATTGTGGTGGACCGCATCGTGTAGCGGAGTGCCCTAATAGGCTACAGAAGATCGCTACTCAAATGCAACCAAATCAAGGGAGCACATCAGGAATGCCGGTACTTACACGTAATCATTGTGGCATAGATCATTTGATTGCTCAATGTCCACATAATCCTAATGCACCCAAGATTACGCCATTGAATTTGGTTGAGGTTACCAACCAGGCACGAGGAACCACACCCGTTGTACTTGCGAATGTAGTTACACGGTCAATGCTTCAAAATCAAAACTACATTCTTGAAGAGAGGGATACTGCATCGATTGCTCGAGCAAAGAAAAAGAAAACTCGGCGGAAGAGATCGCTTAATGCCAGAGCTCCAAGCCTAGTTCAAAGACTAACATAGGAACAGGAGACGACCCCGTGTATATGAATGATCCTGAAGATGATTCTGATTCAATAGAAACCATGGGGACCAAAGCCACTACCTTAAGGGAGGAACGGGAGCTCATCAAGGGAGAATCAAGCAAATACGTAAATCAGGGGAAACAAAAGGAAACTCCCCCAGTCCCACAACCAAGTCATCTAATGCCTTCTCGGCCACCCAAACTGACTGAGACTCTCCAAGACAAGCCACGTGGGCCAAAAACCCTCAAGAAAAAGATTGGAACTTACCCAAACCCAGTTGAGGAGATTGAACAAGTGCAACACTTGAGGGGTTTGGTGGAAGAAACACAAAGAGAACTGGAGCCAAACCCTAGAAGAATCAAAATTCCAGATACAGTGTCTCCTACACAAGTTTAGTCTCATAGGAGCCATAAACCGTTAGCTATACCTAGTATCATTCGGGAAGAAAGTGAGGATAGGACATCAAGAAGTGGGCAACCACCCTTCTTGCTGGAAAGAATGTTTAGTGAGGGAATGCCTGACCCCATCGAAGAGGAAGTGATTCCATCTTCACCAGTCCCTAGTCAAGGGGCGATATCTCAAAAAGTACCATTGAATGTGTCCAAACTAATGGATTTCATGTCCTCTGAAATCAGAACCACGATCATATCCAAGCTATACAGAGATCCTGAGCTATTCTTAGCTCTTCGGGCATGTCTCAATGGAGAACTGAAGGCGGGGTTACCACAATTTGCAAATATGGATAGACCCGACACGCTTCAAGATGAAGGGGAACATTGGGATCTACAACCCAACCCAGATGAAGACTCGGTCGTTGAAATACCTGTGAACAAGTTGGGATAGTACTTTGAAGGTGACGAATCTAATGCAACTCTCCCCATTACTACCAAGGGATTAACTCTAAAGGGAATCCTTGATGGTGGTGCTGGAGTGAGCATTGTGACTTGGGAATCTATGGGAAGACCTCACCTTGAAGTCACAAACATAGTGGTTAAGATGGCAAATGGAACTATTGCTAAACCTATTGGGATGTTAAGGGATCTTAAGATCAAGGTCCTGGGATATAAGGTAAAACATACCTTCATTGTAATGGATTTCTCCAAGCATCCTATGTCATATCAAATGATCTTAGGACGTCCATTCATGAGGGAAGCACAAATGGTGCATGGCTGGTCGAAAAACCATGTCTATCTACAATTCCAGGATTCTGTCATTCGAGTTGATCTTGAGAATGGTCGCGCACATCCTTTAGGAAGCAAGGTTATCATCAATAATCGATCGGATACCACTATTCACTCCGCCCCATTAAGGTATTGCTATACATGCAAAAAAGAGACTGATGATGGGAAAGATTCTCCTTATATTATGGATGTCCTACCGGGTATGACTGAGTCAGATAATGTGGATTGGGTACACCTAGCGACAACCATAGACACATGGGGTAATAGAGGCACAAGTTGGGTAACACCTGAGAGGCAAGATATGCCACCGTTAGTGCCAATAAACATGATAGGTGTTATGCACTTGACTCCTGATGGCGAGAAAGCGGCAAACTCCACTGACACTGACAGTAGAGCGAGGACTCTGACCAATGCAACTCTGAGTCGTCTGAATCTCAAGAAGAATCTGACTCTGAGCCTGATGGGGGGGATGAATCAAATATTCACCCAAATGTGGAAGCAAGGTGCTCAAGGCCTAGGACAGTGACCTCCTGCAGTTCATCCGAAAGTGAGGGGGACACAAGTGAAGATCGACCAAGTGAGTTCGAATCTGACAGAAACAAAAATAAAAAACTTGGTAAGAAGAAAACAAGACATAAGCGACAACGCTATCGAGCTAATGTACGAACTGCAAAGTACGAACTGTAATAAACAAGGAGAGATCCACTGCAGAATGGCTTAGTTATGTAGGAGCTATTGACGCTCATTGGAAGTTAGCGGATAATTGGGGACAATACCTCCAAAGTGTCATGTGGTATATTCCGCAACCTCATGACGTTGCCCAATTAGAAATCAAAGAGAAGCCAAAACTAAGTCGTATTGCCAGAAGGTGGCAAAACCAAGAGTTAGCTCAGCAACACAAGGAGGCGGAATTAAAAGAAAAAAGCTTGGCACAACAAGAACCCAAAACTAAGTCGTATTGCCAGAAGGCGGCAAAACCAAGAGTTAGCTCAGCAACACAAGGAGGCGGAATTAAAAGAAAAAAGCTTGGCACAACAAGAACCAGTAGACTTACACCCCGCACCCACCAAGAATTTCAAATCATTTACCATAGGGGAACGTAAAGTTGTCTACACAAAAGCCCAATGAACGCCTACCACCAATGGGAGTAGTGGTGTCTACGATGGCCCTGCGGCTACGGTAGTTAAGGAGATAGACTTAGCAGATCCGGGTGAGGAGTCTAAACTAGTTTTTATTGCTCAAGACCTCACCCAGACAGAGGAAGCTACACTCAAGAAGCTTCTTAAGGAATTCAAAGACATATTTGCTTGGACACATCATGATATGAAGGGTGTTTCACCCTCGGTGGTGCAACACACGATTCCAATGATTAGCACTGCTAAACTAGTCCAGCAACGTCCCTACCCAATGAATCCTAAGTACGCAAAGATTGTACAAGAGGAAATTGAAAAGCTTGTAAAATGTGGATTCATATACCCTATTGAGCACTCAGAATGGGTTTCTCCGATAGTCATCGTACCAAAGAAGAATGGGAAACTCAGAGTGTGTGTTGATCTCAAAAAGGTTAATGCAGCCACTAGAAGGGATCATTACCCCTTGCCGTATTCTGAACATGTGCTTGAAAGAGTGGCAGGCAAGGAGGCATATAGATTTTTAGATGGGTACTCGGGTTACAATCAGATCACAATTGCAGTCGAGGACCAAGCTAAAACAGCATTTATCACGGAGTTTGGAGTGTTTGCCTTTCGCGTCATGGCTTTTGGCTTGACCAATGCACCTACAACATTCCAACGATTGATAAACACAGCTTTTAAGGAATATCTAAGGGACTTCTGTGAAGCTTTCTTAGATGATCTTTGTGTTCATTCCTCTTGGGACGAGCACTTGATGTGTTTACGAAAAATATTTGAAAGGTGTAGATTATATCGCATCTCCTTGAATCCTTTCAAATGCCAATTTTGGGTTAACCACGGAGTTATCTTAGGGCATATAGTGTCCAAAAATGGGATTTCCACGGATGAGAGTAAAATCAAGGTCATTCTGGAATTGCCCCCACACCCACGAACTATAAGGGAGTCCAACGCTTTATGGGCCACGTTGGTTATTATCGAAGGTTTATTCTATTCTTTGCCGAGATAGCTCGACCATTGTATAAGCTTCTCATCGAGTTTATTTGGACCGAAGAATGTGACCATGCCTATGAGCTATTAAAGAAGGCCTTGGCGAGTGCTCCAATCTTGCAAATGCCTAACTGGGATTTAATCTTCCATGTGCATATTGATGCATCAAACTTTGCTATTGGGTGTGTGTTAACTCAACCTGGAGAACACAAACTAGACTACCCCATTAGCTTTGCCAGTCGCCAGAGTTGAATGATGCTGAGATGAACTACACCACTACGGAGCGATAAGGGTTGGCAATGATATATGCAATAAGGAAATTTCGTTATTACCTCCTTGCCACGAAGTTTGTTTTCTATGTGGATCATCAAGCATTGTTGTATCTGGTAAACAAACCATGCTCCACAGGAAGAATCACACGATGGCTATTGATTCTTCTTGAGTTTGATTTCACTGTTGTTGTGAGACCTGGCAAAAAACATGTTATGGCTGATCATTTGTCTCGCATACCTAATGGTGAGGCTCCTATGGGAGTTGATGATGACTTACCGGAAACTTCCTTGTTCATGGTGGAGACAATGCCGGAATGGAGTGAGAACATTGTTAACTTTTTGGTTAATGGCTTCCCACCCAAGGAGCTTCGTAAAGATCTAGTGCAAAAGCTGATCAAAGAATGCAAACCCTATTGCCTGATAGCCGGGACCCATTATAAAAGAGGAAAGGATGACGTTCTTAGGCGTTGTGCCCGAGAGGATGAGTACCTATACATTTTGCAAGAGGCACATATGGGCGTAGCCGGTGGTCACTTCTCAGGAGACTTAATTGCGCGAAAGATCTTACAATCAGGGTATTGGTGGCCCACTATGTTCTAAGATGCATCACTTTTTGTGAGAGGTTGCGATGAATGCCAACGATACAAGAAACCCCAGTGGAAGGATCAGCAGATGCCCCTACATCCAATCAAAGTAAACCAACCATTTGAAAAGTGGGGTTTAGACTTTGTAGGTCCAATTAGCCCAGCGGCCCGCAACACACAATCTCGCTATATTATTGTGGCCACCCACTGACTATATGACCAAATGGGCTGAAGCAAAAGCGACACGTAAGGTAGATGCAAGGACAATAGCCAAGTTCCTCTTTGAAAATATAATCACACGCTTCGGTTGTCCTTTTGAACTTGTGAGCGACAATGGTACACATTTTATAAATGAAGTGATTAAGGAGCTCACAACAAATTTCATGATATCCCATCATAAAGCTACTCCTTACTATCCGCAAGCGAATGGCCAAGCCGAGAGTACCAACAAGACTTTAATCTCTGTTTTGACAAAGACAGTTGAAGCTCATCGCACAGATTGGGATCTAAAGCTTACGAGACAGCTTTATGGGCCTATCGTACTGCGTACAAAGTGGCTTAATTGCACACCATTCAAAATGGTATATGGCCAAGAAGCAGTCATGCCGTGGGAATTTGTCATTCCTAGTCTTCGTGTTGCTACTCAAGAGGGTTGGGATGGTAATCCCTTAGTAGAGCGTCTATATATCCTTGAGCGGCTAAACGAAGAAAGACAATTGGCTATATACAATGCCCTTGTGGAGAAGGATAGAAGGAAAAAATGGTTTGATCGCCACCTGAAAGACAAGGACATCAAGGTTGGGGATAAAGTCCTTATGTATGGAGTGCGTAACGAAAAGAAGAAGCTCAAATATGCTGGTAAAGGACCATATAGAGTATGTGAAATTACCCCGCAAGGTACCATCCGAGTGGAGACTCTCGACGGAGTTGAAACTATTGGATTCCTTAATGGGAGTAAATTCAAAAGATACTATGACCCCCTGAGCTGCCAAGAGGAGTTACATGCAATCCATCAAAAGAAGGCAGCTAAAGAACAAGCTGAGCTTAAGAAGATACAAGTGAGAGTTGAAGCCAAAGAACGTCAACAGCATGCTGGGCGTCAACGAGAAGCCAACTTGGGGATTACACAAGCATTTTTTGAGGAGGCAAACGAGGATTCACTGGAATCTGACCCACCTCTAAGATACCCAATTGAGTTACAAAGTCCTTACGGGAAGGTGCTGTACAATGCATTATTGGATACAGGAGTTCAACACAATTTGCTATCATATGGCGTGTGGTGTCAACTTGGAAAACCACCTTTATCCAAGAGTGCTATCCAAGTTAAAGGAATCAACAAGAAGAAAACCCCTGTCTCAGGAATTCTGCACACTCCGGTTGCCTATGACAAGGGGACCGTAATTCAAAGCTTTTTGGTTATGCCTACTGTACCATGGAGGGGACTGTAAACTTAGGGCGCAAATGGATGTTAGCCACCAAGTGCAACATTGATTGGGCCACCAGGCGAGTTACAATGCAAGAACCCACTCTCGGTCTCACTGCTCAAAATCCTGCACCTAAGTCATCAACTCCGGACAAAATGCTAGATAACAAAAAATCACAAAGTCAAGTGGCAAAACCATCTTTGATTGTTTGCCACCCCTCTAACGCTTCAACGCCAAGAGTGGAAACAAGCAGTATGGTCTCCAAGGCTCTGCTTACTATGCCAAAGAGTACATACAAATGGGTCCCAAAAGCTTCGTCAACAGCTACTTCCCCTGCTCAATCTCATTCAGCCAAGAAGCCTCGTAGAAGGAAAGCAGCTACCCACCCGAGACAGGGCAATGTAACATCACGTTGGATCCCTAAAAAATTATTAGTAGCCCAAGGGTACTATGAGGGGAATGACCAGATTTGGGTCCCTAAGCATGAATCCCTCTACATCACCTGTAAAACCTTGCAAACCAAATGTTGCCACCCCAACGACAATTCAAAACCGTGGTAAGAGAAAGGTAACAGAGTGCTCCGCACCACTTCTTCCAGAGCTAGTTTGGATTCCCAAACGATATATCTCAATACCACCTAGCTCAGGAAAGGGGGAGCCACATGAAGCTTCTAGCTCCTCATGCCAGGCACACGTTGATATAGAAGTTTCTTTATGCTCTACACCTACTCTTGTCAACACCCAACAAGAGACCAATGAGTCTATGTCTCCCTTTGTAAAAGTATCGTCGGAAACCATTTCCTCCATTCGCGTCAATGGGAGCGTACACTACCATCTCTGCAATTTGATGTGGCCACAAGGGTCATAAAAAGCTATTTGCCCACATCACCACCTATGACCCGATGGACAAATTGGTTCCAAGAGGCTGCAACATCATTGCAGAAAATATGATCTACCCAAGGAAAGGGAGAGCATGTACTCACGCTCGACATTCTATTGGTTCCTCCTTAGCCTTATCCCCCTGACCATGTAATTGCCAAATTCAAGGGGATGTATATATATAGCTTCACACAAAGAAAAGAAAAGAAAAACAAAAAAGAGTAAAAAGAGCAAGAGCATATTAAGAAGAGAAATATCCATATATGATCAAGAACTAGATTGACCTATCATAAACCTACTGATGCTATATCTGTGTTTGTAGATATGGAAAATGCACGAGCATCACACACTTCATCCACTCCCACCTTTGGTGAAAGGTATCATCTGTACCTTTCTCAGATATTTCACATATGCTATCCTGTATTGAAACTGAATGGGATCATATAGATGTACTAGCCAGAGAGGAAAATGTTGAGGAATTAGAATGGCTAATACGCCTATTGACCATGACTGACCCCTACTCCGTAGAGGACATATCCCCGATAGCCCAAGACTTTCCTTTTCCACAAAATGACTATCCTCGCATGGTTACATTCTTGATGAGTTTATATGGATGGGAAAATTTTCTTTATGTGTGAGCATGAAACACTAGGTTCCTCACACAAAATGGCTAATGAACTCTGGTTGCTATCAGTGAAGGTGGAGGTAGGAGACTACTATCTAACACCAAGATCTACCAAAAGGTGTCTGAGCCATACACAAAGCTACCTTGTACTAAGCTTCACATCTTAAAGTGGGTTGCTTCTTGCTAAGAATCACCAAGGTGCAAGCAAAATCCATTAGTGGTCACTCGTGTGTCATACCATCTAGCACAATCAAAATCACTAAAAGCATATGCAGCTGAACATCATCCCCTTAGCATAGAATAATCGAAGGGATTGAGTGCCTTGTAAGTATCTAAATACTCGCTTGGTAGCCTGCCAATGCTTACTTTCGAGACTATGCATAAACCTAATCAACTAGGAGACCCCAAATTGAATATCTGGCCTCGTATTTGCATTGATAGATGAGGCACTCAACAATTTGATGATAAAGTGATGTATTGAATGGTTCACTTGCACCATGGAGATTAGCATTTGCCTCTACTAGTGTAGCAATATGCTTACAATCTTTAAGACCAATCGTGTAAGTAGCCTCTGGATGTACTTTGACTACAACATCACAATACCATCATTACGCTGCATAAACTATATGCCCAAATAATAATGCAGCGAGCCCAAATCTGTCATCTCAAATGACACATGTAGTTCAAACTTGAAGGCTAAAACCTTCTCCTCATCATTAGGGCATGTGTGAGTAGCATTTCATCAACGTATAAAATGATTACTAAAAAATAATCTTTACTCCTCTTTACATAGAGGGTACTCTTTGTTGGAATTTTGCAAAACCATTTGCAACCAAGTATGCGTTTTCTCATACTATACTCTGGGAGCCTACTTAAGACCATATAAAGATTTTTTTAATTTGCATAATTTAGATTCCTTCCCCTTGTCAACAACAAAACCATGAGGCCGAGATACATAAACCTTATCATGAAAGTCACCATTTAAGAAGGCAGTCTTGATATCTAATTGATGTACATTTCAACCATATACCCAAAAATGAGCAAATGCTCACATAAAATGAAGAGTTGACTGAGTATAAGGTTTATTAGTTAAAAATTATGAGATATTACTAAAACAATGAGATATTTTAGAATAATGATGCATTTTTGACACCTTGGTAAGGAGAGGGGGACTCTTGAGGTAGGCACCTTTTTCACATGCGTGGAAGGGTTTTTAATTCAAAAAAATTGTGATATTTTTATCTCTCCTCCCTCCTGGATCAAACCAAATAAAAAAGGGAGCCAAACTGGTCCAAATCTTGTCCAAATTGACTCAAATTGAACCTGGAAAATTCTAGAACCTAGTTGGACTTGGTTAGTGGCCTCCCTCACCTATAAATAGACCCTCAGTCATTTGTAAAAAAATATTGGATCTATACCATGCCAATATTATATTAAAATAATCATATTTTCTATTATCCCTTAAATTTTCCTCTCTATTGGGATCTTGGAGCTCTCTCTCTCTACAACAACTCTTGGAGTTGCTTTTCTCCTCTTGGTTGACCAATTGATTGGTCGGGGGCTTCACTGCTAATAGAGAATCAAGCCAAACTTAGAGGTAAAATCAAATTTTATGGTTTTTTCCAATTTATCTCAATGCCTTTCTTCTTCTCAACCCCTCTTAAGCTTGAGAAGCTTTCTAAATGATTGTTTTAATTCAAATCAAGCTTTCTAAATGATTGTTTTAATTTAAATAAAGCTTTCTAAATGATTATTTTAATTCAAATCAAGCTTTTTCTTAAAGTCTTAATGCTTAATTAAGAGAAAGTTAATCTTTATGCTTATTTGTAATGCTTTCTTTAAATAAATCTCTCTCTCTAAAAGAATAGCCATCTTTATGGCCAAATCCCTTGAAAAAGGATGCTTCTCAATGATAGTCTCTTAATTCAAAGCTAAACTCTAGGCTTGATAAGCTAGACATTAAGAAAATGGTATTTTTATGATTTTGTGTTAGCAAAATAATGGTTATTTCTTTTAGATTATTTTATAAGTAGTTAAAACTACTTTGAATGATTCCAAATGAGAAATAGATTATTCTATCAATTTGGGAAAAGAAAAATAACGGAACTAGCTTAATCTAGTGGGTTAATCATAATTAAGTTTATGATTATGGTTAAAATTATGATTTAAATTAATAGTTTGATTGTAAGCATAAAAGAGGAACTACTATCATATTTTCATTACAAGCTTTTACTCTTTTAAGAAAAAATGAGAATTATCAGTAATAGCAGCGAAGCTATGGCAAAATTTTTAAAAAATAATACATATCTTATTTTTATGCATAATGCTTAAATAGGACTTCCTACCATATTCTAGGATTAGACATCGTATGCAAAAAGAATGAGTTTCATCATATTCATGAGAAATAATTTTTTTTGTAATTATGCATAATTAATTGATTATGAGAAAAGAGTAAATTTTGGTAAATTTATTTTTATACAAAAAGAGAAATTCCCATGATATTTGAGATCCAAGTAATTAAATGGTAAAGAGGAATTTTTAGCATAATTCACATTATGAGTATTTATTAAAAGTGGAATTTTGAGCATTATTAATTTTATTGGAAAATATGGGTAGAATTGATTTTTGTAAATCCCATGAATATTTTACTCAAAAAGAAGAATGTTGAATATATTTCACTTGAGAAATTTGAGAAAGAATATGAAAATATCCATTGAGAAAAAGTACCTTTAACTAGGCCAAGAAATTGGCAAAAACTTAGAAAAGTCCCATCGGTATATCGAAAAGTAGAAAATGGTACTAAATGTGAATGCGATGTGAATAAGATGTGAATGCGATGTGATAAGATGTGAATGTGATGTGATAAGATGTGAGTGGATGTGATGATATGTGAAAGGATGTGATGTGATGTAAATGGATGAGAATGAGATGTGATGATATGTGAAAGGATGTGATGTGATGTAAATGGATGTGGATGTGAATGTGATGAGATGATGTGGATGAGATGTGATGTGATGTAAATAGATGTGGATGTGGATGTGATGAGATGTGAATAAGATGTGATGATATGTGAAAGGATGTGATGTGATGTAAATGGATGAGAATGAGATGTGATGATATGTGAAAGGATGTGATGTGATGTAAATGGATAAGAATGGGATGTGATGTGATAGATATGCATGTGAATGAATGGATGGATGTGGATAGATGTGAATGTGAATGAATGGATGGATGTGGATAGATGTGCATGTGAATGAATTGATGGATGTGGATAGATGTGCATGTGAATGAGTTGATGGATGTGGATAGATGTGCAAGTGAATGAATGGATGGATGTGGATAGATGTGACTGTGAATGAATGGTTGGATGTGGATGAATGTGATGAGATGTGAATGGATGTGATGAGATATGGATAGATGTGGACGTGATGTAATGTGGATGGAATGAATGTGATGTGATATGGATGGAATGAATGTGATGTAATAAGGATAGATGTGGATGGAATGTATGTAATGTGATATGGATGCAATGAATGTGATGGATGTGAATGGGTGTGATGAGATGTGAATGGGTGTGATTAGGTATGAGTGGATGTGATGAGAGATGTGAGTGGATGCGATGAGATGTGAATGGATGGATGTGATGAGATGTGAATGGATGTGAATGTGATGTGATGATATCTGAATGGATGCAATGAGATGTGAATGGATGTGATATCTGAATGGATGCAATGAGATGTGAATGTGATGTGTTGATATCTGACTAGATGTGATGTGATGTGAATATGATATGATGAGATGTAAATAGATGTGATGAGACGTGAATGGATGAGATGTGAATGTGATGTGTTGATATCTGACTAGATGTGATGTGATGTGAATATGATATGATGAGATGTAAATAGATGTGATGAGACGTGAATGGATGTGATGTGATGTGATGAGATGTGAATGGATGAGATGTGATGTGATGTGATGAGACGTGAATGGATGAGATGTGATGTGATGTGGATCTAAATGAATATAAATGAATGTGATGTAATGTGAATGGATGGATGAGATATAAGGTGGATGAATGAGATGATCTAGGTAGATGTGAATGGATGTGATGTGAGGTGATGTGGATCAAGGTAGATGCCAATGGATGAGATGTGATGTGAATGGATGTGATGTGATGTGGATATGGGTAGATGTGAATGGATGAGATGTGATGATGTGATTGGATGAGAATGGATGAAGACGATGGGAATACATATGACTGGATGTGGAATAAGCAATGTGAATTGATGTAGAAGAATGTGGAATAACGAGAAATGATGAGGAACAATGTGGAAAGATGAGAGTTCGTTAGAAACTGTATTTATGACCTATTTTTAAATGACTGTTTTATGTCAAGAATGCTGGGGAAGCATTTTGACCATCTTGTGAATGAGGTCATGGAGACCTAAGTGATAAAGTTGCAACAGTGACGAAGAGTCAACGGAGGATGTCTCGCGTAGCATGGTTGACCAGCCTCAGTTCGATTTAAATGGTGAGCTTCCAGTACGGTGGATGAGGGACCAAGGAAGTGGCCTATGAGTGAAGCGCTAGGTGATTTGCGAAGGAACCTAGAGGGTGCTGACCATACGGTGCTTGGGCTCTGGGTCGCCAAAGATACCCACATGTGCGTTGAGGAAGAAAAATGGAACAAGGTGTTAGAGTTGTTTTCTGAACTCGGGCATAGATCTAGTTGATTGTCCTTGCTGGTCCTTAACGGATGAGTCCATGGCTCTTTTATATGGATCAGTTGGTTGATCTTGTTAATCTTCAATGGAGAGTCCATCTGGGTTTTCTTATGTGATTATATTGCCGGGTACTATGAGTTAGGAACTATTGAAAAGGCCCCTGAGAGTGAACAGGTGGTGAGCGTTGTGGTTGCCAATGATGCCATAAGTACACTGATGAGATGGAATGATTGGAAATTAGAATTCAAGCTGGATATTTTTGGTATGATCAAGGATACTATGGTTTCATTAAAAGATTGTTTTAAAGATAGTAGCTGAATCTGTGAAAACAGGCAATTTCATATTGGTGGGTGTGTAAGTGGTGTGACTATCTTGAAGTTTGCTTGAAGCGCCGGCTAAGGAGGCCTGGGAACTCTTTTCCTTGGTACCCAAGGCAAAACATAACCAAATTCCTAAATGGATCCTATCACTACAGTGGTTGGTGGGTTGGCTAACCCATAGGCTGGATTGATGGATCCCTAAAATGAGACTCAATTCTGTTAAGTTACGATAGTTGAAGTAAATCCCGGATAATCCTTGTTCTATGGAAAAGAATCAATGTTTGTGCCTCTTGATGAGGAAAAAAGCATTGGACTCTATGATCTAAGTGCAAGTCTTTTCCTTGATCTGACCATGAGACTTACTGGTTCAGTTGGATCAGTTTGGTTAGTGATGACCTTGACTACGTTAGAATAAAATTATCCTGGAGGAATCGCCTATGTCTGTTGGGCGAGGGAAGTTTTTTCGGGTTCGGTTTTGGAAGAACCGAGGGATTAGTCTCTTTTCCGGGTATCCGCGGGCGAGGCCGCGAGTGAGAGGCTCTGCCCTGCACAAGAAGTACTACTTTTGCTGCTAGCACATCGGAATTCGTTGCGTGGAGGGGGCAGGGATCTTTCATGTTGTGCTGGCGAGATAGGGCATGCCTCAATGCTAATAACAACATTCTAAAAGCCTTTTGGTGACTAATACATGGTGCATCACTGCCTTCCATTCTACCTACAAATAATTAATCTCTCTTACATATAATGCACATATCCCAACCTGCTGGTACTATCAATGCACCAGTAGATTACTAATGATGATGGATGCGAGTAGATTACTAATGATGATGGAAACTTGTAAAGTGTATGAAACATTGCAGAGGGTTAGAGTGTGGAAATGATACTTATTAGGAATGCAAAAATTGATGATAATGTTGATGAAGCTATTGAAGACAAACTCGAAGATACTTTGTAAAAAAGATGAGGATGGTCCTTTCTACATACCAAGTGCTATTGATATTGTGTAAACACAAAATTGAACAAAAATATTTCAAAGTGATACTCCCCGAGGATGCCTATGAAAACCTTATAGCATGCGCATGAGCCTCAAAACGTGTCCAAAATGCTTTGAGATGTTTGTGAAAACCTTTATGACATGCAAATGAGCCTTGAAATGTGCTCGAAGTGCTCCAAAATGCACAATATGGCTGTAACACACTATATGGTATACCTTCTCTACCTAAGAGGATAGTTCAATATGAAATAATCAAAAGAGCAACTTGAGGAGAAGATGACAAGGGTGAGAGCCAAGGCAATCAATGTCAAAGAAACTGTCAGCAAGTATACGTTGGAATGGTTTGCTAAGAAAGGAAAGCCATCTATAGATGATTACCACCCATACTATGATCGTGGTATTTACACTATTGGTTTTTGACCCACTATTTGATGCTCCTGACACTAGGTTTGAAAGAAAAAATTTCCAAATTTGAAACCCTCACCAGAATTTGGATAACATGCAGTAGTTCAGTAAAGGTATTTGTACTCTCACCCCCCCTCTGTCTCTCTTAGTAGTTCAGGTAAGGTCTCTCTAAGAATTTAGACAACATGCAATAGTTTACGTAAGGTTTCTCTCCTCTCACCATCTCTAGCTATTTGTCTCTCTCTATCTCTCTCTTAGTAGTTTAGGTAAGGTCTCTCTCCTATCACCTATTCCATCTACTTCTCTGTTCTCCCTATCTTGCTTAGGTATGGTCTTTTGAAGGAAGGATAGAGCTACTATCTTGGTATCTAGCCATGATCATGGTTTTTAATACTACTATCTTGGTATCTAGCCATGATCATGGTTTTTGTATTAGTAGGTTACCTTTGAGAAGCCTCTGCTCTCTATAGCAAAGGGAAGGAGAGTGTAGCAGCATGTATATACTTAGCGAGTGAGAAAGGCATACACCACCCAGTAAGAGGGGGTGAATGCAACATAAGGTGCTATCACTCGGTTATATGGTTGGTGTCTTATCATTGTTGCTTCACTCCCTCTTATACTGTGATAGTCTCTACCACCAAACCTCTAAATTTTCCACTTGTCTGTGTGTTTGTATAGATGTAGTAACACTATTGCCTTCAAGTTCTTGAAACCCACTATCCACTCCAGATCTTTCCCCACAATGAAACCAATTATCCACTTCAAATACTACCCCACAATGAAGAGTACTATTATTATCCCCATAATGGGATAATTAAGAGTACTTTTCAATAGATAATGTATGTCTTTTGTAGGCCTTTTGAGAGGCATATGCCATTTTTGTGATGATAAAGAGTAATTTTCAGTATACACTATACATGTAGTAACACTATCGCCATCAAGTTCTCAAAACCCACTATCCACTCCGGATCTTTCCCCACAAACGAAACCCGTTATCCACTCCAAATCTTGCCCCACAATGAAGATTACTATTTTTATCCCCACAATGGGATAATTAAGATTACTTTTCAATAGATAATGTATGTCTTTTGTAGGCCTTTTGAGAGGCATATGTCATTTTTGTGATGATAAAGAGTAATTTTCAGTATACACCATATATGTCTTTTATAGACCTTTTGAGATGTATAATATATCAGTCTTTTGTAGACATTTGATGTCATTTTTGTGATGATAAGAGTAATTTTCAGCAGACACTATATGTGTCTTTTATAAACCTTTTGAGATTCCTATATCATTTTTGTGCTACATCATTGTATCATGATAAATAAAAAGAATGTTATGTTACCGTTTCCCTTTGCATTACTTTGCTTCTCTCCCTCATCTCTAAAAAATCAGCATATGTAACTTTAATCACATTTAAAGCAGTGTTTGCTGCCTACACAATGGGATAATTTGACTCCCAAGAGCCAAGGTATATCACTCTATATTTTTTTTCTCAGGCTTAAGCATTGGTAAAAACATCGTCAATTTTTTATAAACAATATGCATCAGAAAGAACATTGCAAGAATATACAAATTTAAATAAAATGTAAAAAGTAAACAAGTTTAAATAAAACATTTGCGTGCCATGATCATGGTGGGAATAGCATGTTCATGGTAAATATATATAATGATCATGATATAGCAAGCTTGTGTTTTACTATAGTGATATATCACTATAGTGCTTCTATAGCACTACTTCTATAGCACTATCATAGTATAGCATGTTTGCACTTTTTTAGCACTATAGTGATATAGCACGTTCATGCTTTTGTAACACTATTGTGATATAGCACGTTTATGCTTCTCTATAGCACTATCATGATATAGCATGTTCGTGCTTCTCTGTATAGCACTATCATGATATAGCACATTTATGCTTCTCTTTATTCCTGGTGTAGCATGTTCATGCTTTGGTAGCACTATTGGGATATAGCACGCTTATGCTTTGGTAGCACTATTGTGATATAACACATTTGTGCTTTGTTGTAGCACTATCATGATATAGCATGTTTGTGCTTCTCCCTATAATAGCACTATCATGATATAGCACGTTCATGTCTATAGCACTATTGTGATATAGCATGTTCGTGCTTCTCTCTGTAGCATTACACTTTCTGGTTATTGTGCCGCTTTCTATATTTTTACAGATTGGGAAGCGTAAGGAGGGGACAACCATGGCCTCAGAATCATGGCAAATGGGGGACCTTGAATTTTCAGCAGCAAGGTGCATAGCCCTACCAACACATAGTAGGCATGTGGAAGAGTTTGAAGATGAACTGGGTATGTGGGAAAATAGCCTCTGTTTTGATGCACGTGAGGGACAAGAGTTTCAGGATTGAGGTGAAGGCAATGACAAGCTTTCAAGTCAACAAGGAGATGGAGATCAACATGAAGTAAATGTCATAAGAGGGGCAAAAAATGAAGACATTATAACAATTTTAGATTAGATGACATGCTTGTAATTTTGTAGCAGGCTCTTTTTTAACAAATCTTTATTTAATTGAAATCTTAATATTTTTGTAAACTGTAATTTTTTTGTCTAACGGTCTAGTGTGAAAAGGCCAAACTTTAAATTTTAACTATAAATAGCCAAAGGTGCCTTATTTCTCATTTTCACACGATAGAAACCAAGCACGAACTCACACTATCTCTTTGCATTCACATGGCTACCCACTTTGACAACTTCTGTGAGTTCCTCTCCACCACCCCGTGGGCGGGCAAAGAGCGAGCTCTTTGTCATGTTCTCTCGTGAAGTCGACTTTGAAAAGTCGCTCGCCCTTGCGTCCTAACATTATGAGACGCAGATTGCATACATGGAGCAATACTTGGCTCCCCACTCCATCTCCTTTCCCCATTGCCCCAATGATCGATGGGTGCCTGTTGAGCTGCTTAAGTACATTCAACAGTATGCCCGCCCCTATATCTAGTGCCTTGAACGCTTCATCGACATTTGCATCCTCGCAGGAGCTTCCTATACCTTCACTAAGCAGGAGGTGAAGAGGTTGGGGAAGGGCAATTTAGGAACTAGGTTCCTCTTGTGGCTCGCCACTTTTGCGTTCCTCATCAGAAGAGAGCGATGAGGATTCAGATGAGGAGGTAGAGATGCCTCTATTACAATTGGTAGGGTATTTGAGGGATGACAAGGAAGTGAAGGCAGTAGAAAAACGAGTGCTGGTGTGGAAGAGTAGCTTGCATCATAGCACTTTCTAGAGGTGCACAATGTGCAGCAGCTGAACAGCCCACTGTAGTAGAAGATGCGGGGCCATCTTCCCCACACGAGGAGAGCAAGGTGCTGCCAGAGCTTGAGATCAATCTCTTGTGGTGGAAGGTGAAGAATACTTATTTCTTCATGACCTTGAAAAGGCAGCTGGCTTGAGAATGGATGAATGCTCGGGCATTATATGCACGCGATGTGAGGTGGACCTTGATACGTCCAACCTCGGTCCTCACCTAGATAGTGCTATATTACCCCTTGGAGAATCTATCGCCGCAGAGATAGTTGCTTTGGTCAAGGAAACTGTGGTTGAGACCGCGGAGCAAGCCCTAGTTCCAGAGGAGAAATTCACAACCTTACAAGATAAGCTAGAGGCTGAAAAGGATACCCTTGCTGCTGGAGTGATGGAGGAGACCAAAGCACCAAAAAAGGATGAGGCTAAGTCCTCGATTGACCTCTCTGCCCCCCACCAGCACTTTGGTAAAAGAGGACATTGAGCAAGAGGTAATAATCGACTTTTACAACCTAGAAACATTTGTAATTATGTATAGGAAAATATTTTGATTTTTCCTTTAATTGCAGAGGGTGGTTGAAATTGATGCATTTGCTAGGAGAGGCGGCGACAGAAGAGACCAGGCCAAGGTCCATGGACATGATTATGCGTTGGCGCACTATCTTGGTTGACTTCCTCTGGATGGCATCACCATTATCCACAGGGACTACACCTCTCAATCTGCCTTCACTCTCTTCTTTTTGAAAGCCCTCTCTAAGGTGCTCTGTGTAGCCTCTATGGCACAGAGCACCAAATGTATAGTTTTGATTAAAAAATCCCTTGCCTTCGATGTTTTTGGTTCTAGATTTAGGGGTAAGCTTCTTGCTCGTATAGATATAGCCAAAAGCATAGGCATAGAGGATCCTTAAGAAATAGCCCAATGACTCCTTGAGCACACTCTGCCCCTAATAACAAGAGAAGGAAGCTCAATATTGTAAGAAAGCTTTTGTAAAGATGATGTATCACTTCTTATTATGAATACAATACAATTTTTGCAAACTTATTTTCATCAAGTATATCATTGTTTTTTCTAGTTTGTACCATCAATGTTTTTGTGAATGCATCAGAAATGACCCTGGGAGCCTGGGGGAGCAGTGCCAGAACAGTGCGAATTTTGAGCCTGCACTGGTGCTGTAGAGCCCAAATTTGCACTATTTTGGCATAGCTTCCCCAGCCCTTCAGGAGCAATTCTGATGCATTGGATGGCAAATAATGTATTTTTACACATGATTAAAGGTATTTTTATCTTGTAAATTACTGTTTCTCATAATCAATGTGCTCAACTTGATTATAAATGCATCAGAAATGATTCTAAATGGCTGGGGAAGTAGTGCCAGAACAGTGTGAATTTTGAGCCTGCACTGCTGCTATAGAGCCCAAATTTGCACTGTTCTGACATAGCTTCCCCAGCCCTCTAGGAGCAATTATGATGCATTGGATGACAAATAATGTATTTTTACACATGATTAAAGGTATTTTTATCTTGTAAATTACTGTTTTTTATAATTAATATACTCAACTTCATTAAGAAATGCATCAGAAATGATCCTGATGAGTGGCTGGGGGAGTAGTGCCAGAACAGTGCGAATTTTGAGTCTGCACCGCCTGTAGAGCCTGAATTCGCACTGTTCTGGCATAGCTTCCCCAGTCCTCCAAGAGCGATTCTGATGCATTGGATGACAAACAATGTAATTTTACACATGATTAAAGTTGTTTTTATCTTATAAACTATTGTTTCTCACAATTAGTGTACTCAACTTCATTATAAATGCATTAGAAATGATCTTGAGTGGCTAGGAGAGCAATGCCAGAACAATGCGAATTTTGAGCCTTCAGTGCCGCTGTGGAGCCTAAATTTGCACTGTTCTAGCATAGCTTCCCCAGTCCTCCATGAGCAATTTTAATGCATTGGATGATAAACACTATATTTTTACACATGATTAAAGGTGTGCCACTCATCCATCCACATCAATCCACATTACTCAAACATCAATCCACATTGTCCACTCATCCATCCACATCAATCCACATTACCCACACATCAATCCACATTATCCACTCATCCATCCACATCAAGCCACATTACCCACACATCAATCCACATGAATTCGCATTATCCACTCATCCATCCACATCAATCCACATTACCCACACATCTCATCACTTCACATACATTAACATCTATCCAGTTTACATCGCATCTTATCACATCCGTTTCACATCACATCTCATTCATTCACATCCCGATTCACATGCTAACACATTCATTCACGTCCCTTATCGTTCATTCACATCCCAATTCACATGCTATCACATTCATTCACATCCTATATCATTCATTCACATCTCGATTCCCATGCTAACACATTCATTCACATCCTATATCATTCATTCACATCTCGATTCCCATGCTAACACATTCATTCACATCCTATATCATTCATTCACATCTCGATTCACATGCTAACACATTCATTCACATCCTATATCATTCATTCACATCTCGATTCACATGCTAACACATTCATTCACATCCTATATCATTCATTTACATCCTAATTCACATGACATCACATCTCATCTATTCATTAACATTTATCTGATTTACATCAAATCTCATCACATTTATTTAGCTCTCATTCTCATCACATCTATTCTCATCACATCCATCCATTCCATCCATCTATTCTCATCACATCCATTCCATCCATCTATTCTCATCACATCCATCCATTGTTTCCCATCTATCTAATTTGCATCACATCCATCCATTGTTTCCCATCTATCTAATTTGCATCACATCTATTTACCTCTCATTCTCATCACATCTATTTTACCTCTCATTCTCATCGCCTCTATTCTTATCACATCCATCCATCCATTCTTTTCCATCTATCTGATTTGCATCCCATCTCATCACATCTATTTACCTCTCATTCTCATCACCTCTATTCTCATCACATCCATCCATCCATACATTCCCACCTATCTGATTCGCATCACATATCATCACATCTATTTACCTCTCATTCTCATCACATCTATTCTCATCACATCCATCCATCCATTCATTCTCATCTATCTGATTCACATCCCATCTCATCACATCTATTTACCTCTCATTCTCATCACCTCTATTCTCATCACATCCATCCATCCATACATTCCCATCTATCTGATTCGCATCACATATCATCACATCTATTTACCTCTCATTCTCATCACATCCATCCATCCATTCATTCTCATCTATCTGATTCACATCCCATCTTATCATATCTATTTATAGAATGTAAGAGAATTCTTATTTTTTATATAAAGATTCTTTACGCATCTATTTATGCATAAGAACAACTTCAGTGGGAAAACACTTTTATAAAAATCCGTTTATGCATTTATTTATGCATAAATTCAATTTAAAGGAGAATAACACTTTCGAAATAAAAATAAATCTTTTATGCATCTTTCTATGCATAAAATCAAAGTTGATGAGAATAACTCTTTTGAAATAAAAATAAATTTCTTTATGCATCTTTCTACGCATAAAATCAAAATTGATGAGAATAACTCTTTTGAAATAAAAATAAATTTCTTTATACATCTTTCTATGCATAAAATCAAAATTTGATGAAAGTAACGCTTTTACAATTAAAAAAATTCTTTTATGCATCTATTTATGCATAAATTCAATTTTAATGAAAGTAACACTTTTATAATAAAAAAAATTCTTTTTTGCATCTATTTATGCATAAAAATCAATTTTGATGAAAGTAACACTTTTATAATCCAAATATTCCCAATATGCATCTTTCTATGCATAGAAATTAATTCTAATGAAAATAACACTTTTATAATAAAAATATTTCTAATTTGCATTTTTCTATGCATAGAATAAAAATAACACTTTTAGAATACACAAGCGGTAGGGATTACTCTTTTTAAATAATAAAAAGATAAAACTTATTTCACCAAATTTAAGAAAAATTTGCCATAACCTCCTTTGTATGGTTGACCATTTTTCAAAATTTTCACTCTAAAATTTACTAGAAATTATCCAAGATGATTTAAATTATTCTAATCTAATCAATCTCCAGTTTATTTAGAGTAAACAATATGAAAAGTTTAATTCCACCAAATTGAATACACATCTAGGATAATTAAGGGCTGAATTCAATAATGAAGAGAAAGGGGAAAGCCTTTCCAGCAAGGCATAACATCCATTTTCATTTTAAAGAAAGCAAAAATCAGAAAACCATAAAATAGAATAAGAAAAAGTAGAATTTCTAACTTACTAGGAGTTTTGTAAGGTTCCCCCCTTCTAAAATAGGGGAAACACTTAAGATAGTCCACTAAGTCTTAACTTAGAGAAAATTTCCTATTTATCGACACCTTGACCATGTAAAGATTCAAGGATACGATTCATAGGTAAGACCTAGTGTCCTATCCCCTGCAGGGGGAGCGTGATCTTCTAAAATTCAAATCACCCATAGGGTAATTGATCAAACTACTAGACTTGATTTCTAGAGGCAACGCTTTTTTCCTCATCCATGCAAGGCACAGCCCGCTGGCCTAGTCTTCTAGAATAAAGTTGCCCAAGAACCTATTTATCTAGTGTAGGTCTTTCACTTAAGCTGTTGGAAAGCTACTACCCGACTAATCGGGTCCACCCGTCCGTAGGATGGTGCCGTCGGGGAATTCCATCCTCCCACTTTTCACCCTACTCACGCGTCAATTTATTTTCTAATTAATCCTACCACACTGTTTGACATAAATAAACATGCTCCTTAATTAAGACCCTTTTCAAACAGTCTTTTTCCACAATACAATAATGCCAAAGATAAGATTTATAAAAAAAAAGTTTATACATGAATTAATTTCATACAAGCCAAACCGTCTCTCTTATTCTTTTCCTTTATACTCCCAATGATCTAGAATTCGGCCTTCCAGCCTCTACATGCTGGGGCAGCAAAACCCTACATGACCATACACCTCATCATCGACCGCTGGGCGAGGACTCAAACCGGCATGTCGCCCTCTCAGGCTCCATCGCTTGATCCTCCCGCCCCTCAGAGGGATGTCTGCACACTAGGGTGGGCTTATTCACCGCACTAGCCTGGGCCCTCAGAACTAGACAGCATCATAATCTCTCGCCTCAATCGGCGAACCTTATTCTCCCAATGGTATGAGGGATATCTTGGGCCATTCTCGGGCTTTTTGCTAACGACGCCGCCTGGCTACACAAGCACGGAACGGAGTTAGCGTGGAAGCCAAGAAAAACTTGCACTCTTTAAAGATAACAATTTCAATGCAATTCATTGAATACAGCATCACTCAATTCGTAACTTCATACAATTTTATGGCATTATTTCAAAAGTAAAAGATACACATTTATTAACACTAATATAAAAAAAACTCTTCTTTAAAAGATAACCAAGCTAACCTGGCCACCATTTCCTTGAGGAGCTTGTAAAGGGAGGGTTGGAACCACATCGGGAGCATCTTCTCTAATCTCGTTGTTCTGACGTTTCTGGGAAGGGGCCATCTTGGACGTCGTCTTGTAGGGCTCGCTGTTGTCGAAATGCTCCAGTCAGATCTCAATTCTGAGATCGTTTGCTCACCGTATGAGCAAAAGACCACAGCGCATGAACCCTTTCTTAAGGCTAAAACCTCTTACTAAAGTCCACACAAATGGGGGGGGGGAATGTGAGATGTCCTTAACACAAAAATGTTTTGCTGAAGGGGAGAAGGGCTGCTGTAAGTCTCTTCACACGAGGGGAAGGGGGGGGGGAGAAGAGTTAAGGACACTGTCTCCTAGCAAGAGGGGGATAGAGGAAAATTGCCTTATCTGAAAAGTGGCAAATGAGGGGGTGTGGAGAGGGGTGGCTCTACAAGGGGCGACTGTACTACAGCAAGTACACTCCATTGGGACAGATGGCGGCACAACAGAACATAAGCTACACAGAAATGCGTGTTGCCCATGGAGCACCCGAGGGTTTATATAATTGTGGGGTACGGGTACGGGCACTGCGCAAAGCAAGGATGAAAGGACGGTGTACTAGTAAAGGCTGTAGATCAGTGGCCTGCATGGCTCAAGGGGGGAAAGGTACGGTATCGGTTAAACAGGGAAAGGAGTGGTACGCATGTACCTTATCTGGTCAGGGGCAGCATGGGTGTCCACATAGCGGTACGTGTGGACCACACAGTGGGCAGCCATCCTTTGGTTCTTGTGCGACCATCGTACGGGCACCCTGGTAAGTGTGTACGGTCCAAATTTTGGAGCGGGGTCCCCAAATTTGTGACGCCGGCCTCGATTTGCGTGCCAAACCGTCCCAGGGGGCGATTTTTTTTTTGTCCGGGATGTTCTCCTGGTCATTGGGGTGCAGACCGTTTGTCAATCGGATACCCGATCGTGCATTTATTAAGGTTTAAAGGTCGTCGCTTTTTAACTAAAAATGACTGAAATTCGTGTATAAGCTCGATCCGGTGTCCGTTTTGGATGTTGTAAAATCCTATACTAGGCTAAAATCGCACACAAATTCTAGATTTGGGCTCATAATTTGAAGATTATAAGTTAAAATGACTCAAATAATAAAATCATTGATTTTTATACCATAAAAACTTATAAATTTATGTATTACATGGACATTTCTTTATGAAGATGGGTATGTTACATCCTTCCCCCCTTAAAGAAATCAAGATGTCCTCATCTCGTCATGAATTGGGGATAATCCTTTAAGAGTGTAGCTTCATCTTCCCAAGTTGCATCCTCTTCAGGGTAATCTTTCCATTGTACTAGATGTTCTACAAGAGTTCTATTTCGGAGTTGCCTTTCCCTAGAATCTATGATGCTACTGGGCTGTAATTCAAGGACTCCTTGAGTAGGGATTACAACTTGTTCATCATCAAAAATATGATCGAGACTGGGTACATAAGGTTTTAACAAACTTACATGAAATACATTGTGGACTTTGATATGGGCTGGGAGTTGGAGTTTATAGGCACTTTTACCTAGACACTTGATAACTGTATAGGGACCACAATACCTAGGGCTGAGCTTCTTATATTTCCCAAGTGATAGAGAACTTCGTTTGGGTCGCCCTCATAGAAGAACTTTGTCTCCTTCCTTGAAGATCCTTTTAGACCTCTTGGTGTCAGCATAATGCTTTTGTCGATCTTGGGCAGCTTTAATATCCTTTTGGATTGCCTTGGTTTGTTCCTCCATCTCTTCTAGCATTTTCCTGGATGCCTCAACTCTTATGGTCGGATCAGAGAAATTTAGAGGAGACAAGCATTCTTGCCCATAGAGTGCTTTGAATGGTGACATTCCTATGCTCTGATGATAAGATGCATTGTAGGAAAATTCTACCAGAGGAAGGTATTGAATCCACCTTCTTGGTTCTCGTCCACAACATGCTATGAGAATGTCTTCAATTACTTGATTGACTTTCTCAGTTTGGCCATCGGTCTCTAGATGATAAGTTGTGCTAAAGCAAAGTTGAGTTCCCAGGGCTTAAAATAAGGACTGCCAGAACTTTGAAGTGAAGTCAGAATCCCGGTCACCTACTATCCTTTTTGGGAGACCATGAAGTTTGAGGACTTCCTTGATGAATATTCGAGCAACATCAGAAGCTTTGAAGGTCTTCTTTGCTAGTATAAGGTGAGCTACTTTGGTAAGTAAGTCCACTACTACCATAATGGAGTCATATCCTCCTTGAACAGTGGGGAGACTTGTGACAAAATCCATACTAATGCACTCCCACTTCAACTGGGGAATATCCAAGGGTTGAAGTTTCCCAGGCATCTTGACCCTTTTAGCTTTGATCCTTTTTGGCATATGAGAGACACTGCTTCAAGTACTGAAGGACATCATTTTTCAAGCCTGCCCAATGAAATCTCCTTCTTACGGCATTTAATGTTTTTGCATAGCCTGGGTGTCCTGCAGTAGGACTATCATGAGCTTCATGGAGGATTAGTTTCTTTAAAAAGCAGGATCCTTAGGGATACATAGCTTGTGATTGAAGTAGAGGCTTTCTTCATGAGTGGAGTATCCCTTGATTAGATTCTTCTCTATCTCTGAATTTCCCCCTTCTTCTACTACCTTCATCATCCTCTGATAATCCGGATCATGAGACTTCTTCCACCTTGACCAGTATATGGGATTATTTGGCATTAAAATTGCACTTAAGAAAGATTTACGGCTAAGTGCATTTGCTACCACATTATCTTTCCTAGGGCGGAATTTGATGTCAAAGTCATATTCTTGTAGAATTTCAGTCCATCTCCTTTGCCGCATGTTGAGGTTAGGCTGGGTGAAGATCCACTTCAGATTTTGTGGTAAGTTACAAGATGGAATTTGCCTCCCAAGAGATAATGTCTCCATAATTTGAGGCAATGAACAACTGCTAAGAGCTCTAAATCATGGGTGGCATAATTTACTTCATATTGCTTCAGCTTGCGAGAAGTATAAGCAACTGGTCTTCCTTCTTGGCCTAAGACACCACCAAGTGCTAGACTACTAGCATCAATAACCACTTCAAATTCCTTGGTGAAATCAGGAAGTTTCAGGACTGGGGCAGAGGTAATAATGACCTTGAGCTGATCAAAACTATTTTGATGGATTGGCAGCCATACTATTTTGCAATCCTTCTTAAGAAGACCCGTCAAAGGTGCAGCTACCAAGGCATAATCTTTGATAAAAATCCTATACCATCCCGTGATTCCCAAAAACCCACGAACTTCACGAACTGATTTAGGGGGTGGCCACTCCAGAATATCTTTGACCTTGGCGGGGTCTATTGAAATACCATCTTTGGAGACGAACCCAAGATACTCAATTTGATGAGGAGTAAAGAAGGTACATTTGCTCTTCTGGCATAGAGTTTGTGTCTGCGCAGCAACAATTGTAGAACTCTACGCACATGCTCCTCATGCTCTTCCATTGATTTGGAGTAGATTAAGATGTCATAAAAAAAACAAGCACAAATTCATCCAAGTAAGGACGGAATATATCTTGCATTAGGCGGTTGATGGTTAACCCGAATGACATTACAGTAAACCCATAGTGGCCATAATTAACGGGTATTGAAGGCTGTCTTGGGTGTATCTGCTTCCTTGACTTTGATCTGATAGTAACCAGACCTCATATCTATTTTTGAGAAGACTTTGGCCCCATGAAGCCTATCAAGAAGTTCGTCGATGCAAGGGATAGGATACTTATTATTGACAATGACTTGATTTAGCCCTCGATAATCTATGCAGAGGCCGAGAGTTCCGTCCTTCTTTTTTTGGAAAAGAACAGGTGTCGCCCAAGGAGAGCTACTGGGGCATACGAATCCTTGCTCAATGAGTTGGGAAAGTTGCTCTTTAAGTTTAATGGCTTCAAGAAGGGACATTTTATAGGGCGTTTTTGAGACGGGTTGAGCAGGGATCACCTCGATTTCATGATCGACTTCTTGAGGAGGCGGTAGCCCTGTAAACTCGTTAGGGAAGATGTCAGAGAATTCTTAGAGCCAAGAGGGTTCTGTCTCCTTACTAGGTTCAATGGCTTTGTTGAGCTTGACTAAGAAAACTTGCTGACCCTTACGTGTTCCCTTGTGAAGATGTTTTGCCTTGACTACCCTAGATTTAGGTTTTCTTGTTATCCCCTGAACAGATATTACTTGGCCATGCTCATTTTCAAAAGTGATACTCCCCTGGTTACAATGAATGCTAGCTTTATTTGTAATTAACCAATCCATCCCAAGGATTCCATCATAAATTCCTAATGGCAAGACTCTAAAGTGGACATGAGTTTTCTCATTACCCAGCTCAAAATCAAGGTTTCCCTACAGAGTGGTGAGATACTACTTCTTTCCCACTAGCTAACTCTACAGTCATTCTTCTAGCTGTTTTTTGACCCAAGTTTAATTTTTGCAAACACCTAGGAGAAAACAATGAATGGGTACTGCCACAATCAATCAAAAGCTGGAATGGCTTACTGTGATGAGTGGCTGGGGTTTGGATTACACCAAATTGTTTATTCGGACCTTGGTGTTCTACTATGGCATGGACGGTGGCGTGCTCTTCTTCAGCCATTTTCCAAGGTCGGTTCTTCACTTATTATAGAACATGCGGTCCTAGAAGCAACTACTCCTCTGCGGCCTCTGCCACGTCCATCACCTCTTGCACCTTGGTGGATAGGGGTTCCACAGCCTTGATTTCCTCTACCACCTTGGGGAAATGATGTTGCCTTAGGCGAAGGCCTTTTGAACAGATTATAATTTATTTTCTATGCACCTTCTGAATTTATTTTTGAACTTCTGTTTTGGGGGAATTTATTTTAATAAGAAGAGATATTTTTTCATCCAAAAATATCTGAAAATTGAATAATCTCTCTCTAGAATACTTTCTCTCTCTAGGCCAAAACAAGGTAAACCAGGATCTTTCTTTTATTTCAGAGAGGGGAATAATTATAAGATCAGAAGGGGAGGTTCTTAAACCTGCACACCTCAAAAGCCGGAGGGAGGAATCTTACATCCTACCCTACTTAAAAAATGCGAGATGTCCTCATCTTGCAAAATTAGAGGAGAACTCTTTTTCTTAAGATCCAATTGATTCTAGGGTTCCTTATAGTCTGGTGAACCCAACAGAATCCTAGGATAAAGATCCCTTATATAAAACTCATCATCAGATAATAATTCACTCAGATCGTAACATTCAAATCCTTATCACAATAATGGTCCATTAGACCGAAATTTTTATCTGAACACTCCTTCATGGAAATTTTCAATTATATAGATTTTTAATTTGACATCTCTTAACTTGATCCACTGGGTCAAGTGTTAACAGCAGCAATCTGCCAGCACAATCCACTAATCTCATAGTGATTTGTTGAAGTCATTAAGGTCATTCCAGCTACAAACATCATCACAAGGACTCGTCCCATTCATCGTGATTTTGCTTAGTTTATCCAAAAATTCAGGAATCATCATTTTTCAATTAGAATCCAATTCAACTCATCAGTTCTCAACTATAATTTTAAAATCATATCAACCACATTCGAATTCATCATCTGGATAGCATTTTAGCTTATAATTTCAAGATCTTAGATTTACTCGTATATATTGCCAGTAAAGAGCTGCAGTTATACCCTCGGTATATACGGGTAGTCACGGTCCTTGGAATTATAAGGTAAATACCATCATGTCTAGGCCTGAAGCAAGTCAGGGATTCCATACAATTGCAGTACTTCTATCTGAAGACCCAATTATCAAATTAGGAATTTCATTCTGAATATCAATTTGTATGAGTTTTATCACACACAATTACAACCCTTTACTGCTTCTTCATAAATTTTTGACATTCTTGGCTTCTCGGTTGATCCACTTTAGCCAAATTGCTCTGATACTAGTTGTAAGATCCCTGACCCCACTACGCAACGAATTCAGGGGTGCTAGCAGTGGACGTAGCACTTCTTGCGCGGGGTAGAGTCCCACACTCGGGGCCTCTCCCACGGATATCCAGACAAGAGACTAATCTATCTCCAAAACCGAACTTGGAAAAACTTCCCTTGCGTGGAAAGCATGGGCGATTCCTCCACGATAACTTTTCTGTAACGTAGTCAAAAGCCTTATCTAACTGAACTAATCTGACCGAACCCATAAGTCCCATAGTCAGATCAAAGGAAAGATTGCACTTGGATCATAGAGACCAACGCTTTTTTCCTCATTGAGAGGCACAGCCGTTGATTCTTTTCCATAGAACAATTTTTATCCGGGGTTTACTTCATCTATTGTACCAACAGAAATTGAGTCTCATTTTAGAAATCCATCAATCCATGGGTTAGCCAACCGCCCAGCCACTGTAGTGATAGGATCCAATTAGGAATTTGGTAAGGTTTTGTCCCGGGTACCAGGGAAAAGAGTTCCCAGGCCCCCTAGCAGAAATTCATGCAAACTTAAAACTAGTCACACCACTTACACACCTAATATGAAATTTCCTTTTTCACAGAATCAACATCTTCTTTTAAAAAAAAAATCTTTTAATGAAACCATTGTGTCACTGATCATAATCGTAAAAATCTTCGATTAAATCCTTATTTCCAATCATCGGTGTACCTATGGCATCATTGGCAACCAGAACGCTCACCACCTGTCCACTTAGGGGCCTTTTCGATAGTTCCTAGCTCATAGTAACCGGCAATATATTCACATATCAAAATGGAATCTCCTTTGAAGATCAGCAAGATCAACCAATGGATCCATATAAAAGAGCCATGGACTCATCCGTTGAGGAGACCAGCAAGGTCAATCAACCAGATCCATGCCCGAATTCAGAAAACAACTCTTACTCCTTGTTCCAATATCTTCCCCGACATACTTGTGGGTATCTTCGGCGACCCAGAGCCCGAGCACCGTATGGTTAGCACCCTCTAGGATCCTTCGCAGGTCACCTAGTGCTTCACTCATAGGCCGCTTCCTCGATCCCTCATCCACCGTACGGAAAGCTCACCATTTAAATCGAACCGAGGCTGGTTAAGACCTCGGCCGACCTTGCTACGCGAGACGTCCTCCGTTGACTCTCCGTCCCCAGCAGTTGCAATTTTAACAGATAGGTCTCCGCGACCTCATTCGCAAGACGGTCAAAATGCTTCCCTAGAATTCTTGACATAAAACAGTCATTTAAAAACAGATTTCACATACAAATACAGTTCCAACAATTATTCCATCTTTTCTCATCACTCCACATCCTTTCACATTAGTCCCCATCTTTTCTCATCTTCCCACAAATTTTTTCTTCTTCATCGATCCCTATCACATCACATCATTGCCACATCAAATCATATCCAATCACATCATCCACACATCAATCCACATCATCCATACATCCATCCACATCATCCACATCATCCATACATCATCCACATCAATCCACATCATCCATACATCCATTCACATCAATCCACATTATCCACACATCAATCCACATCATCCATACATCCATTTACGTCAATCCACATTATCCACACATCAATCCACATCATCCATACATCCATCCACATCATCCACATCAATCCACATTATCCACTCATCCATCCACATCAATCCACATTACCCACATATCAATCCACATTATCCACTCATCCATCCACATCAATCCACATTACCCACACATCAATCCACATTACCCACACATCAATCCACATTATCCACTCATCCATCCACATTAATCCACATTACCCACACATCTCATCACTTCACATACATTAACATCTATCCAGTTTACATCGCATCTTATCACATCCATTTCACATCACATCTCATTCATTCACATCCTGATTCACATGCTAACACATTCATTCACGTCCCTTATCGTTCATTCACATCCCGATTCACATGCTATCACATTCATTCACATCCTATATCATTCATTCACATCTCGATTCACATGCTAACATATTCATTCACATGCTATATCATTCATTCACATCTCGATTCACATGCTAATACATTCATTCACATCGTATATCATTCATTCACATCTCGATTCACATGCTAACACATTCATTCACATCCTATATTATTCATTCACATCTCGATTCACATGCTAATACATTCATTCACATCCTATATCATTTATTTACATCCTGATTCACATGACATCACATTTCATCTATTTATTCACATTTATCTAATTTACATCACATCTATTTACCTTTCATTCTCATCACATCCAACCATCCATTCTTTCCCATCTATTTGATTCACATTCACATCCCATCTCATCACATCTATTAACCTCTCATTCTCAATCCATCAATTCTTTTCCATCTATCTGATTCGCATCCCATCTCATCACATCTATTTACCTCTCATTCTCATCACATCCATCCATCCATACATTCCCATCTATCTGATTCGCATCACATATCATCACATCTATTTACCTCTCATTCTCATCACATCTATTCTCATCACATCCATCCATCCATTCATTCTCATCTATCTGATTCACATCCCATCTCATCACATCTATTTACCTCTCATTCTCATCACCTCTATTCATCACATCCATCTATCCATACATTCCCATCTATCTGATTCGCATCACGTATCATCACATCTATTTACCTCTCATTCTCATCACATCCATCCATCCATCCATTCATTCTTATCTATCTGATTCACATCCCATTTTATCACATCTATTTATAGAATGTAAGAGAATTTTTATTTTTTTATAAATATTCTTTACGCATCTATTTATGCATAAGAACAACTTCAGTGGGAAATAACACTTTTATGAAAATCCGTTTATGCATCTATTTATGCATAAATTTAATTTTAAGGAGAATAACACTTTCAAAATAAAAATAAATCTTTTATGCATCTTTCTATGCATAAATTCAATTTCGATGAGAATAACTCTTTCAAAATAAAAATAAATTTCTTTATGCATCTTTCTATGCATGAAATCAAAATTGATGAGAATAACTCTTTTGAAATAAAAATAAATTTCTTTATGCATCTTTCTATGCATAAAATCAAAATTGATGAGAATAACTCTTTTGAAATAAAAACAAATTTCTTTTTGCATCTTTCTATGCATAAAATCAAAATTGAAGAGAATAACTCTTTTGAAATAAAAATAAATTTCTTTAAGCATCTTTCTATATGCGTAAAATCAAAATTTGATTAAAGTAACGCTTTTATAATAATAAAAATTCTTTTATGCATCTATTTATGCATAAATTCAATTTTAATAAAAGTAACACTTTTATAATAAAAAAATTCTTTTATGCATCTATTTATGCTTAAAAATCAATTTTGATGAAAGTAACACTTTTATAATCAAAATATTTCCAATATTCATCTTTCTATGCATAGAAATTAATTCTAATGAAAATAACACTTTTATAATAAAAATATTTCTAATATGCATTTTTCTATGCATAGAATAAAAATAACACTTTTAGAATACACAAGCGGTAGGGATTACTCTTTTTGAATAATAAAAAGATAAAACTTATTTCACCAAATTTAAAATTTTTTTGCCATAACCTACTTTGTATGGTTGACCATTTTTTAAATTTTTCACTCTAAAATTTACTAGAAATTATCTAAGATGATTTAAATCATTCTAATCTAATAAATTTCCACTTTATTTAGAGTAAACAATATGAAAAGTTTAATTCCACCAAATTTAATACACATCTAGGATAAAGAAGGGCTGAATTCAATAATGAAGAGAAGGGGGAATGCCTTTCCCCAACAAGGCATAACATCCATTTTCATTTTAAAGAAAGCAAAAATAAAAAAACCATAAAATAGAATAAGAAAAAGTAGAATTTCTAACTTACTAGGAGTTTTGTGAGCTTTCCTTTGGCTTGATGGTTTGAGGGATCTATTCTTTTTTGCAACAAGAGTGGCCACCAATTCTTTTGAAGAGGAAATGGTAAAAAACAAATGAATTATCAATGAATTCACTGTTTTTGGCTCTTGGGAGGAGGAGTCGAGTAACAGTGCATAAAACACTATTAATTATTTACAAAGGGGGAGGCTTTGTTTATAGGAAAAAGTGAGCCTCTAACCAAGAAAACTGATTCTAGAATTTTCCAGATCAGTTTGGTCAAATTTTGACCATTTTTAGGTCAGTTTAGCTTACTTTTTGGTGGATCTAGTTGACGCAGGAGAGAGGAGAGATGAAAATATCTCATTATTTGTGAGTTTAAAACTCAACTGCACATGTGAAATGAGCGCCTCCTTCATGAGGGGAATTCCCCCACACTGAGGTGTCAAAAATGCATCATTTCCTCTAAATATTTCTTCTTTTTTAACTAATAACTTTGTCCTTAGTCAACTCTTCATCTTATGTGAGTATTTACATATTTTTGGGAAGATTTTATTTATTTCTTAAATTTATCTCCTCCCTACATTTGGATTAATCTAATTGGCCCCTTAGAACCTTAATCTAAAATTTTCAGAAAATTTGGACCCTTAGGCTAAGGCCTTTTGAACAGATTATAATTTATTTCTAATGCACCTTCTGAATTTATTTTTGAACTTCTATTTTGAGGGAATTTATTTTAATAAGAAGAGATATTTTTCCATCCAAAAATATCTAAAAATTGAATAACCTCTCTCTAGAACATTTTCTCTCTCTAGGCCAAAACAAGGTAAAACAGGATCTTTCTTTTATTTCAGAGAGGGGAATAATTATAAGATCAGAAGGGGAGGTTCTTACACCTGCACACCTCAAAAGCCGGAGGGAGGAATCTTACATCCTACCCCACTTAAAAAATGCGAGATGTCCTCATCTTGCAAAATTAGAGGAGAACTCTTTTTCTTAAGATCCAACTGATTCTAGGGTTTCTTATAGTCTGGTGAACCCAACAGAATCCTGGGATAAAGATCCCTTATATAAAACTCATCATCAGATAATAATTCACTCAGATCGTAACATTCAAATCCTTATCACAATAATGGTCCATTAGATCGAAATTTTTATCTGAACAGTTCTTCATGGAAATTTTCAATTATACAGATTTTTAATTTGACATCCCTTAACTTGATCCACTGGGTCAAGTGTTAACACCAAGAATCTGCCAGCACAATCCACTAATCTCATAGTGATTTGCTGAAGTCATTTACGTCATTCCGGCTACAAACATCATCACAGGGACTTGTCCCATTCATCCTCATCATGGTTTTGCTTAGTTTATCGCTTTTCAACCAAAAATTCAAGAATCATCATTTTTCAATCAGAATCCAATTCAACTGATCAGGCAACTAGAATTTTAAAATCATATCAACCACATTCGAATTCACATCATCTGGATAGCATTTTAGCTTATAATTTCAAGATCTTAGATTTACTCGTATATACTACCAGTAAAGAGCTGCAGTTATACCCTCTCGCTATATACAGGTAGTCACGGTCCTTGGAAATATAAGGTAAATACCATCATGTCTAGGCCTCAAGCAAGTCAGGGATTTCATACAATTGCAGTACTTCCACATCTGAAGACCCAATTATCAAATTAGGAATTTCATTCTGAATATCAATTTGTATGAATTTTATCACACAATTACAACCCTTTACTGCTTCTTCATAAATTTTTGACATTCTTGGCTTCTCGGTTGATCCACTTCTTTAGCCAAATTGCTCTGATACCAACTGTAAGATCCCTGACCCCACTACGTAATGAATTCAGGGGTGCTAGCAGCAAAAGTAGCACTTCTTGTGCCGGACAGGGTCCTACACTCGGGGCCTCGCCCCACGAATATCCAGACAAGAGACTAATCCATCGGTTCTTCCAAAACCGGACTCGGAAAAACTTCCCTTGCCCGGAAAGCAGGGGCGATTCCTCCAGGATAACTTTTCTCTAACGTAGTCAAAAGCCTTAACTAACTGAACTGATCTGACCGAACCGGTAAGTCCCATAGTCAGATCAAAGGAAAGATTGCACTTGGATCATAGAGACCAGCACTTTTTTCCTCATTGAGAGGCACAGCTGTTGATTCTTTTCCATAGAACAATTTTTATCCGGGGTTTACTTCATCTATCGTACCAACAAAAATTTGGTCTCATTTTAGGGATCCATCAGTCCAGCCTGGGTTATTCTCATAACTCTCATTCTCATCACATCTATCCATCCATCCATTCATTCTCATCTATCTGATTCACATCCCATCTTATCACATCTATTTATAGAATGTAAGAGAATTCTTATTTTTGATATAAAGATTCTTTATGCATCTATTTATGTATAAGAACAACTTCAGTGGGAAATAACACTTTATAAAAATTCGTTTATGCATCTATTTTTACATAAATTCAATTTTAAGGAGAATAACACTTTCAAAATAAAAATAAATCTTTTATGCATCTTTCTGTGCATAAATTCAATTTTGATGAGAATAACTCTTTCAAAATAAAAATAAATTTCTTTATGCATATTTTTATGCATAAAATAAAAATTGATGAGAATAACTCTTTTGAAATAAAAATAACTTTCTTTATGCATCTTTCTATGCATAAAATCAAAATTGATGAAAATAACTCTTTTGAAATAAAAATAAATTTCTTTATGCATCTTTCTATGCATAAAATCAAAATTGATGAGAATAACTCTTTTGAAATAAAAATAAATTTCTTTATGCATCTTTCTATATGCATAAAATCAAAATTTGATGAAAATAACGCTTTTATAATAAAAAAATTCTTTTATGCATCTATTTATGCATAAATTCAATTTTAATGAAAGTAATATTTTTATAATAATTTTTTTTATGCATAAAAATTAATTTTGATGAAAGTTACACTTTTATAATCCAAATATTCCCAATATGTATCTTTCTATGCATAGAAATTAATTCTAATGAAAATAACACTTTTATAATAAAAATATTTCTAATATGCATTTTTCTATGCATAGAATAAAAATAACACTTTTAGAATACACAAGCGGTAGGGATTACTCTTTTTGAATAATAAAAAGATAAAACTTATTTCACCAAATTTAAGAAAATTTTGCCATAACCTCCTTTGTATGGTTGACCATTTTTCAAAATTTTCACTCTAAAATTTACTAGAAATTTTCCAAGATGATTTAAATCATTCTAATCTAATCAAGTTTCACTTTATTTAGAGTAAACAATATGAAAAGTTTAATTCTACCAAATTTAATACACATCTAGGATAAAGAAGGGCTGAATTCAATAATGAAGAGAAGGGGTAATGCCTTTCCCCAGCAAGGCACAACATCCATTTTCATTTTAAAGAAAGCAAAAATCAGAAAACCATAAAATAGAATAAGAAAAAGTAGAATTTCTAACTTACTAGGAGTTTTGTGAGCTTTCCTTTGGCTTGATGGTTTGAGGGATCTACTCTTGTTTGCAACAAGAGTGGCCACCAATTCTTTTGAAGAGGAAATGGTCAAAAACAAATGAATTATCAATGAATTCACTGTTTTTGGCTCTGGGGAGGAGTAGAGTAACAGTGCATAAAACACTATTAACCATTTACAAAGGGGGAGGCTTCATTTATAGGAAAAAGTGAGCCTCTAACCAAGCAAACTGATTCTAGAATTTTTCGGATCAGTTTGGTCAATTTTTGACCATTTTTTAGGTCAGTTTCACTTACTTTTTGAATCTAGTTGACGCACAGGAGAGGAGAGATGAAAATATCTCATTATTTGTGAGTTTAAAACTCAATCACACATGTGAAATAGGAGCCTCCTTCATGAGGGGAATGTTGGAAATAAAGGGCAATGTACTTGACCACCACTGGGCCTACTCGCCTGCCATTGTACTCTATGTACTATATACCTATTGAGAAAACCAAAAAGAGGTACACTATTGTACCCACACACTATGTCATTGTCTCTCTCTCTCTCTCTCTCTCTCACTTGTATAGCATCCACCATTGGAGCTCCGTTCTCTCTTCGATCCATGCACTTCAAACTGGTATATCAGAGCTCAGGATTCGGGAGCAGGAGCTTGCGTAGTAGGGGAGCAGCAGTCGGCTTGAAAGCTCACAGCCATTGCAGCCATGGCAGCTCTTCATTGAGGTTTGTCTTGATCTCATTTGCTTTGGCATCTATCAGGGCACCTCCTCTGAACCTCATCAGGGCAGAGCTAGGGCATTATTGAGTGTGTCTTGAGCTCTTTTGGAAGAGCACTTCAAGCTGGAAACAGGATAACCATGTCTCTTTGCTTCTTGTAAGCATAAGCGTGCATTACCATTGCCTCTGAGCTTCAAGAGGGAGCTTGGGAGGGTCATTTGGGACCCCCCCCACATTAGCATTGAGTCATTGTAGCCTTCTAGCCCTCCCAGCCAGGCAGCCAGGCGCCATCACGTCAGCAGGCAGCCAATGAGTCTGTCTGGACAGATTGACCACATGTCACTATTTTGCTCATAACTGGAGCTAGAAAACTCGGATTCAAAAACTTTTTTTTTGAAAACGAAGCTTGCTTTGAGCTCTACGTATTTGTAGAAGATCTTGTGAGCTGATTTGGAGTGCACGTATGTATAAAATTGAAAAAACAGAGGCTGTTTTCTGAGGACAATGTATACAAATATTGGCTGCAGGAGGCAGAGTGCAGGTATGTCTAAAATTGAAAACACAGAGGCTGTTTTCTGAGGACAGTGTATACAAATCTTGGCTACAGGTAGATCAGCCCACTATCTTGATCATCTCCTTCATCATTGGCATTTCCAAGACCATCATTGGATACTTGAGAGCTCATTCTTGAGCTTGGCATTTGATTCGAGCTTGGCATTGGCATTGGGAGTGTTTTACTCAGTTTCTTGGACTGTTCATAACAGTTTACAGGGGCAACATTAACAGTTCATGCATATGCTTGAATAGCATTGGTTGTTTGATGCTTATACATGCCCAAATGGATGCCTACTTGTCATGGGATGTTATGCTGGAGAGACGGAAAACTCTCTCACTTGTAGCAAGAGTAGTATGATCCACATGTAGCTCAATCCAATGGGATTTGCATCCCTTTCGGAGCTAGGGATTCAACCCGTACCGGTGCACAAAAGCTTATCCATTTGATGGAGAGAATGCTAGGAATACTACTACCATTGACATAGACTTAACACATACACAAGCTCAATCCTGCTATTGCTCACTCACTCATCATCCCACTCATTCATACATTCAAAACAAGAAGAAAGCTTAGCTATTGCATACACAAGATCAAAGCATTCTTCATTCTCAAATACTCATTTCCCTAGCATGCACACAAACCTTGAAGCTATCAATAAGAAACATGCACACTAGAGAATTGATATGAGAAGAGAGACAAATATCAACTCATTGCATTGAATTAACAAAAATAGAACTTACAACAATGTAGATGGGGAGAGAGAAGAGCTTGCACATCTATGGGAAAAGAGGGAGAGCTAGTCTCAAGAGAGCTCAAACATGAGTTTGCCCAATGTGTCCATAAGCTCTTAAATGAGCCACTTTTTATACAAAAACTCTAAAACTCCCAAAAGTTCCCATGTGGGATTATTGTCAAGCCCACTTCCACACCCATCTACAACTTGGAACTCTTTACAAGAGCCCTAAGTATCTTTTTGTTGCATCCTTGCATTGATCTTCACTCGTACGTAACACTCCTCCCTTCCTATTTTGTGCACGTCCTCGAGCGCGGTAGAAGCAAGAGCTGCAAAAAACAATGGATACAAGTAAAGCCTTTTATTGAAAAAAAAACTAGCAATGACAATTTCACACATGAGCATACAAGTGAAAGGCTGATTAGAGTTTTAAAGAGTGCTAAAAGAGGTGAGTAAAAACTAGTCAAAGTGAGACTAAGTGGTAGATAGTGCTATGCAAAGACAAGTGTGCTTGCACACCACAGGTTATGACTGCAGTCTCAATGTCTTACAAGTATTTAAGTTATTCCTAAGTGGCAAATCCACTCCTAAATATGAGCAATGGTGATTATACCTCTTCTTCTTTTCTTTTTTTTCTTTTTTCTTTCTTTCTTTCTTTCTTTCTTTCTTTTCTCTCTTTTTTTAAAAAAAAAATTTATTGTTTTATGTTTTTTTTTCTTTTCTTTTAATTTGGTGTGTGTGTAAAAGATGATAAAGATGAAGGTTCCATCCCAATGAGACCCAAGCAATGGCCAAGAGACCTCCGCCAAGAGAATCTAAAGGTCGCTAAGTATCTCAAGGGTGACAGACCCTCTTCTTTCTTTTATGACATAAGGAGTACCCCATGAAGATGAGGGCATCAGTCTCGAGGGCCCATAATGTACCCCAGAATCCTGCCAACATCTATCAAGGCGATAGAGTCCTTTAAGGTCTTTTTCGGAATCTTTTAGACGTCAGTGTTCACCCCATGGAAACCAAGGCATCGGCCCCAAGGTGCTAAGACAACCCCAGGTCCTACCAAGCATTCCACATGGCTGTAGACACGTCATGTCTCGATTCACTTGTATATATTTTTTAGGGCATGATTTTTTGTAAATTTTTTATTAATCCTAGCACCTAGCCCATACCTAAGAGGTAGCTACCACTAGGGATAACTAATATACTTCGAAAGCATAAGAACTTGGCATACTCCGTTGGTATATATCCTACACTGTCTTTAAATAGAAATATCTTCTACTAAGTCCTCTAAGAATCGAGAAATTACTTACCACATTTTAACAACTAATCTAAAACTTAAACCAGCCAACTGTGTGTGAACATGCAAACCATATATCCAAAAGTTAAAAGCACATAAAGAACAAAAGATTATGATTTGAATACACTTGTTGTAGTGCTCGTTGATTTGTTCGTTTGCATTGATGCATTGCTGATGTTGTGCAGATTGCTTCTCTTTGCTTCTTGTAGGCATTGCATGTCTCCCCCCTTCCTAATTTGTGTGCACGGTAGGTGGACTATTGGGGCGTGGTTGTATGCTCTTGTTTAGCTGAGATCTTTGCAAAATGTTTATTAACAAACAAGAAAAGAAAAGAAAGGAATAAAATTTGTTATTGGTGCCAATCACCGAATATAGCCGAGGGGAAAAACCCAGTGGGAGAAAAGTGCCCTGGCTTGTTGATCTTATTGTGGAGTCGCTGAGCTTACCCTTGTGCTGGTGGTGGATCCGTGTCCACTTTTGCTGGAAAGATGGTATCAATTACTTCAGGATGCAGGGACAACCCTTCACAAAAACCGGCCTCTGGAGAAGGTGGTAGAGGAAGGAGTGCTTCCTCGCTAAAATATGGCATTGGTTCTATGGGAAGATTAAGCAGACAATTTCGATTTTGGAACTGCGCAATATAGGTACTCATATTGATCCAAAATTGACATGTTGAGGCTTGGGGAAGGAGGGCTTGCAAGATCGGTGGTTGCAAGTCATTTAAGCATGTATCCCTCCATTGTTGTGCTTGAACCTCCTCAGGTAATCTACGTTGATTTGGTCCTCTCTCTGGTATTCTCACATTAAGAAGATTATGGCGTTGGGATGTAATTCCCACAATTTGTTTCATTAAGCCCGTGCCATATCGTCTAAAGTAAGAGTGGCATATCCAACAAATGTGTGAAGCTTCTCCTAATACGAGTCGTGTGCACACTCTTGACAATGTGGAAATGGGTGATGCTGATGTGACAAAGTGATGCCCATAGCAATTTTCACCTAAGGGAGCATAGAAGTACCTAGAATGAGTTTGAAAAGGAGGAGCACTATAACCCCTGCGATGTTCAGGTCAAGTACTATCGGGGCCAATGCATGGTGGACATGTATCTTGCCAAGTATCCATCAGGAGTTATCTGGACGTAGAACAATGAAATTTAGAAACACTCATATTCGTCATTACAATCCCAATCAAAAACATTTTAGATAAGATCATCTCAAAAAGAACGCAATCCTCTAAAGGCATAAGGAACCACACTATTCAAACATTGATCTACCAAAGAGCTTCAATTGTAGTGTTAATGCCTTATCTTTGGTTTTGGGTATGTCCTTCTTAAGAGGTGGGAATGTTAGCAATTGTCAAGGAATTTGAGCAAGATAAGAGGATTTATGCATTGAAGTGCTAGAATCTATGCTCAAAGGAGACTCATGTGAAGTTGGACTTGTCTTAGGTACACAAGTTAATGGTGGAATTGTGTAACAAGGAGAAATTGGGACAAGTGGTGATTCAATACATGTTCTGGGAAGGTCAACACAAGAAGATTTGTAGGTGCTATCACAACCACCTATCCTATCTTGAAGAGGTTGTGCTGATTTCTTTTACACCCACACTGATATGGAAAACCGAGGGTGGCTTTTGGAGTCTTATTGATACACTCTTTTACCCCTAGCAAACCATGGCATTTAGGAAGCCAAATTGTTGTTGCACCCTCATAATAGCCTTGTGCTTTAAGAACATGCTTTGGGACCCAACGAGTAACAATCTGAGGTTTAGGCTTGGAAAAGATGTGCTTTTTAGGAGGCTTAGCAACTAGGCTAGATGGTACAAGTTTGTACGCATCTTTGGGTAGCCAAATTGATAATTCTTCTTGCCTGGCCTTCTTTGAGCAGTGACTAAAGTAGTTGGAACATGCCAGCCATGGCCCTCACTTGAGTACTCATCAATTATCCACATCATTTGTGTTGGAGCTTCAAGAGCAAATTTTGAAAGTGGGTTATGTAGGGTAGAAACACCACCCTTTTGACATGATAAAGCTCGTGGAGTAGCAGATCCCAGAATGCAATCAGAATCAATTTGCAATTTGTATTGTCTATTCTTCCAATCTAATGAGCAATTGGTAGCACTTAACCATGATCGACCGAGGACTTACTTGCCACATAAAAGGACACAGACATTTGGTGATCCTGAATGGACATCATAATGACACATTTTTCCTCTACAGGGTTATCTTCACCTGATAAGCTTTGTAAGTCAGCAGGAATGTGTGCAAGTGTTGGTTGTCCCAAGGCTATCCATGTGTCAAATGAGAGAACATTATAATTTGCACCAGAGTCAATTAAGGCAGAGACAAAGTAGGTAGTCTCATGAAGATGAAGGCACACTTGAATATTGAAAGGATCGACATATGGTTCATCAGTAGCCAACTGTAGGGCCAACATAGAAGCCTTGTGACGCTCCTTGGCTTTTGCAACTCTAGCTTTAGCCTCTTCTTGAGCTGGACGTTTAAGTAGGTCAAGTGCTTCTTTCCGTGTTTGTGCAGCATGCATTTGTTGAAGCATGGCTTCAGTTAATGGTTCATTGTATTTCTTGAGACGACTTCCATTAATGAAGTTAGGCATTTGCTCACCTTCTAGTGTCTCTAAACGCACTGCACCACTTGGAGTAAGCTCATTAATCACAAACGGTCCTAGGCCACATTTCTTGAGCTTTCGATTATGCTTCTTAAGTGTGTACAAGAGCACTAGGTCCCCTTTTTTGAATCGGCCAGTTGTTACATTTCTATCATACCATTGCTTCAGTCTCCTCTTCTCGGCATACATCCCCATTTTACCGCCAATAAGCGGGTCTCATCAAGCTTTTCCAATTCATCAATGCGTTGTGAAAGCTCATGACCAGTCCAATCCAATTGTTTAGCAACTCGTAGAGTAGGTACAAGAAATTCAATGGGAAGAATTGCATCTAGCCCAAAAGCAAGCTCAAATGGAGTTGTGCCCACAGATGTTTTATAGGCTGTCCTATACGCCCAAAGAACTGAGTGCAACTTTTGCTCCCAATCAGTCCTATGTCCCTCAACAATCTTTGTGAGTGCTGTGCAGAGAATCTTGTTATTACTCTTAGCTTGTCCATTGGTCTAGGGATGATAGGGTGCAGAACGCTTGTGAATTACCATAAATTCTTGAAGCAAAAACTCTATGACCTCATTCACAAAGTGCACACCTTGATCACTAACGATTTCAATGGGTAATCCATAGCGTGTAAACACGTACTCATACAAGAACTTGGCTGTGGTTTTGGCATCATTTTTGACTGCAGCCCTTGCCTCTACCCATTTGGTCAAATAGTCAGTTGCGACTATAATATATTCTGCATGCGTGTGACGAGCTGGAGGTTTAATGGGACCGACAAAATCAATATTCCATTTTGCAAAAGCACATGTGCTTAACATAGGCCGCAATGGCATATTGTCTTTTGTGATGGGAGGTTTGGTCCTTTGACAATCGTCACAACGTTTTACATATTCTTCGGCATCCATTTGTAAGGTTGGCCACCAAAGCCCAGACCACCTAATCAACTTAGCTGTGGTATTGCCCGAAAAGTGTCCACCCCCAGCACCTGCATGTGCATGAGTCAAGATTTTCAAGTAGTCAGCTTCACATACACACATGCGTAAGTTGCCATCCTTGCCCCTCCTGTAGAGTTGGTTCTCTATCAGCAGATAGTTGGCCGCTTCAACTTCAATAGCATGCTTTTGATATCTAGGAATTTTTTGATCCGTATGACCATGCTGAAGATAGTCCACAATATACTTACTCCAACTTGGTGTAGTTGAAATTTGGAATAAGGTGACATTATGAATTGGCACAATTACGAACAAATTTTTCAGCATCCGCATGCATGGTAGGCCACCATTGCCCATCCTGTGATATACGTCGCACACAAGTAGTAGCTGATGCATGGATTCCATCGATACCCGCATGTGCCCATTCCAAGATCTCCTCATATTGGTCAGGGTTAGGTATAAGCCGCAACACTCCATCATTACCCTGACGATATAATCTCCCTGAGATTAACTTGAATGGTCGCCATAGGTCCACATTAGGACCCGCTAGTTGTATCTACCCACTTGTCAAAATTTCTAAGATGGGTTCAGACCATTTAGGAGCTGTCTCTACAAGGAAAAGTGTTGAATCTAACATATCATCATCCACACCCACAGGAGCTTTGCCAGAGGTGATTCGAGACAAATGATCTGCCCTAAGATGAGTTGTTCCTTTTCGGACTGCCACTTCAAAATCAAACTCAAGAAGGATGATAAACCACCTCACAATCCTTCCAGTTGCGCAAGGCTTATTCACCAAATATAGCAATGCTTGATGGTCCACAAAAAATATGAATTTGTTTGCCAAAAGGTAGTGGCGAAACTTTTTCACTGCATATATCATCATGGACAAACCTTCTCTTTCTGTTGTGGTATAATTCTTCTCAGCATTGTTCAACTGTCGACTAGCATATGAGATTGGGAAATCCTTATTATGTTCTCCCGATTGAGCCAAAATACATCCAATTGCAAAGTTTGAAGCATCAATATGGACATGAAAGATTTGGTTCCAATCTGGTGCCCGTAAGATGGGTGCAGTCACTAATGCTTGCTTCAACTTTTCAAAGGATTCCTCACACTCATCAGTCCAATTAAACTTTACAAGAAGAGCATATAATGGTCTGGCTATAGGACAGCGTACATGTAGATGAATCGACGATAATAGCCACAATGTCCCATGAATGTTTGTACCCCTTTAGGGTTGATAGGCCGAGGTAATGAGACAATGACATCAATTTTATCCATATCTGTTGAAATCCCATTGCGAGAAACAATATGGCCCAAGATTTTTCCTTGTCTTACCATGAATTTGCACTTGTCAGGATTCAAGCATATACGATAAAGTTGACATTTTTGAAACACAAGTCTGAGGTGTTCTATATGATCATCTCGCTCTTGTGAGTGAACACATAAATCATCCATGAAGATCTCAAGAAATTGCCTAAGGTACTCCTTGAATACATGACTCATTAACCGCTGAAAGGTTGCTGGTGCATTTGTTAGACCAAATGGCATAACACGATAGGCAAAGATGCCATCTTCAGTAGCAAAGGCTGTCTTGTGTTGATCCTTTGGATCAATTGACACTTGATTGTAACTGGAGAATCCATCCAAGAAACTATATGCCTTTTTCCCTGCAACTCGTTCCAGAACATGATCCGTGATTGGAAATGGGTAATGATCACATACAGTAGCTGCATTTACCTTCTTGAGGTTTACACATACTCATTTTTCTTGGGCACCACTACAATAGGGGAGACCCATTCAGTGTGTTCAATCTCATAGATAAATTTTGCCTCTAAGAGCTTGTCTATTTCTTCTTTTATCTTTCGTGCAAAATTCTCATTGTAGGTATACGGATGTTGCTTGGAAGGCTTTGCATCCTCTCGCACTCGCAATGGAATTGTATGCTGACATATGCTTGGATCAACTCCTTTGAGGTCTTTATAACTCCAAGCAAAAACATCGCGATACTCCTTTATTGTTTGAGTTAATAACTTCTCCTCATCTAAGGACAAGTCTGTGGCAATCCACACATAGCGAGGCTCTTCTCCTGGCTTAGCGATATCAATCTTTTTTGCATCTTCTGGACCATCATATGAAACCCCTGGCACGCTTGGCTTTTGTCGCATGGGCTGTTGAAGAACAATCTTTTGATCTTGAAGAGTGTACTGTGTGAAGTTGGGGGGAACATTGAGACCTTGTTCTTGTCCACTTGAGTCATCACTCATTGAAGACCATGTGGTTTTGAGCTCTCCTTTGCAATCTTGCATCGGATTTTTTTGTTCAACCGTTATCTTTGCACTTCCGACATTCTCTTTTGAATCGGTTTTAGACTTGAGTTTTGGTTTTGTTTCTTCGTTTTTTTTTTTTGATTTTTGCTAACAGTTTTTAGCTTTTCTCCTGCTTGGAATCCATCTGATTGTTTTACTTGGTCTTTGATACTATCTTGTGCTTGGACATAGTATAGATATCCGTTCTTTCCTGAGAAGTGAGGTGGTGGTCGAGAGTGTTCATTCTTAGACTCCTCCTTTTCTTTTTGTAGTCTCTCACGTCGTTCCCTCTCATCTTGTTTACGGATTCTCTTATGGCTCTTACAGCATTTACGTTTGGGTCGGCTTCGAGGGATCTCTACTTGAACCTCCCTTCCTCTCAAAAGTAGGCGTGCCTTTCCTAGCTCTTCCTCAGGGATTATCACATCATTATCAAAATCAGAGTCCCATCCATCTTCCTTATCAGCATCATTAGCATATTCGAGTGTTAAATCCTCCACTGAGACTTCCTCTACCTGCAGAGCTGTTGTGGATGCATCCCTATAGTACAAATCATCTAGAAGGTCACGTGGTTGTACCATTCGTATAGGAATAATGTCATATCCATCTGAGTCACAAAATTGAATTGGCTTAGGTAAAGCACAGGTCGATAATGTTGCAAGGACATGACTCCATTCTAGTGGATCAATTAAATGCTCAGGGAAGGGTTGTGGAATGTATGCCTCATCTGATACACTGCGATTACCCTTAAGTCTCTCAGTGTTGAAATCCTTACATGAGGCTCCACACATCCACAGATCTTCTCGCCCATCTGACAATGTAACTCTTGAGCCCTCAGATGAAGCAGAATCAAACTCATCTATTGGAGACCTTGTTACATCACGATATGAGTGATTCTTTAGGTTGACCCTTGTGATGACAGAATCATGTCGGAGGTACAAATAATTGTATCCCCAATCTTGAATCATTTGAAATTGTCGCATGAATGGTCTACCCAATATTACTTCATAGTTTGGATGTTTTCCAAAATCCACTACTGCAAAGGTGTGCTCATATTCAATCCCACATGTGGTGACCAATATGTTCTCAAGAAGCCCAAGGGGATGTTCTAAGCTTCCATCTGCTAGCTGCAAGCGCATCCTGGTACTCCTAATAGCTGGTTTGCCCCACTTGTTCCAAATGGACCTTGTCACAATGCCCACTCCTGCACCACTATCAAGTATTGCAGTTGAAGCTACTTTTCGCACTTCTAATGGGAGGGTAGCATTTCCCTGATTGTCCTCACAAAATTTTCCTACTTTGTTGATAGGAACTGGCATAACATGCTTTGTCTCAGGGTGTATAGTACACTGATGGTGACCCTTTTGTAGCAATACCTGCTCTGACAAACATGTGGCAATATCATTCCACAACTCAGGTCGAAGCTTTATCAAATCAAGCAAAGGTAAGGTACAAGCCACTGGTGCTGACAAAATAGCTTGCACGATACCCATATCCATCTCCTTTGTCAACCTTTTATGCATGGAGGGTATTCTCAAGGTTTGAGAACAGTTCTCATATTCTCCCAAATATGATGGTAAGGTTTTCATTGTATGCTTACTTCTAGGAGAAACAATTGTTTGAACTTCCACCTGGATGCTTGGGCTTCTAGAGTTGTTTTCTGTGCCCCTGGTAAAATCTACCTCAGAGAATGGAGGTGAACTAATAGAGGACATATTCTCATTAACTTTCTCATGAACTGCTGCCCACATCTCATTTTCCATGTCCTCGTTAGCATCAATAACTTCATCATTGCATGGGAAGACAAGGCTAGGTGGTGGCAGAATACCTTCTTTCAATGGGGTGTCAATTGTTGCAGACCTCTCGCTATGAGCTTGTGAAATGAGCTCACTTTTCATTTCCCGACTTGATGACACTTCTGGTATGGTTTCTAATATTGGCTTAAGAGAGGTTGGGCCCCGAGGAATAGGTGGAGGTGGGCCCTCAAGTACTGATTGAGCTTCCCTAATGAGTTGCTGATGTACAGCTAGATTGATCTTCTCCTCACGTGGATTTGGGTATTCTTGAAGCTTCTTGGGTAGCTCAGATAAAGCTGCAATGCGACTTCTATGAGTATCAATGATGGCATCTAGAGTCTCATTCACCTTATCCACAAAAACGGAACCCCCAAAACTATTCTCGGTCGTACTAGCCTCATCTTGTTTAGCACTAGAGGTTGATGCTCCTCATGCACTTCTTGGGATGTAAAAGTTTGATCCCTCATGTTTTGTTAGAGACTTCTTGAGAACTAGTGGATGCACTTTTAGTTCGCTTGTTGCGGTTCTTTTTCCTCCTAGTGGTCTTTTTTCTATTGGAATGTAGGGTCTTATCCACTAGATTTGCCTTTGCATCCCTAGTTCGAGGTGTCTCATCAGTTTGCATTTTGGCATTTCGTGTCTGTGATCTAGTCATGACTCTAAGTGGCACGACATCCTCATTCTCAGATGAAGGTGGCGATGGAACTGCCCCTACAAGGTTGAGTGAGACCTTTGGTTGAGAGGTGCCTTCCTCATGTGGTTTCAGCAAACAATCCTTTGGGAAGTGTTCTACACAACACCCTAGACAATATCTTTCAATTGGTGGAAACTGTGGTACTGTTGTATTGGATCGAGCTGCTTGCCTTGAGCGATGTGGACAATCACGAGCCCAATGGCGTTCTCCGCACTCATAACAGGGACCCATTAGTTTGGCTTCTACTTTCCTTTGCTGCCATTGACCTGAGGGGCCTGGAGTCCTAGGTTGGTATCCGCCTAGCAACATTAAAGAATTTTGTTCCCCTGGTTGAGCCTCCAGTGCTTGGCTTGGGTATGCGGGACTTTCAAAGAGATTTTCCTTGGATGAATATGATGCATATTCCTCCTCCACATAGCCTGGGTTTACCAAGTCTCTACACATATTTGAATTGTCATAGTCAACAACCCTCACAGGAGCAGTCCCAGGAGCAGGAGGTTGAGCTCCAAGAACAGGTCGTGCTTGCTCTTGTGCCATCGGTGGCTTACGTTCAAAATTAGTATACTGTTGATGCATTTGTGGAGCCACTCCACCCCTTTGCTTCTCATGCTCCTGTCTCATTCTTGCAATGCGAGTACATTCCTGTGTGGTGTGGGTAAAGTTCCAAGCACAGGCCTGGCACCACTTCTTTGTGGGTTGGTTTGTGACTAGAGGAGAAAAGGTATTACATTCTTTGGTTTTATGGTTACCGCCACATGCTCCACAAAGATGAGGACCTGTAGGTAGTACACTCCTCATTCGCTGCTGCTGTTGTTGTGGCTGCATGGGTGGGCGATAGGTTTGTCCCAATCTCCTTAGTACTAGGTTAGCTATCTGGTCTGGATTTACTAGCGCACTACACCCTGAACTTTGGTCTTCACCCCCCTGATCTCTAGGTTTCACCTCAGGGCCAGAACCATCTTGGAATTTGAAGTTATCTGTGAAATCCATAGCATCATGGCAACACTCTTTGAAATTTGTATGCTTCTTTGCATAGAGATGTGTATGCAGTGTTGAATTTTTGAGTCCTTTTAAGAAGAGAGAAATTAATCGACTCTGGGTGGGCTTCTCATCTTCTGGGCAACGATTAATGTACTGCTTCATCCTATTTACACAATCTCTAACACTCTCATTCTCGCCTTGCTTGAAAGAGTAGATGTTTGCTACCATGTCATGTTGAATCCCCATCAAGGAAAAAGCAGCAATGAATCTCTCTTCCAAAACTCGTAAAGAAGATTTGTCTGAAGCCTCTAGTGCCTGAAACCAAGCAAGGGCCTTTCCCTCAAGAGTGAGCCCAAATCCTTCAATTTGAGTATGCTTGTTAGCCACTTGCTCAGCTCGAACTGCTTGCCTAAATGCTGCTACATGGTCGTATGGATCTCCCGACCCTTCGTACTTCTTTACGAGTTTCTGAAGAGTTGATGGCCTTACTTGTCTTGAATACTCATCATAGGGCCTACGGCCTCTCACTCTCAGTGGGAATTGTTCCTCTCTTTGGTAAGATGGTCCACATGCATCCCAAATTGGTGTGGGTCCCTTATTACCTGCCTCACCAAACCCCTCCAAAGATATTGTTACCCGCATTTCAGGAGGTGCATTTATGGGAGGCCGAGTTGGCTCCCCTACCCTCCGATTGTCATACTGAGAGAAACGTTGTTGTGGTGTGATCTGTGGTCGCACTTTTGGTGTAGGATAATGTCTTGGTGCTAGAGTTGGGCTACTAGCAGTGGTCCACTTTGATGTTGAGGGTCCCTCTCTAGTGAACTCTCATAGGGGAGGAGCAACAGTTTCTCCAAGAAAGGCTGTCTCTCCTGGTTTAGCTGTATTTGTTGAGAACACTTCCATGAATAATGGTTGTCCTTTCCACGTGAGCTCCTGAATCTCCTTCCAATCTAAGGTTCGGTATTCATTGGCCCATTTATCAACGATTTGGTTCATGTGTCCTGCAAGCTTCTCGACTACCACCACAAGTGCTAGAGGAAAATCTAGCTCTGGCAATCTAGTTGTGGCATAATATCCCTCTAAAGAGTCCTTATAGACCTCTTGAAGTGGGTCATCCTGTAAGACCTTTGTCACTGGAATTTATCGTACAAACTCCCATTGGTTCTCAGCCCCCTGATCCATTTTGCTCTTACCTTTCCTATCCCTTTCCAAATTTAGATCTACAAGAAGTAAATCATCTATTGATGGCTTTGAGGACTGGGCATTGGATGGTCCAGGCATGTCTGGCTCAATGAGCCAATCATCTCTAGACTCCCTTGCTCTGGAAAGCTTTGATAAGTCTAAGAACTCGCTTTTAGAGAGCTCCCCTAATTTGTCTACATTCTCTGGATGATAGGTGACTTCGTAGCGAACACCATTTCCACCCATGTACATGTTACCCTGGTCATTGACTAGAGGTGCTCTATCAAGTTCTGAGAAAAAGTCTGCGATCTTAACAAGATACCGTTGTTGTGGATCCCTAAAGATCTCAGCTCCTTGAGCATTCATGTAGACATATTGGAGTCTCACATTGAGTGTTAACCCCATGGTGTCGGCTTCAAATGGATTAAAAGATCTTGTGGGTGTTCTATTTGGGGCTAAGGGATGACTATTTGACGGCCCTAGATTGTCCATGGACAATGAGCTAGTTGTTCTGGAAAAAGGGTATCGGATTGGGATTCAGAAAAGGTTTCAGCAATATCTGCCAAATTTCCTACCGATTGGGTCCCACTTTCCTACGTAGGTACTCTAGAAGGTGCCCTAGGCCCTATGGCAGAGTCTATAAGACGTCCTGACCGCAAGTGCATAAGGTCAATTTTTTTTTTGTTTTTTGTTTTCGTTATGTTTTGTTTTGTTTTTTTTTGGGTTTTGTTTTTTTTAAAAAAAAAATCCTACCTATCCACTAAATGCAACTAAAATGAGTATGTGTGTAACTATCTATTTTTTTAATGATTTTATTATTTTTTTACTTTTTTTATATACTTTTTTCCTAATTACATAAAAATATGAATTATGTTAAAAAAATACTAATTATGCACAAAATTACAATTTTTTTAAAAAAAAATGCAAGCTACTCTAATTATACAAAAAATTATAGAAATTTTAAAAAAATAAAAAATTACAAAATATGCAAAGAATATGGACTCTTAAAAAAAACACAAAATTTATAGAATTTTTCTATTTCTATTTCCTTTCTTTTCTTTTCTTCTCTTTTTTTTCTTATATTTTTTTTAACTAATTAAAGAAAAATACTAATTATGCACAAAATTTACAAAAGTTTAAAACAATGCAAGTTACACTAATTATGCAAAATTTTATAGAAATTTTAAAATAATAAAAAATTACAAAATATATGGACTCAAAATACAAACACAAAAATTATTTTTTTGTTTTTTTTTCTTTCTTTCTTTCTTTCTTTCTTTGCTCTCTTTTTTTTCTTTTTTTTAAAAAATTTATTGTTTTATGGTTTTTTTTCTTTTATTTTATTTATTTTTATTTAAAAAAAATAAAAACAAATTAACAAATTTAAAAAAAAAATATTAACCTTATCGTTATCTCCTCCGACGGATTGTGCGGCTCCGGATTCCCTGCTACACGTTCTTTGCCTTCTTTTTCTGCCCATTTGCTGCAGCCAGCTGCCCTTCACGTGCCTCCTCGCCTTCGCTTTCACACTCAGCTTGCAGCCGACGTCATCGCTTCACCTTCTACACGGCTGCCGCCCTTCGCCGCCTGCGTTGGCCACAGCAGCCGTCTCTTTCGGCTTCTTACACTCCACGCAGACCTTCGCCAGCCGCCTCCTCCTCTTCGACGGCCTCCTCGCCCTACGCCACCACCTCTGCTTGCCGGCCTTCGTCTCCTACTCCATGCAGACCTTTGCCAGTCAGCGACCAGTAGCCGTCAACTCCACCTCCTCTTTCCTAAGCCTGGCACTGTCATTGCTCATTTTGATAGTGAATTCACTGCTGTAATAGCAGGGGGGTTGAATGCAATTTTGTTAGTGAATGACATGCCTATTGGTTGCAGGCACTATCTCGGGTACTCAAAGTGATGTCTAGATGCTTATCTTGGATGTCATATACCCGGGAATAATTTTGGGGATGCTTTGAGCTTGGTTTTGAGCTTGGGACATTTTGTCTTGGCTGGAAAATTACAGTTTGCAAGTACCGTAACAAAGAGGGTATTTTGGACAGTTGGATGGTTCCCATTGAGGTCCTTATGTAGTGATTTGGTATTGATATTTTTGACATATGCTTGGACATTGGGTGCACATGCTTTATGCCTCATTTTTAGGCTGAAACAAATCATTCTATAGAGGCATTTTGGTGCTGTTTACAGTGAACAACAGATCTGGCTGGTCAGTTTGCATCTCTTCTTGGTCACTTGTTTTTTTTTTTGACAGATTTGGCTTGTCTTCTTGTCATTTGAGCTGCAATTATGGCTGGCAGCAGTGACAATAGTCATCTTATGCACATCAAGAAGCTTGAAGGGACACATAACTTTGCAATTGGCAAAAGTAGTGCTACAATGTCTTGGTGCAAAAGAAACAGGTGAAGCCTATCAAGTTGAAAGGAGCACGACCAGCGGACATAGAGCAAGAGGATTGGGATGGGCTGGCTCATTCAACCATTGAGCTTTCTGTTTCCGATGCTTTGTTGTTCAACATAGAAGGGCTCGATTCTGCCTATGCCATTTGGAAGTGACTAGAGGAATTGTATGCTCAGAAGAATGCTAAAAGTAAAGTCTATTGGTTGAAGAAATTGATGGATTTACGCATGAAGGAGGGGACAGCCATGTCTGTACACCTCAGTGAGTTTAATTCCATTTTCAGCCAGCTGGTTGCCTTGAAGTTCAATATCGATGATGAGTTCAAGGCTACTTTTCTATTATGTACTCTACCTGAAAGCTGGGATACTTTCAGGAGGACAGCCATGAGCAACTCGAATGCTATGCTACTGTACTCTGATGTAGAGAGTTATCTACTTATGGAAGAGATGAATCGGCAAAACAATGCATCTAACAAGTCATCCAGTGCTTTGCATAGTAGAGGTAGCAGGTCTCAGCAGAGGGGGAAATCTGAAAGGAAAGGACGCAGTAAATCTCGTGGGAAAGATGTGGAGTGCCACCATTGTGGCAAGAAAGGATACTTTAAGCGGGAAGTGGAAGAAAGAGAAAGGAAAGAGTAAGAAGACTGATGATAGCAAGGATATGAAGAAGGACAGTCAGCCTGCTAAGAAGAGTAGTGTCAAGATTGAAGAAGTGAATGTAGTCAGCCACCATGAGAGCGACAGTGGTAATGATGTACTCATTGTCTCTTCTTGCTTCAGTGCACATGCCTTGGTAGCAGATACGGATGATGACATGCATACCTGGATCTTGGATTTAGGTGCCTCATTTCATGTCACTCCTCTCATGAATGGTTCTCAGACTACACTGGTGGTAGACATGGTGCTGTCCACTTGGGGGACAACTATGCATATGACATTGCAAGCATTGGCAGTGTGCAGCTGCAGTTTTAGCATGGATCTGTCTTTACTCTTCAGAATGTACGGCATGTACTCCAGCTCAAGAAGAGCTTGATCAGTACTGGGCAGCTAGATAACGATGGTTTTCATACCACCTTTGGTGATGGGAAATGGAAGATTTGTAAGGGATCTAGGGTTATTGCCAGAGGCTCAAAGAGTGATACTTTGTATCTGCTACATGTATCTAGTGTGTGTGACCATGTTGTTGCCGCTGTGACCGAGCAGCCAAGTGTTTCCTTGTGGCATGGCTGGTTGGGACACATGAGTCAGACTGGAATGAAAGTACTTACTCGTTTGGGTTATTTACCTTGTCTTTGATATGCTGATTTTGAGCACTGTGATCATTATGTTTATGGTAAACATGCACAGACTTCACATAAAAAGTCTCTTTCATTGAAATCTTTGCCTTTAGAGTTAGTACATTTAGATGTATGTCAGATGCCAGGGTTATCTCTAGGGGGAAAGAAATGCTTTGTCACCTTTGTCGATGATCTACACGGAAAGTCTGGATGTACCCTATTGGTAGTAAGACTGAGGTTCTTGACAAATTTAAGAAATTCCTGGCATTGGTTGAGAACATGACTGGTAAGACATTTAAGTGTCTTCGCTCTGACAATGGTGGGGAATACATGTCCAAAGCCTTTTAGGACTTTTGTGATAGTAGCAAAGGGATAAAGAGGGTGCTCACTGCCCCTCATAATCCACCCCAGAATGGAGTTGCAGAGCGTATGAATCGGACCATTCAGGATAAGGTTCGTACTATGCTGTCTCATGCTACATTACCCCATGGTTTTTGGTGGGCAAAGGCTATTATGACAGCCGTTCACTTGATTAATCGGTCACCAAACAGGTCTTTGGGGGGGAGAGTCCCTCAGGAAGAGTGGTCGGGCAAGCCACCTTCATATTCTCATATGAGAGTGTTTGGTTGCGAGGCCTTTGTGCATGTCCGTAAAGGAGGAACGCAGCAAACTTCAGCCAAAGTCCTGTAAATGCATTTTCCTAGGATATGGTGACGAGGGTGAAATGGGGTATAGGTTATGGGATCTCGAGAAAAGGAAAATAGTACGTAGAAATGATGTAATCTTCCTTGAAGATTGCATGCATAAGCAACTCGAAAAGGCAGAAAGATCAAAGATTTTAAGGAGCATCTCACTAGTGTGGATGAGATATATCCTGATAGCAAATGCCCTTACATTTGATCTGTAAGTTTCAGTACTCTTGCAAGAAGAGCAGTCTAGGCAAAACAGATCTGCTATGCGAGTTGGTGACCAAGATTTTAATGCCAGTCAAAAAGGCAAAGGTAAAGCTTCTTCGCATGGTGGCTATAAGCCAAAATCAGAATCCTCAGGTAAGGATGCAGCGAAAGAAGGTAATAAGCCTAAAAAGAAGGGCAAGTGTCACTATTACAGGAAACCAAGGCACTACATAAATGAGTGTAAGAAAAGGCTAGAGAAGGAGAAGAGTAAAGAATCGGGTATGGCTGTGGTGGCTAATGCATCTGCACCAAGTGCAGAGAAGAAGGAATCTGTAAGTTTTTCGCAAGATGATTGGGCATGGAGAGTACATTGCAGTTATGACTCTTCTGTTCATGATGTATGTCTGTCGGTGGTAGAATCGGATGCTTTGGTACTTTGACAGTGGTGCTAGTAAGCACATTCTTCACAAAAAAATTGTTCTCATCTCTAGAATCTGTCCTAAGTGTAGGAACCGTCACATGTGAAAATGGTTCCTCATATCATGTCAAAGGAGTTGGTAGAGTTGTGCTCATTACTGCAAATGGGGGCACATTTACTCTTTCTAAAGTTTTATATGAGCATTAAGAAGAACTTGTTGTCAGTTTTAGCCTTAGCCTTGTTAGCCTTGATGTTGAAATTTGTGGATGACAGATGTACAATTCAGGATAGAAATGATGATTATTCTTTCATTGCCTCAAGTACCTTATTTCATGGCCTATACAAGATGGATGTATTTGAGAAGTTACAGCAGCATGATGCTTGCTTAGTCTCTATGACTCGTGCTATGAGTGATGTAGAATTATGGCATGCACAATTTGGCCATCTGAATTATGATAGTTTGTTATGCCTTCAAAAGCATGATATGGTGTTTGAGTTGCCAACTCTTGAGACCCCTGCTATACATGTATGTGAGGGGTGTATTCTCGGTAAAATGCATCGGGAATCATTTCCAAAGGATGGATCTATGAGAGCTGTTAAGAAGTTATAGCTTATACATAGTGATGTATGTGGTCCTATGAGGACACCATCTATTGGGGGATATCACTACTTTGTCACTTTTATTGATGATTACTCCAGATATAGCTAGGTGTATTCATTAAATCAGAAGTCGGAGCTTTTTATGTGCTTTAGGAACTTTGTATATCCATGGCTGAAAATGCATGTGAATATAAAGTTGGCACCCTTTGTTCAGATTGAGGGGGGGAGTATATGTCCAAGGAATTTCATGCATATATGGCTGAAAAAGGCATAAGGCATCAATGTACAGTGCCATACACACCTCAAAAAAATGGTGTGGTTGAGAGGAAAAACATGTCTCTCATGGAGATGGCACGATGTATGGTGAAAGCCCCATAAATACCTCATGGTTTTTGGTTAGAGGCAACTATGTGCGTAAACTATGTGTTGAACAAATGCCCTACCAAGGCCTTGCAGTCTAAAACTCCTTATGAAGCTTGGCATGGTAGGAAGCCTTATGTGGCTCATTTGTGTGTTTTTGGTTGTCTTGCTTATGCTCTTGTGCGTGAGCGACAACGCAATAAGCTTGATGATAAGGCAGTCAAATGCATATTTGTGGGATACAATTCAGAAAGCAAAGGATATAGACTCTACCATCCGGCCTCAAAGCAGATTTTGGTTAAGTAGAGATATTGTTTTTGTCAAAAACTCAATTCAGCCCATTCTTTCATGAAAAAACAACACAATGTATATTTACAGGGCATGAAGTATAGGGCAACTTTTACAGCTATAATTGAGTGGGTGTGGCTCAGACGTCTTATGGCTGATTTGGGTGTTGGACAGTTGTCTAGCACTACGATTTTCACTGATAGTAGCCAGAGCACATTAGCAGTTCATGCTCGCACTAAGCACATTGAGGTGCATTACCACTATGTCGGGGAGGAAAGACTCTCTGCATAGCAGAGATCAACTCGGTCTATGTGCCTACACATGATAACATGGTAGATTTATTTTCACGAAGGCTCTTCCTCATGAAAAGTTGAAGCTTTTCGTAAAGCTTTGGGCTTACTGCCTTTTCAGGATTGATCGGCCATACCCTCTACAAATCATTAAAAAAAATATTAACATAAAAGAATAACTTTGTAATGTTCTATGAAAAGGAATTCATTGAATGGAAAATGCCATCTTACCTTCTACAATACAATCCATCCAAGCCTTATAGCGGTTGTTGCCATCAAGAATGTCAAACATTTTCCCTCATAGGTAGGGACCCCACTCTGCATACAACTCCAATGAAGCCTCAAAATCTGCATTAATGGATTTCCATGTATTGATCCATGAAGCAATTATCTCCTCTGTAAGAGTGCATTCCTCTCCCTCTAAATATAACAATGACACTATAAAACTACCTTTGCTTTGGAATGTAGCCACCTATCTTTTTAAATGACCTGGTAAGTGTTTTCTCTATTGTATGACTAAGCTTCTGAATAGCCTTGGTTGGTACGAGTATGCATAAAGGTATCTTAGGGGGTGGCAATCCAAAATCCACTTTAATTCTACTCTTAGGAATGCACTATGGGTGGAAGTCTTCAAGATTTTTCTAAATATTTCAACCACTTTTCAATCATACTGCCCTATCTTCACATTTGAAATAATACGTACATTGCCATCATGCAAGGATATTTTACATAGATTGATTAAGTATTTCTCTTTTGAAAGCAAGGTGAAGGAATTAGAAAAGACATATAGAAACAATTTAATGTTTGAGTTGGTAGAGGGGAAAGGGATGGAGGGAATGGAGCAAAAATATGAAGGTAATGCACGGACGAAGCTATAGACCGGAGAATAAGTCTTTTATCTTACGAAATAGTTTTTGTGGTGGTGTGTTTGAATGCATGAATGGAAGATGCTTGTTTGGTTCTCGATGAGGAACACCAAATAGGTGTCATTGGAATGGGCAAATTTTGAAGGCACCTAAAAAGAGGTCCATGGCCGTTGGTAGCTATGGGAATCTGGAGTGCTTTTGCTGTAAACATGTCCCTGTGTGTGTTGCTACATGCTCTATTTCTGTCTATTACTTTATGCCAAAGGGAGTTCCCTTAGTAGGTTATTTATCCACGTGGTAATAATTCTCATAGAGTTCCCAGGGGGATGTGTAGAGCCTCATTGAGGAGTATAAAATGTCTGGTGGGCTATGTGGTTGCAATGGATCACAATGTTGGACCCAGGAAAGTGTAGATGATTATTGCAGAAGAGTCAGTCTTAAGGTCCTTTACAAACAATGAAAAGACACAAGGTGAGTTCCGAGAAAGAATTACAGAAGATGTTACAAGAGCTATGGTCGATAATAAATTTAAAAAAGTAAGTCTCTCTTTTTCTTAGGTTTTTATTCACTTGTTTCTTTTGCAAGATAATAGATAATCACAATGTTTTATCGATGACTCTTTGATGTAGATTGAGGCATATGGTATTGCAATGTCGCAAGAGTAGCAGGCCTCTTGGAGATGGTTTTGAGGCGATTTCTGAGTTGAAGAGGAAATTTCACTTTCAATTATTACATGGATCTTGTTTTCCCTTGCAAAGGAAAGACATTGAAAGATAGACGCTTTCTCTTAAGATGTCGACGAGACTGGTCCTGGCTCTAGTAACACAATGGAACGAATGGGGGGGACTTGCAGCACTCCTAGGTTTGTTTTGATCATGTTCATCGTATTGAGATTGGGTGGCGCCCATGTTGATGGAACACTTGTAAGTTCCATTGTGTTTTTGCCCATATTAAAGGCACTAGCATACTGCATGTGTGGCTCACTGGCTTCAATATTTGAACAGAGTTGGAGAGCTATTAACAATTGCAACTTGTGAGTTCAAAGAGGAGGATCAAGCAACAACACATATTATGTTTTGGGAGAATGTGAATGAAGTGTGTGAATGAAGTGATGATTGAGCATATTGGTAAACTTGCCAATTTCTTAAGGTTTATGGGGTTGATGAAGCGGGTGCCAATTGGAATGTTGTCTGTGTAGTGTGCAATGCCGGGAAGGGAGATGGTTGTTTGGGAAGGAGAGATCTTGCCTATTTCATTGGAAGGACAATCTTAGGCTCCATAGGGAAACACACTTGGCAATGTGCAAGAGGTGGAGGACCTCTCCTACAAAATATGATGCTCTTGTTCGATTTTTCAAGATACGTGCTTGGTGGGTGATAGGCAAGGCAACGGACAAAAACATTCCCAGGCTAGCTAGCTGGTGGCTGAGAGTTGGTGGCATTGTATAGCAAGTCAATGTGGACATTCTTTTTTGAAGGTACATTCTTTCTCAATGTAACCAAATGCAGCATAATAGCTTAATGATTGGTTGTAAACTAAAGAGTATTGTGCTGCTTACAATAAATAGGAGAGAGAGCCAATTATCTCAATGCTTTGGTGCCTAGGACAAATTTGTCAGAGTCCAAACATGCCAGCTAGGTTGTAGGAGAGTGTTATAAACACAAAATTACCCTATACGATGCATGTGTTACATATCTTATTAATCCTTACTTCCAATGTGCTCGTCAACTCATCTTCATGAAGGGGAAGTACAGTGGCAATGGTCCTGATTTGGAAACATTTATTGAGAGAACCTTGTCAAGGCAAACATCAACTCCCTCTTTGGTTGCTGCAACATCAAAAGTAATAGATGATGCAGTTATGGGGACCCTAATGTTTTCATATAGAATAAACTTCAAGGTGTGAAGAAGACTATACAAACAAAGCATCCATTGCACCAAGTAGAGGAGGGTAATGTTGGCAGCTCAAGCTATCGACCTGAATATGTGTATGTGAAAGTAGACAAGTATGAGGATTTGAATGTCAAGGGTGCTGTAGATGATGTATAGGTGGAAGAGAAAGAGTGGGAGAGACTAGATGAAATAGAGAAAGATGTTCATCCGGACAAAGTGGGCTATACATAGAATTCCAATTAGGAGCAAGGTTAAATGAAGTCATTGGGCATCGGGTCGAAATTGGGATCTACCCATATGTAGTGGAGACATCGCTCCATGTTCTTGGAGTGATTGCCAACAACTGCCTTCATGGAAGAAGGAAAAATATTACTATTTTTGCAATACTGATGTGAGGAACACATGGAATAAGTAGTTTGGTGTTGCACCCTCCCGCTAATGTCCCCAATGTGTGGCCCATTGCTAAAGATACTAAACTCAAAATTTTAGAGGTAAAAAAAACTTGTGAAGGGTGGATTTGGTACTGGTGTTCCATTGGAGGAAATTGTAGACAGAAACAATACAGATGGAGGCAATGAGTGTTGGGAGTTGGAGAAACAAAAGTATCCATATCGTAGAGGCATCTCCAAAGCTGCATATGGCCAGATCACAACAGTATTGCAAACGACTACAGAGGTTGTTGGTGGCCATGTGCATATGATGGGTGTTACAAGTATGTATTTTATTATATTTTTGATGAATTAATAATCGTACAAAAATATGTTTAATTTATTTGTGCAAGATTCAGCTTAATGGAATGTGCAAGTGAGCACAAGATTACTATATCTGTTACATGTATATATTTTATCATATTTTTTTATGAATTAATCATCATAAAAAAATATATTTAATTTAATTTGTGCAGGATTCAGCTTAATGGAATGTGCAAGTGAGCACAAGATTAATATACGTGCAAATGTGCACAAAGTTATTTTATGTAACAAGGCCCAATAGCAATTATATTTGGGCAAAGATTTTTATATATACAAACCATAGAGATTTTGATATGATTAAAAATACGTAAAACAATACCCAAAAGTGGGAAAAGAAAGCCCAATTTGTATGCTCATCTATTCTTAGTTCCTTGGGCTATTTTTATGAATAAAATTCTCTAAATACTCATGTTGTGGAAGTGGAGCTACACTACAGTGATTTCATCCATAAATATGGATTATGAAGAGGAATAGTAAACTTAAAGTAGTAAACATAAAGGTGGTTTTATGGTTTTGCAAACCCACTAATTTAATTTGGGTAATAGATAGATTGATGGGGATTTGTTATCCAATGGTTAAAATCAAGGCTTATTTCAACCATTCATAAACATAAACTTATTCTTCTTTAAATTAATTTAAAAAATTTACCAAAATCACCTATTCTTCTTTAAATTAATTTAAAAAATTTACCAAAATCATCTGTATCTTTGTCTCTTTCACCTCTTAGTCCACAAGTCTTTGACCGTCTTCAAGAAGATTAAATTAAACCAAAGCTCTAATACCAGTATCAAGGGACGATTTTTGTACCTCTTGAAGAAATAATTTAAAACTCTTAAAATACATCAAAAATTAAACACAAAGACTTGAATTAAATTGAAAGCTCACATGGACAGCACCTGTGCTAATAGACATACTGGAATGGTTGTATCTGGGCTTTTGCCACATCAACTGAAGTGATCAGTGATCTGTGGACTAGTTCCAGAATTGCTAAGCTTATCTTCTTCTTAAATTGTATAATGGAGGGCTCCTGATTTTCTTCTCCAAAAATTTGCGCTGAATTGGTGGTTTCCTTCTTTTGAAAAAGAAAAGAAAATTTTCTTTAATACTAATAATAATAATAATAATAATATACTTTCTAATTAAAATTTCCATTCCCCCCAATTCTGCGACGCTAGCTCAAATTTCCCCACAGGCTCCCTTCACGTCAAATTGCGCTGCGGTTGGGAGAAGCTTCTACAAAGCTTAATAAGCTTTATTTCAAAGCTTTGAATAAAGATTTTTTTTTAATTAAAAAGAATGCTTCATCTCATGTTTTTTTCATGCGCTGGGAGAAGAAGCAATTTTTTTGATATATATATATATATATATATATGTATGTATATAAGCTTTAAAAGTTTATGGAAATAAGCTTTAAAGCTTACGTCTTCCATAACCTAAAATTTAAATTTCTTAGAACTAAAAAAAATACAAAAAGCTTTAAACACTTGCTGTCGACGCACGGGGACGGATTGTGATTTAAAAACAAAAAGATATATATAATAAGATTTGATACGCTTACTTCAAAGATTTACTAAGCTTTGATTAAAGCCTAATTATAAAGCTTTACATTAAGGTCCGATTTAGGCTTTATCTCTTCTTTATTTTTGTCTACTCTTGATGTTTTCATTTTGACCAAAGTAAGCTATATTAGCTGAGAGCTAATAATATGGCTATTTCTAGCTATTAAATAAATTCTTTTAGAGTTATAAATTTGAAAAGATTTGTTTATTTAAACCATTTAAAAAAGTTTTTAATCTTGTTCAAATTTAAAGCTTATGTAGTAAAACTTTAAATGGCCTAAAACCTTGAGTATAAATTTTATGCAAGGGTTTTGAAAGCTTATGTATAGGTATACCTTTATTTCCTTTGCGAAAGCATGAATCAAAATCTTCTAAAAACCCTGTATATATATATATATATATATATATATATATATACACATATACATATATATATATATATACACCTTATGTATTACGTAAAGCCAAAAAGGTTATAACTCCAAAAAATTCCATTGGTCCAAAGAAAAAGGAAAAGAAAGCTTTGTTGAAAACCTTTTAAAAAAAAGCCTTAACCTTTGGGAGTAAGACCTTAGATCATAGAGACCAAAATCTTTCTCCAAGACCTTCCTTCAAGGCTTAGAAGAGACCCTAAATTCTTTGTTCCAGTCTAATTATTTTTGTGATGCAGAGATTACAATCTTTTCAGGATATCTACAACAATGTGCGAAACTTCAAGAGTTTACATATTTTTATTGTTGTGATATTCGAACACTACTTTCATTGTTTTATTCTCGACTCATCATACCTTGAGGTAAACTTTCTTATCCGTGAATATTAGTTGCATTAGTCATATCCACATTTGTTTATCTAACACTTTACCATGTAGATGTGTTTCCCCAACATCATATGAGTACTTATTCAACCCATTCATACTTGCATTATGTGTTTAAAATTGACACTAAATAATTCAAATATATGAATCCTAGAACTTCTTTTTAATTGTTTGGTACCATATAGCATGAGCAATAATATTTCTTTTTCAAAATGATTCCAGCACTCCCAAGTAAGTTCCTCTATTTTCCATAATTGAAACATCACATATACTTGCGATATTTGTGACCTTTTAATGATGTATTTTGTAACAAAGCTGTACGACACTTGCAAGTAAGTTGCTATCCTCTATAACTTAGTAAATAAATTTTTCAATGCTTCTATGAAAGTTTTATCTTTCAAAATAGTGATTCGAACACCTTCCAGGTAAATTTCTCATTTCTATCCTTGAAATAATCATGCTTAAATAATTATACATAGAGTTTCAAATTATACTATTACTAGTTCTATTTCTTATAAATTCATAATTTAATATAACCCTAGTTATGTTTGGAAGAATAATTATATTTCAATCCGTTCGCATTGTTTCTCATTTCTCTCAATGTAGAGAATCATTGTAATCGAATATATCTCTTACACTACAGTTTCATGTTTATTATTTAAGTCTATTTCAACTACAAATGTAAATTTATCTGTCATCATCTAGACTTGTTCACTTAATAAAGATGGTTAGAATCATTACTAGTTATTTGTGTTTTATCAAATTTATCCATTCTTCATTTGTAATCTCACACCCTCTCTACTAGCTTCTCAACTCAAGGTTAGTATTCCCTATACTTAAATCCCTAACCAATTTAATTTTCATACTTATAAAGTTAAGCTTTTCATGAGATTTTGTTTAATAACTTAATACACCCTATCCATAAAAGTAATAACAACTCTCGTCTCTTTGAGTGTCAAAATTCTTTTGACAGATTATTTCAATTACACCACAACGATGGAGGTATTTATACGTATATATTCACTCAATTGGGCGCTGTGGCCGAGGTGCCCGATCTTAGACTCCACGCCGGGTAGCCTTAGTCTTAGACTTCTCCGAGCTCATCATCATAATTTTCGAGAGGTTGGTTGGGGTTGTTTGGGTTGGGGAAAAGGTTGGGAAGGGGTTGGGGGTTTAGGCCATGCTGCAAAAAGGCATCCATCCTTCTCTAGGCACACGGTTTGGGTAGGTTGGTGGAGAGGATTTGGAGAGGTAGTAACAGCCCTGGTGGCAGATGGTTTGGGTGAGGTTGCCTTGGAGTCCGATCATCTTGCGTTATAGGTCCGTGATCTCAGTTGTTCTAGCGAAGGCCAGTTTGACACAGAGGGTGACATTCTTAGCTTCTTCCATGCTAGTGATGGGGCGAGCTGGATATCTGCGTTGGTGTCCTGGTTCTTCCGCCTTTGAGTGATTGACCTCTTCCCATCGACTTTGGCTTAGAGTTCCTCAATGTGGGCAAACATCTCGTCCTTGTTATTCTTGTGTCATTGGTGCTGTTCTTTGTAGGACATCTTCATGGTGGCGGTCATCCGATCATGCAGCTCATCATTGTAATTCTTCTAGAGGGCCACTGCATGATCCTTCAGGAGAGCCATGGCCGAAACTTCTTTAGACGTGGTTCCCCCAAAGTAGGGTACCATGGCCAATTGCATGTTCTCCATGTCGATTGGTGCCTCTAGGCTTGACTCGGGTGGGTCCTGGATCGGCTTCTTGCCTACTAAGATCTTGCCATTCAGGGGTTTGCATTGGGCAAGTTCTTGCTCTAGCTATTGGTCCATCTTGGTGATGAGGTCATCATGGGCAACGGAGGTGGAGGCTTTCAGGGGTGGGGGTTGGGTAAGAGCAATCAAGGCATGGGGAGCAAACGGAGTGGAGAGGGGCGGGTCGAATCGGCATGCCGGATTGTACGTTGCCTTCATTATCCGAGTCGGCATCTTCTTTCGGCTAGATGGCCGGTTGCTTGCACTGGCCGGTGAAGATCAGGTGAGCTGGTCCCAGATATAGTTCAACTCATCTTGCAAACTGTTGGAGAGGTTGGCCAAGATGCCAATGTTGATCTGGATGGTATCGGGGGAGGGGTTGGTATGGGACTTGAGCTCGGCGTTGAGGAAGGCGATTTGGGTTTTTTCCTTGAGGGTTTGAGCTTTGAGGGAGTCGAGAAAATCGGTGAACTGGAGGCAGCTCGGCGGGCTTTGGCCTCTTTGGCCAACGGTAAGCTCCCTCTGCATATCGGGCCATCCAATCTCGGAGGACAATGTTCTCCTACTGGAGACGGTTGAGAGTGTCTTGTAGGTGGAGCATCTAGGTAGTTGCTTGGCGGGTGTCGAAAGGGTCTTCTCCTTGGAAGCACTAGGCAAGGTACTCAATGTACCATGGTGGGCCGTGGGGACATCGATGGGTGGTGGTTGGCTTCGGGATCCCGCGGTGCTGGTGGCTCTACCACGGACTACATTGGGGCGGCTGGGACGAGCGGAGGGTTCTCTGGCAAGCTGAGTGGAGGGAAACTCCAGTAGGATGCACTACTTCTTCTCTTTGGAGGTCTTAGAGGCCAAGATCAACTTTCTTTTAAACTAGGATGCCATGGCAGAGGTGCGAGTGCATCCCATCTCAGTGTTGAGGCTGGCAATTTTGATGGGGACATGTGCCGGTTGGTCTTTAGGCTGGAGTTCTAGAGGATTTTGTACTTCTTGAGGTGCCAGGGTAGGTGGGGACAGTGTTGCAGCTTCGATGGGGCCGGGGGCCGGTTTAGCACAGGCACTGCACTTGAACAGAAACAAGAGGGTGAGGAGCTATCCCATCTTTGTGTGGGTGTTGCTTTTCTACAGGCGGTTGGCTTCTTGTAGGAGTTTGGTGAAGCAAAGGGTCGCCCAATTTATGTCTTCGCCTTTCTCCGCCTCTCGTAGAGCTAGCCCATGGCTATTGCTGAGATGTGTTGGGTCTTGTTTTGAAGCCAGATAGTCTCGAGAAACATTCTGTAGCACAGAACATTGGTGGGGATCTTGTGATTTTTCCCCGCTCACACGGTCACCAAAGTGGCATATCATGAACACATTCTTTGGCTGGGGCCACTTCTGTGAGGCCGACTAGGGGAAGCTTCAAGCAGTTGGCCACCAAGGCTTCTGTGAGAGTGGTTTCATCACCACGCAGGGTGATTGTGGTGCCGGCACGTAGGTGTGCATGAGGTCATCTGCGTCGCGGTGTACAGGCGCAGTGTGTGTGCCAAGGGTTGTTGAGGAATTCGGCGAGGCATGTGATACCCAGCCATACCTACACTTCTTCACTGTCGGTGGCGATACCCGTGAAGGGTTCAAAGGTCACCATGGCTATGAATAAGGGAGGTGGTGGGCAAGAGATAAGAGAAAGAGTTGTAGGTGCAACAAAGGGTTTCGTAGGCACAAGGTCGTAGTTGTGAGCGAGAAGAGAGGCTGCATGCACACAGATAGATACAATAAAATTAACTATAGTTTGTGGTAATCCAAAATAGTTACCGTGTTGCATGTCATGCATAATTGTTGCATCACCATCGAATAATCATGATGGTGGGGGATCACATTGCTGGACTTCCTAGGCTAATCTGCCATGATGGTTCAGAGAGGGGCACCCGAGTTAATGTGATGGATTCCAAGGTAGTGGGTTAGTGGAGCCATCACATAAATGAAGGGATTCAATGGCATTGGCCCATTGTACAGTTATAGGCGGTAGCTGCTGACTGGCTTCTTGAAGCACTCCCCTCTGAGCGTGCCGAGGAGGAAAGTTCCATCATAGAATTTTTTCGCAATCCGGAAGGGTCCGGTCCACCTTAGCTTGAGCTTCCTTGGATGTGGACCCATTCGACTGGAACAAAAGGACCGGATCTTCTTCCTTGAAGAATCAGAACTTGGAGTGGCCAGTCGACCCACTTCTAGATCACTGTGGGGACAAAGAAGCTCTTGAAGTAATCTTCATCCAACTGGAGGAGCTGATCTAGACGATACTGCAAAGACTCCTTGGGGCTTAACTTCTTGACTATGACAATCCAAAGGATCAACACCAAGAACTCCATTGGCACCATTTCTTCTGTGCCGTATACCAATTTGAACGGAGTCATTCTTGTGGAGACCTTGTAGGCGATGTGGAATGCCCACAATGCTGAGTACAGCTTCTCATCCCAGTCAGTGCGGTTTTCATTTGTAAGATTCCTCCCCAGCCCTTAAGATGTCCAGTATCTTCCCCTATAATCAATCCCCTTTTCAGAATAATAAAAGATCTTGTTTCTACACCTGTTTTGGCCTAGAGAGAGAAAATGTTCTAGAGAGAGATAACTCAATTTTTAGATATCTTTGGATGGAAAAATATCCTTTCTTATTAAAATAAATTCCCCCGAAACAGAAGTTTAAAAAGAATTTCCTAAGGTGCATTAGAAATAAATTATAATATGCTAAAAAGACCTTAGCCTAAGCGTCTAGATTGTCTGAAAATTTTAGATTAAGATTTTGAGGGGCCAATCAGATTAATCCAAATGTAGGGAGGAGATAAATTGAAGAAATAAAGAACAAACCCCCAAAAATGAGTTAATACTCACATAAGATGAAGAGTGGACTAAGGACCAAAGGAAATACTAAAAAAATGAATTCCTCAGAGTGGGGATTCCCCCTCATGAAGGAGGCGCCTATTTCACATGTGTGGTGGAGTTTTAAACTCTTAAATAGTGAGATATTTCATCTCTCCTCTCTCCTAATTCAAGTCTAGTTCCAAAAAGTAAGCTAAACTGACCCAAAAATGGTCAAAAATTGACCGAACTAATCTGGAAAATTCTAGAATCAGTTTGCTTGGTTAGAGGCTCATTTTTTCCTATAAATAGAAGCCTCCCCCTTTGTAGAAGCTTAACAGTGTTTTATGCACTGTTACTCTACTCCTCCCCTCCAGAGCCAAAAACATTGAATTCTTTGATAATTCACTTGTTTTTGACTAATTCCTCTACAAAGAATTGGTGGCCACTCTTGATCCAAGCAAGAGTAGAACCCTCAATCCCTCAAGCCAAAGGAAAGCTCACAAAACTCCATGTAAGTTAGAAATTCTACTTTTTTTAATTCTATTCTATGGTTTTCTGATTTCTTGTTTTTTTTAAATGTGAAATTGGATGTTATGCCTTGATGGAAAGGCTTCCCCCTTCTCTTCATTAAGAATTTCAGCCTTTCTTTATCCTAAAATGAGAAACAAACAAAATAAGTTAAACTTTTCCTATTGATTGCTCTTTAGAAGTGAAAATTGATTAGATTAGAGTATTTTAATTCATCTTGGGGTAAATTCTAAGTAGATTTAGAATGTAAAAATTGAGAAATGGTCAGCCATACAAAGGAGGTTATGGCAAAATTTTCTTAAATTTTGTGGAAATAAGTTTTATCTTTATGTTATTCAAAAAGAGTAATCCCCTCCGTTTGTGTATTCTAAAAGTGTTATTTTCATTCTATGCATAGAAAGATGCATATTGGAAACATTTTTATTATAAAAGCGTTATTTTTATTAGATTTAATTTCTATGCATAGAAAGATGCATATTGGAAATATTTTTATTATAAAAGCGTTATTTTCATTAGAATTAATTTCTATGCATAGAAAGATGCATATTGGAAATATTTTTATTATAAAAGCGTTATTTTCATTAGAATTAATTTCTATGCATAGAAAGATGCATATTGGAAATATTTTTTTATAAAAGTGTTAATTTCACCAATATTGATTTTTATGTATAAAGTAATGCATAAAAGAATTTTTTTATTATAAAAGTGTTACTCTCATCAAAATTGATTTTTATGCATAAAGTGATGCATAAAAGAATTTTTTAATTATAAAAGTGTTACTTTTATCAAAATTGATTTTTATGCATAAATGATGCATCAAAGAATTTTATTACTTTATGCATAAAATGATGCATAAAATAAATTTTTTATTATAAAAAAGTTACTTTCATCAATATTGATTTTTATGCATAAAGTGATGCATAAAAGATTTTTTTTAATTATAAAAGTGTTACTCTCATCAAATTTGATTTTTATGCATAAAATGATGCATAAAAGAATTTTTTTATTATAAAAGTGTTACTTTCATCAAAATTGAATTTATGCATAAATTGATGCATAAATGATTTTTATATCAAAATTAAAGTTCTCTTTAATTCTATGTTTAATTTCCATAAATAATTGATAAATGAATAAGTAAATACTCTGTGAGAGAAAAATTCTATCGTTTCATAGTAATGAGAAAACTCAGAAAAAAAAAGTATCGAAGTCGAAATTTCAAATAAATTAGTTTAGAAATCAGCTAAGCAAATATTCAATGAATGAAATTCAGAAAAATAGTAATTGAAATATCACCCCTTTTGAGAAAGATAGTTCAGGAAGTACCTTACCAGGCTCAAATCGTGAATCAGGCTATGACTAAGACCAAACTCCTTCATCAGTTTTTCAAGGAAAGACGATGTGACCAGTTCAAAAAAAATACACTCAAATCACCCACCAAGTCTGAAACTAAGTTGAGACCCTTTGATTTTGATCTGAGGATCAAGGTTACAGAATTCGAGGAATTTTGTTTGGAATTCAGACCTGGGATTTAGAAGTCTTGGATATGATCTAAGATATACTCATTGTATTCAAAAGAAAATCAAAATTGAAAACTTGCATAGAAACCCTGTTTTCTTAAAGGACTGTCTTACGCCAGAATGCTGGAAGGAGCATTTGGTATATGTGTTTTTCTAAGGGAAGTTCGGTTGCAACAGCTGGTGGGGAGTGTTCAAAGGACAGCTCACGTGGCAAAAACCTGCCCAGGTCTTGACCAGCCTCTGTATGGTGAAAAATGGTGTGCTTCCGGTACGATGGGCGAGGGATGACGAAGCGGTCCCTGAGTGAAGTGCCAGGACATCTCAGGAGGATCCTGGAGGGTTCTGACCAGGTGATGCACGGGCTTGCGGTGCTTAGGACACCCATGCGTATGTCGTGGAAGATATATATGTATGATGACAAAAAAAAATTATTGTAATCTGTTTACTGGATCTCGTTTTGCTGACCAGCTGGTCTCGACGGAGAGTCCAGAGTGATACCTGTTTTTGAGAGAAACAAGAAACTAGATGAAAATTTTTAGTTATGATATCTGTAATGAATAACTGTTTGTTCACTGGATCATTTTATAAGTTCAAGTTTTAAAGAGGAGTGTGTGCGTATCTGTTTTCTAAAGCTAAAGTTAAGAAAGGCATTCAATTATGGGTGGGTGAGTAATTGTTTGGTTCTACCGATTCCAATGGTAGGGTGGTGGCTAACCCATGGGCCTAGGCTGAAATCAGTAGAGTTTTAATAATGAAATTGAACAATAGGAATACGCTTAGAACTCGAATAGTTAAATAATAACCTGAAGACTTCTCAAATGAATAGATCAACGGCTGTGCCTGATTCAATTAGGAAAAAGCATTGATTTCTTCAAGTTAAGTTTGTAATAGTTTTCCTTCTATCTGGTTTAATCAGATGAAGGTTAGTTTAGTCTCTTGACCCCATTAGAAAATTCCTTAAGAAATTCAAAAAGGTGGAATCTTCCCCGTTTTCCGGGCAAGGGAAATTTTCTCGGTTTCGGTTTCGAAATGATCACCAGATTAGTCTCGTGCCTGGACATTCAAGGGCGAGGCCCCGAGTGGGAAACCCTACCCCGCGCAAGAGGAAGCTACTTCCGCTGCTACCAACCGCCGGGAATCCGGTGCGCAGAGGGGGCAGTGGGATCTCACAGTTGGTATCAGAGTGCTGTTGTAAACTTATGAAACAGCAGTGAAACTGCCTAAAATTCTAAAGTAAATGTGCAAAAAAAATGTTTTCACTTGCTAAGATTATGTTTGAAATAAATTCATAAATTGAAAACTCATAAATTGAATTGGATTTTTAGATGGATACCCCAAATCTGTCTAGCATTCCTAGACTTTCCCAGAGTCAAGATATGATCGCCTTTGCCTTCCATTAGGGAAAATTTGGACTCAAAAAGGGGCCTTGTAACAGATCCCTTGTTGGGATGGTGATGTGGACAAAGCAAGCCAATAAACCCACATATAATATTGGAGGGTAGGTGCGTCATTTTTGAGTTCTTTATTCCATTAACTGACATGTGGGGTGTTTTTTAATTCAAAACAATGCCTCTTAATAAGTATAGTTTTTTATTCCCACTATGGTGCCTTATTTTATTGAAAAAATTCACCACTCTCTTTCTTCATTACACTTTTGAATGGAACCAAGCCAACTTTGCTTACCAAACTTGAACCAAACTTCGTCCCTGCAACCTATCATCTTGCATTGTCTCCCTCATTGTCTTCCCGACTCCACAACCATAACCACAACCACTCCAAATCCGAATTGTTTTGAGCGGGAAGTTTTTGATTTTCTCTTCTTCTCATTCACATTCCTTCCATTTTGGAAGCTCATAGCCTCCCGCGTCTTTCTCACGCCACAATCTTCCTCTCCATCTCATGAGTGCCTGCCTATCTTCAAGTTCGTGGCACATTCAATGTCTCATGGGACCCTTTAATCTTCTTGAAGAGAATAATCAAAAACTCATAAATTATATCAAATATTAAAATAATTACTTGAATTAAATTGAAAATTAAAGCACATAATAAAACATAAGGCAAGAGAAAGAAAAACATCACCATCAACACAAGGCTGGGTGCAATCTTCCCCCCCCTTGTGCATGGCCTTCCCCACGCAAGAGTATTTTTATTAGCTTTCAACCAAAAATAGGCCATAGTCCCCAAAAATATACAAAGTGTGCTTTTAGAGAGCACGACACTCTTCCACAACAAAAATAGAGTGTCCCAAAAATTGGGGCTAGGGTAAAGCCTTTAGGCTTTAATAAATTCAACATTTTAAATGTATTTTTTCCAATGTATCAAAATGGAAAAATCAACTACTAAGGTTACAAGCTACGCTTGTAAAAATAAATATGCTGCACATAAGAAACATTCTCCTCCACATTATTCATCAATCCTCGTAATCTTCATCACCTGAAAATATAGGTCCAATTAATAATTAAATTAATGTCACAAATATTAAATAGGCACAAACCATAACTAACTCATGACTACCAAGCGTAAGTACCCCAGGAATCACCCTGCCATACAAACCTAACTGAAATAATCATAGGCGGCCCCAAGCATACGCTATATACCGCACGTATTAATATTTGTAGTGGTGTCACCCACGATATTAACCTAGCCGGAATGACGCAAGAGTAACCTAGGCGTCCCCAAATTACTCAAGAGGGAAAAATAATATTTTTAAAGAGGACTTAAAATATATTCTCATTACATCCCTCTTGCTTGAGTTTGCAATTGCCCTCAATTGCGGGTTTGTTGGGTTTGAAAAGAATGAAGGATCTCAGGATAAGCTCGAAAAAATTTTTGGGGCATCCATTTTGCATCTTCTTGAGGATGGTTTTTGAATGTCAAAAGATATTTGATGTATTGGTTTCCAGTTCTTGTTGTTGTCGTCTCTTGATCAATAATAGCATCAGGAACTAAGACTTCTTTCTCTCCTTCAACAAGAGGTGGTTTCTCATAAATTGGGTGAGAAGGAAGTGTTCCTCGAAAGGGTTTCAAGAGATGAATATGGAAAGAGTTGTGGATATTCCAATTAGATGGCAACTCTAGTCTATAGGCCACATCGTTAATCTTTTCAATAATTTTAAATGGTCCATAGTATCTAGGTGCAATTTTAACTGCAGGGAATTTTTCCACACTCTTCAATCATCTCTTCTCAATTCTCAAAAGTACATAATCACCTTCTTGGAATGAAAAATCTTTACGCTTCCTATTTGCTTGAAATGTATACTTCTCTTGAGCTCTGAAATACAATCACGCACTTCAGATAAAATGCAATCAAAGTCTCGAGTATATTGGTCAGTAGCTTCAATCTTATGGGAGAGTCTAGTAGCCGGAATAGGCAAAGCTCTACCATAGATAATCTCAAATGGTGCTCGACCAGTAGCAGAATGAGGAGTATTATTATAAACAAATTAGAGTAGATGTATGTACTTATCCCATGAACTAGGTTGATGGGAAACATAGGCTCTAAGCATATCCAAGATAGTGTTATTCGTGACTTCGGTCTGTCCATTCGATTCAGGATGAAAAGCCATAGAAAAATCTAACTTAGTGCCTAAGTTTGAGAAAAGAGCAATCCAAAAGTGACTACAAAATTTGGAATCTCTATCAGAAACTATCACTTTGGGTAGACCATGATGAAGAAAGATTTGCTTGACAAATATGGTCGCAGCTTGCTGAGAAGTCAGTGTCTTTTTACATGGAATGAAATAGGCTTGCTTACTAAACCTATCCACTATTGTCCAAATCATGTCATGCTGAGACTGGAAGTAGTAGGAAAGCCTGTAATGAAGTCCATAGACACTTGTTCCCATGGTCGGTCTGGAATGGGTAAAGGCATAAGCAATCCCAAAGCTTTGCCTTTGTAGCTTTTAATTGCTTGACAAATGTTACACTTAGCTACAAATTTTGCTACATCATTTTTCAAATGAGGCCAAAAGAATTCTCGAGAAACTACTTGAAGTGTTGCGGAAACTCCTCTATGTCCCATGAATGGTGGTTGGTGCATCTCTTCCAAGAGACAAGTTGTCTATAGGGTTGAGTAACACATAATCTTTTCTCAAAGAAAAGATAGCCATCATTATGAGAACAATTTCCTTGAGGTGTCCAATTGTTTTCACGCAATTTGATCCATATCTCAGAAAAATCTGGATCTACTTCATAAGTTTCTTTCATAAGTACAAATGGTTCACTTTCAATAGTGAAAATGTTGTTGATATGTGGTCTTCTACTTAAAGCATCGGCAACAACATTTTCCTTTCTAGGTTGGTATTGAATCATGGGTTGGAAACTCTATATGAAAGATGCCCATTTGATATGCCTATCTGAAATAAGGGGTTGCGAAAGCAAATGCCTAATGCTTTGTTGATCAGTCTTGATAAGAAATTCTGAACCCATTAGGTAATGCTTCCAAATCTTCAAGGCATGCACAACTGCTGCTAATTCCTTGTCATATGTACTATAATTTGTTTCAGTAGGTTTTAGCTTTCGACTTTCATAGGCAATAGGATGGTTGTCTTGCATAAGCACAGCACCAAAACCTTTGCCACTAGCATCATTTTTACTACCACAAAGAATGGTCTTTGAAAGTCAGGTAGTGTAAAAACTAGTGCATGAGTTAATGCATCCTTGAGTACTAGAAAAGATTTATCTTGACTTTCGGTCCAATGGAAAAATGTAGTTTTCTTGAGAAGTTCCGTGAAAGGATGTGCAATATAAGCGAAATTCTTGACAAACTTCCTATAGTAACTACATAGACCTAGAAAAGATCTAAGGTCATGAATGTCTCGAGGTGTAGGCCAAGAGGCTATACACTCAATCTTCTTAGAATCTACACGGATTCCTTCAGCTGATGGCCTAAGTATTCAATCTCTTTTTGAAAGAAAGAACTCTTTTCAGGATTGACATACAATTCATTTTCTCTCAAAAGGTTAAACACTTGCTCCAAGTGTTGCTCATGATTTTGACGATTCTCGCTGAAAACAAGAATATCATCAAAGAACACCACAACAAAGCTTTGAAACTTTAGGAAAATGCGATTCATCATACGACTAAATGTAGCTGGAGCATTGGTCAAACCAAATGGCATAACCAAAAACTCATAATGGCCAGTCTGGGTTCTAAATGCAGTCTTGAATATGTCTGACTCAGTCATGCGTACTTAATGATAACCAGACTTTAAGTCAATCTTGCTAAATACCGTTGAACCTTTAAGCTTATCAAGTAAGTCATCTACCCTAGGGATAGGGTATCTGTCCTTGACAATGATTTTGTTCAATGCTCGGTAGTCAACACACATTCGGAAAGTTCCATTCTTCTTAACAAGAAGGACTGGAGCTCCAAAGGGTGAACTACTAGGTCTAATAAGGCCTCTTTATAACAAATCTTCGATTTGTTTTTGGATTTCTTTTTTCTCTAAATTGTTGACTCTATAATAAGGAGCTTTACAAGGTGGAGAATTGCCTGGCAATAAGTCAATACTATGGTCTTCAGGCCTTGACTTAGGTAATCTTGGAGGTAAATCTTCCATAAAACAATCCCTGAATTTGGAGATATAAGGATTAAGTTTTGGACTTTTGGATGTGTTAAACTCAGCGGCGCTAAGCTGGTTAACAAAAACCATATAAGTCTTCTCTCTTTTCCTAAGAGCTCGCTTTGCTTGAGTATGACTCAATAAAGGGCTCGTCTCTCCTTTGACTAGACATTGGAGGAAAATATTTTCATTGTCCTTCCTTACACAAATGCTATGTGTATCATAGTCTATAATAGGGTTGTACATATGTCTCCAAGGCATACCCAATATTACATCTACGCCTTGTAACTTGTGCAACTAAGAAATCCCTTTTTTCTGTTAAGGAATTGATGCTTAAAATTAAAACTTTCACCTCTTGCATGCAATTATACTTGGTTCCAGTAAATGCAGCTTTAACTCTATAATGTGTAGGTGAAGGTAAAGCTCTAATTGCCTTTTCAGAAATAAAGCCATGAGTGCTACCATCGTCATGCAAAACAATAACTTCATGCTCATTAATTTTTCCTTTTATTTTGAGTAGCGAATGAGCTTGAGGCTTACCTTCTGCTTCTGAATAGTCAGGGTTAGAGTTAGATGTGAGTCCTGCCAAGTTAGCTCAATACACAAATGCATAATTTTTCAAGAAATAATCCATGTACTCATTAATAATTAAAGCTTCAATCACTTGTACAAAATTAAAGCAACTTCACTAAATGGTGTGGAGAAACAATCAACGGATGGCAGATAGAGCAAGAGCCTTTATATGTATATATATAATAAAATAATTTTCCTTCTACTAGGGTACGCTCAGTTCATGAATAGAGAAGGGAAATGAAAAACAATAATAATAATATGAAGCTTTTTTTTTCACAAAGCTTTAATAAGCTTTGTAATAAGCCCTCTTCAGTTGGAGAATTTTGCACAGCCCACAGCCTTGCTGTGGAAGGAAGAGAAATAATCACAGCTGCCTTCTTCTTCTCTGAACGTGCAGCACCCGTGATGAAGGAGGGAGATTTTTTTATTAAAAAAAATACAGCAACAAAAATATATATATATATTATTCTGGTTTTATAAAGCTTTATCAAGGCCTTTATAAGTTTAAGCTATCAAACCCCTTCTCTTGAGTACTACCCGCAGCGCTCAGCGTGTAAGGAGAAGAGAAAAAATTCAGCACCTCCTGGATTTTGCACAGCCGGCCAGGATTTGAGGGAGAAGGAGAAGGATTATATATATATATATATATATATATATATATATATATATATATATATATATATATAACTTTAAGCTTGCCCATTTGTGCCCAGTGCATCAACTGAGGAAAAAGTAAATAAAAACCAAAAGTAATTTTTGAAAACGACTCTTGAACAATTCTCAATCCTCTATTATAGAAACTGAGCAAAGGGTACATGTACATCGAATTTGCATGGATTATGAAACCAACATTAGAGAGTGAAAGAACTATTAAAAAATAGAGCAAGTGCTTTCAGATGCAGGTTTACATTGTGGTCAAGTGAAGATTGAGAAGGACTTGAAAAGATCAGGGAAGACAAGAATTGTTCCTAGCAAACCATGTTTTGGAGGTGCAAAAGCCAAAAAGTTCTTATCTAATCATACCCAAAGAAGTCACCTAGGTACAGATTTTGAGGTGTGGAGAAAGCTTCATGCAGCTGTACCTGATCGAGGCTCTTCAGGACAAGCAAGGGTGGCAAAGGCCAAAGCATGGTTGGCACTTGATCGCCTAGCACCTTTGTTGCAAAAAGCCAGGTTTGAAGATGCGGATGTTGAGAAATTTGAGGCAGTTGACAGAGTTCTACACTAGCTATGAAAAGGCATGGGGTGCGACAAACTTGACACAATACATGGTTATTACTTGAATACCTACAGCTTTGAGTTTTTATTGTTGTTCAAAATATATTGTACGATAATAAATGTCTTGTTGTTGTTGAGCATTTGTAGCACATTTTGCATGCACATGGACCCTTTTTTGCGGAAAAGTGTGGAAGCCTTGGGATTTGGTCTACCCAAGGCATGGAAAGATCTCATTGGCAAGCACGTTGTGCCTATCAAAGGGCCACTCAACATGGAGGAGGAGTGAAGAAAAGTAATCCCATGAAGCAACTATGTGAGTGGTGGTATAGGTGGATTCAAGTGAGGGCTCATGTGAAGATCAAACAATCTAAATCAGCTGTGTCATGTGCAATAAGAGAGATGTAGGTTGAACGGAGACAATCAATATATGTCTCCTCACAGGGGAGGCAAAATCATGCTGAATGGCTAAGACAACGACAAAGACAGGGTAGAGTGTGGAAGAAAATTGATCATTGAAATACATATTATAAAACAATGATGTAACTTCAAAAGATTTTAAAAGAACAAGAGCTTTCATCTATGTCCCATACAAATGTTTTCAATATATATACATTTCATAGTTTTTAATGGTAAGCAAGAAGAGTATCGAGAAATTTGAAGAAACTTCTTAACAACTAGAACAATCTAAATCTATTGTTGTGGAGCAGAGACATCCCCCAACCGAGCCCTTTTTGATGAAGTTTCTACAACATCTTCTTCTTCCTCTATCAATGGCACAACAGGGACCATTGGCCTTGTTGTTCTAAGAAGATGCTTCTTCCCGCAATCACTCAACAGATTAGGATCTGTGATTCCACATGCCAAGCCGTAAGCAGCATATGTCAAATAATATTTACATCTCAATGAATATACTCCTGGTCCCTCCCCAAAAACTCGAACAGCTGCTTGCCACTCCATAAGTATTGCCTTGTTTGCATTCAGCCTTAGGTGATAGCCACCTAGATACCTGGATAGAGTCTTTATCGCCATCAGAGGAAAACTTGCATTGTCCTTGGAGAAGCTAGCATGAAATATTACAATTTGAGGGAATTTTAGGCGATGTATATATGTTCCTAGTGTCGAATCGTGGCCCAATCCCGCCATACGCTTGCCTGAAGCACGTTTGAGGAATGTGTCTTCATATATTTCCAACTGAAAAAATAAAGGAGCATTTGCCTAGAAACAACATCACCAAATAATCCAGGACAAAGTTGATAAAGCCAAATCTGCCAACAAAAGTACGAAAACACAACAAAAGAAAATAACCTCTTGGTTCTCATTTGCTTCAAGCAAGGCATCTTGCCATAAATTAGTGCTCGAACTAGGAACGGTTTTCGCTGTCTTACTTGGCACATTCCTAAACTCTCCCATGTTGGTAATATTCAGTCTTTCCTTGCTTCTTGTAGCTCTTCCTGTGTGGCATTTTTTCCTTCATATTTAAGGGCATTAGCATAGATCATCTTTAGTGTTACTGCATAGCAGATAGGAACTCGGTGTCTTTCACATGGCTATCCACTAGTAAGTACTTATCTATCCCATCATCATCTACAAAATTGTCATCAACCTCCAGATTTTAGGCTATGAAGGCTATGCAATGGTCCTCCCTTAAGTTAAATACATGTATGTCTGTCAGCAATATATACTCTGAATCTCCTACTTGGTAGGAGGGGAGCAATGGCGTTGGAATGGGGGAGAACTCATCTGATTCAATCACAGGCTGGCCTACGTCAGTGTTTTGTTCTCTCAGTGCCTCAATATCAACCGCTGCAGTGAGCTTCCTCTCTTCTTCAACATTGAACTCTACAATCACATGAGGAGTGTCCTCCTCTTCAGCAACATCCTCAATGGTGGGACTAGCCTGACAAGAAATCGTGTCTTCACTTTCATTTGTCGCATACGGCTCTGTACATTCTTCATTTGTTGCATACGGCTCTGTACATTCTTCATCTGTTAATTGCACGTTCATGTGTGCAAGAAGCATAAGAAGGCATAAGAGTATTCCATCAAGCGGCATTTTCTTTTGTGAAAAGGGCATGGCAAAGCTCTCTTCTTATCACATGGTACCTTGTGCCAATCCCTGTTTAACCTCTGCTTCTTCTCTGGCGACACCTTGAGATTAAAATGAATGTAGTTTTTCCCATCAATCATCACTGTATCTTCATTTGTGAGCTCATCAAACTCTTGCTTTGCCTCTTCAAAGTATTCGGGATGGCTAGAAAGTGTATCCTCCAGAGAAAAATCACAATTGAACATCAACGAAATCGAAGGGTGCAAATCATGACGTCCACATTTGTAGAGGAAGTCATACAACAGAGTTGCAAGTGTTTCTTTAATCTCTTCGTCCACATCAAACTCGACTTGAACTTGCGTCATGGCTAGATTCAAGGGTGTAGATAAGACATGGAAATTATTAGTTCAAGCAATGAATCAAGAGACAGCCGGCCTTAAACACCAAATCTCTGTGTGGTGAATGGATTCAACATAACGCGAGAGGAGATGCCAGAGGAAGCCAAGTATTCCTCCTCGCATTGTAGTGAATCTAATGCAAATAAAATTGCAGCTTCATCAAGGACCTCTTCTCTCGTTATGGTGAATCGATTCACCATAATGCGAGTAGGCATATTGTGCTTCCTATGGGACCTTCGCTCGCGTTATGGTGAATCAATTCACCGCTACATGAGGACTTTTGCATCCTTTGGCGCCGCCTCTCACGTTATGGTGAATTACAAATAAAGATACTTCTCATGTACCCATACTGAGAGAGGAGGTGCCAAATGAATTAAAATAGTCTTCCTCGCATTGTGGTGAGTCAATTCACCATAATGCCAGGAGTCATAGGTTCTCAATTCACCATAACGCTTCTATCATGAAAAACAAAGCAAGGAGTTTTGCAAGAATGAAACCAAGAGAACGAAATAACAAAAGGAGAAGGAAGCACAAAAGAGATAAAAATACCAAGAAAACGAATCGACGTTGGTCGTAGGAGATGGAGATGAAGGAGGTTGTCGTTATCTTTGATGGAGATGAAGGAGGTTGGAGGTTTGTCTTTGTCGTTTGATACAGGACGAGATGAAGGAGGATGATTGATGAAGGAGGTTGGAAGAGATAGTCGTTGATGGAGATGAAGGCCGTTGGTGGGGAGATAAACGAGAATACGACTGGATGGGTATCCAAGAGAGGTAATAAAAACAGTTTTTAATGCTACACGTCAGCGCTGCCTTTTCACCCGTCATTCCATGAATGCCGCCTTTTCACTTGCCATTCCATGAATGCCATGTACCTAACACGTGTACACGCTATAAAGACTAATTAAAGCAAGAGAGGCATAATCCTATGCGACACGTCAGCGCCGCCTTTTCACCCTCCATTCCATGAATGCCAAGTGGCAGCCCGCCATGTACCTAACACGTGTACACGCTATAAAGACTAATCAAAGCCGTTAATCATGCCACCTTTTTGTCCTCTTATCGATTTTGCCTTGTCCATCCTCCTGTTTGCCTCCTTCCAACTTTCGACTACCCCCACACTACTGAACCAATATTCCACCTCCTACACGACAGTCTCCATCCATTCCCACGCATGAAATGTGAGTTTTTGTATATTACTTGATTGTTTTGTGAGTTTTTTGTATATTCCTTGATTGTTTTGTTTATTCTTTGAATGTTTGCCCTCTGCCATTGAATCTTGCTTTATGGTGATTCGATTCACCTTAAAGCAGACGACGGGCCATTAGAATCTCAATACGGCTCCATGTGTTATGGTGAATCAAATCACCAAAATGCAAGATGGAATGGTAAGAGATTCACGATAATCCTCCTCCCGCTGTAGTAAATCGATTCACGATAATCCTCCTCTCGTTGTAGTGAATCAATTCACTATAATGCGAGACCAAGGGCCAGTCACTACAACGTTTTAGATATGATAAGTTACTTAGGCCAGTTACAATTACTGGTGCAAATTTTGGATGTCCGTCCCATTCAAAAAGTGAGAATTGAAGAGGTGACGGAGGGAGTTCTAGAACATGAACATGAGACTCGGGCAAATTTTCGGGCAAGCGCTCAAATGGAACATCATGTGGCAATGCTTGCATTGCAAACAAAAAGAGAAAATGTTTGCGCACTCCACGCTATGAATCGGGAGGCGCTTCAATTTTTGTTGCCGGAGTTCTATGTACCCTATCATATTAGAGGGCAAAGATGTTATTTCCTGATTCATGCTGTGAGGAGATAAACATTTTGTTTGATCCTAGAACTGAAGTCAATGACAAAGTGCTCATATGTGTTTTAAGGTATACTCTTTTCTCTATCCTCCCACAATTTTTCATTCTTGTCTCTTAAAAGTTTATGCCTAACTCTTGATATGTTTTCTTGTGAAGTTTTGTTATTTTGCAATTGCCCGAGGATGTACAGCATCGGGTGTTCCAGATTGATTCGCTAGTGTCAACACTTTTGCTAAGTAGAGTCAGTTCCCTACCACCTTGATGTGCTGAACTAGTTTCGGGAGGTCCAGTTGGACGATGCTCGAGTAATTTTTTTGGCATATCATGAAAAGTGAGTTTGTCTCTGTATCTCTCTTACATGATGTTTATACGAATCACCATACACGAGTTATATAGTGCTTCCTTTGCACGTGCTCTCGCTTCACAGTGGATCGATTCACCACAATGCAAGGAGGCATTTTGTTTTTCATCTGGCTTGAAACTAATAGAAATCTATTTGGATGTGATGCAGTGCCCATTGGAGTCTTGTTCTAGTCAATGTGCAAGACAATGTTATTTACCTTGCAAATTCGACATCTGGTGTCCATGGCAATGTTTTGCTATGAGTTAAAATCATTACGATACATATTATTGTTTAAGTTAGAAGTCCGAATTGATCAGGATATTGATTAGTCTTTGTTTGCAGTGGTGTCAGGAAACTAATGGTCGCTTATGAGAGCCTGAGCATGGACACTGACACCCTGGAGCGAGTGACCATTCGAAGAGTTAGTGTGCGACTGATGGATCCTTAAATTAAGACTAAATTCTGTTAAGTTATGATAGTTGAAGTAAATCACGGATAATCTGTATTCTATGAAAAAGAATCAACGACTGTGCCTCTTGATCCAAGTGCAAGTCTCTTCCTTGATCTGACCATATGACTTACAGGTTCGATCAGATTAGTTTGATTAGTTAAGACCTTGACTCGTTAGATTAATTCTCGCATTAGATGATTTTCATGGTGGAATTGCCCATGTCTTCTAGGCGAGGAAAGTTTTTCCGGGTTCAGTTTTGGAAGAACTGAGGGATTAGTCTCTGGTCGTCCGGGGGTGAGGCCTTGAGTGGGAGACTCTACCCTATGCAAGAAGTGCTACTTCCACTGCTAGCAGGGGGTAGGGATCTCTCAGGTAACATAATTAATAATTGTAAACTTTTTGCAAAAAATACTACGATCTAAAAATGAAAGAGCATCAAACTCTTCAAGAACATCTTAACAACATCGGCTCTCTCTTGCACAACAACTTGGTGCACTAAATGCACATCTTGACAAGGACTACAAGAAAGCTATGCTGTTCTCTAGCCTAGAAGAAATCAAGAAGTACAAAGAAATGCTTTCTTCACTTTGAGTGTCCCATGAAATGCCATACAGAAGTGTGGTAGCTATCCTCCTTTTGTAGCATTATATGGTAGTGATGTGTGTGAACACACTTAGGACTGTCGAGGCACTTTTTTCCTCACTAGGAGGTTTTTTCCCCCGTGCGTGTGTACACCCTCTTATTTACTCATTTTGGGGTGTGTAATTATCTTTTGTATCTAGCACACATTTGTTCATTCTAATCTAGTGAGTTTGTGTGCTCTCAAGCTTCTCTATCTTGTGTGTGTGCATTGTTGCAACCCTAACCCTAATTCCAACAATTGGTATCAGAGCTAGCTTGACACTTGATCTAGTAGTCTGCCTCCCTCCTCATGACCCTATTTTTCTGTCTCCGATTGAGATACTCTCTTAGAAGAAGAAGGTATATACTATAATGTGATGTATACAAAGCATACAAAGTTTTCGGGGTCCATGGTGTGATTCGGGCACGTTTTGGGTACCGCAAGGTTTCTACAAACGTTCTGGAGAGGTGTTATTTTGGATTGGTTCTGCTGTGTTTGGACTGTGCAGCGGCAAAGATTTGGTGTGCAGCAGCATCTACAGTGTCTTCAACAACATCGACCCCATCATACTTTTACCAGTAACACTCTATTCTCTACTCTATGTTATTTTTCATACACTTTGCAGCAGGTGATTCAGTCATCAGTTTGTTGGCAGCCCTCCAGGGAGTTACATACAATGAACACTGAGTACTTTCAATGTGTTGAAAGATTTTGCATTCGGTAGATAGTCATGGCTACCCATTATGGTCCTATATGATGAGACATTTACTGGTTGCTAAAGGCCTTTGGAATGTGGTCAGTGGTAGTGAAACTTGTCCTGTTTCACGCCAGGTGCTACACGTACATCTAAAGTGGAATCTGATACATATGTGGCTCCTCCACATGCACCGCCAGTACCTCCCACGATTGCTCAAACGAGATGGGATGGAAGAGATGCACAGACACATGCATTGCTTGCACTTTCTGTGAAGCGAAGCATTATTCCTCATATTCGGTCATGTAAGACTTCAAAACAGGCATGGGATGCACTTGTTGCATTATACCAGGTGTGTAATGAAGCACGTGTTGCATATGTACGCAAACAATTGGAGTCTGAGCACATGAATGAGGGAGACTCAATGGATAGCTTCTTGACCAAGATCAAAGATTTTAAGGAGCAACTTGCTAGTGTGGATGAGATATATCCTGGTAGTACATTGGTACCCACAGTTCTCAATGCATTGCCGGATTCTTATCAGAGTTTTGCCTCTACCCTTAGACTCATGAAGAAGGGAAATCCAAATGCCCTTACATTTAATGAGCTGGTTTCATTACTCTTGCAAGAAGAGCAGTCTAGGCAAAACAAAACTGTTATGTGAGTTGGTGACCAAGATTTTGTTTTGCGAGTCAAAAAGGCAAAGGTAAAGCTTCTTCGCATGGTGGCTATAAGCCAAAATCAGAATCCTCAGGTAAGTTGATAAGCCTAAAAAGAAGGGCAAGTGTCACTATTGCAGGAAACCAGGGCACTACATAAATGAGTGCAAGAAAAAGCTAGAGAAGGAGAAAAAGAAAGAATCGGGCATGGTTGTGGCTAATGCATCTGTACCAAGTGCAGATAAGAAGGAATCTACAAGTTTTACTCAAGATGATTAGGCATGGATTGTACATTATAGCTCATGATGTATGCATGTCAGTGGCAGAATCGGATGCTTGGTACTTTGAGAGTGGTGCTAGTAAGCACATTACTTTACACAAAAAATTATTCTCATCTCTGGAATCTTTCCCAAGTGCAGGAACCGTCACATGTGCAAATGGTTCCTCATATCCTGTCAAAGGAGTTGGTAGAGTTGTGCTCACTGGTTGCAAATGGGGGTGCATTTACTCTTTCTAAAGTTTTATATGTGCCAGGCATTAAGAAGAACTTGCTATTAGTTTCAGCCTTAGCCTTGTCAGGCTTGATGGTGAAATTTGTGGATGATAGATGTACAGTTCTTGATACAAATGATAGTTATTCTATCGTTGCCTTAGGTACCTTGTTTCATGGCCTATACAAGATGGATGTATTTGAGAAGTTACAGCATAATGCTTGCTCAATCTCCATGACTCGTGCTATTGGTGATGCAAAATTATGGCATGCACAATTTGGCCATGTGAATTATGGCAGTTTGTTATGCCTTCAAAGGCATGATATGGTGTCTGAGTTGCCAACTCTTGAGACCCCTGCTAGACATGTATGTGAGGGGTGTATTCTTGGTAAAATGCATCGGGCATCATTTCCAAAGGATGGATCTCTGACAACTACTAAGAAATTACAGCTTATACATAGTTATGTATGTGGTCCGATGAGGACACCATCTATTGGGGGATATCTCTACTTCATCACTTTTATTGATGATTACTCCAAATATAGCTAGGTGTATCCATTACAGTAGAAGTCAAAGGTTTTTATGTGCTTTAGGCACTTTGTATCCATGGCTGAAAATGCATGTGAATGTAAAGTTGGCACTCTTCGTTCATATCGAGGAGGGGGGAGTATATGTCCAAGGAATTTCATGCATATATGGCTGAAAAAGGCATAAGGCATCAATGTACAGTGCCATACACACCTCAAAAAAATGGTGTGGCTGAGAGAAAGAGCAGGTCTCTCATGGAGATGGCATGATGTATGGTGAAAGCCCAAGATTTACCTTGTGGTTTTTGGTTAGAGGCAACTATGTGTGCAAACTATGTGTTGAACAAATGCCCTATCAAGGCCTTGCAGTCTAAAACTCCTTATGAAGCTTGGCATTGCAAGAAGCCTTCTGTGGCTCATTTGTATGTTTTTGGTTGTCTTGATTATGGTCTTGTTCCTGAGCAACAATGTAGTAAGCTTGAAGATAAGGCAATTAAATGCATATTTGTGGGATACAGTTCAGAAAGTAAGGGATATAGACTCTACCATTTGGCCTCAAAGCGGATTTTATGAAGTAGAGATGTTGTTTTTGTTGAAAACTCAATTAAACACATGGTTTCATGCAAAAAATAGCATAATATATACTCATAGGACATGTTTGATTCGCTCCTACCTTTGTTTAACGGAGGGCAGCCATATGTAGAGCAATTGAATGCTTAACCATGTGCTGAAATTCAACCTTTGCAAGTGCAAAATCAGCCTGCAAATCAGCCTTTTAATGAGGCAATTATTGAGGACGTAGTGGATGAGGAGAGAGCAACCATAGAAGAATCTAGGCGTATGCCAAAATGGCTTGTGCAGACATTGAGGGATAGCAAGTTGGCAGTGCCTTTACCTAACAAAACTCGTGCAGGTTCTCATCATGCAGATTATTCTCATGTGGATCATGTTCTCATTTCTACTTTATGTAATGAGGAGGAACTTGTTTCCTTTGAGGAAGCATAGGATGATGATCATTGGATGCATGCTATGCAGGATGAGTATAACTCTATACTCAAGAATGACACCTGGCATTTGACAGATCTACCTCATGGCAAGAAGGCCATTGGTACTAAGTGGGTTTATAAGTTAAAACACAAAGTAGATGGTAGCATTGATTGCTACAAGGCCAGACTTGTTGCATAGGGGTATTCCTAACAAAAGGGCATTGATTATGATGAGACCTTTGCACCCAACAAAAGGGCATTGATTATGATGAGACCTTTGCACCCACATCTCGTATGACTACCATTAGGTGTCTCATTGCTTTGGCAGCACATCATGGGTGGAATGTAGATCAGTTGGATATTATGACTACATTCTTGAATGGTGATTTACATGAGGAGGTTTATGTATCGCAGCCTCTTGGTTTTGCTTTGAAAGGAGAAGAGTCTAAAGTATGCAGGTTGAAAAGGGCTCTTTATGGCCTTAAGCAGGCTCCTAGAGCATGGTATGAGAAGATTTATCTTGGTTGCAAATGATTTTTGCAATAGTCCAACAGAGAGTACCCTCTATGTGAAGAGGAGTAATGACATATTTTTGGTCATCGTTATATACGTTGAGATGACATGCTACTCATGGGACCCGATATAGATAAGATTTCAGCCTTTAATGTTGATTTGTAGTCATCATTTGAGATGTCAGATTTGGGACCCTTGCATTACTACTTGGATTCAGTTTATGCAGCGTAATGATGGCATTGTTATGTTGCAGTCTAAAATATATACAGAAGCTATTGAAGAGGTTTAATATTGAAGACTGTAAACCTATGGCTACACCTATGGAGACAAGTACTCGACTTAGTCTTCAAGATGGAAGAGATTCTTTTTCTTCTATTTTGTATTAGCAGGTTATTGGATCTCTTCTTTATGTGTGCAACACAAGGCCAAATATACAGTATATGCGGTCTCACAGTTGATTAGATTTATGCATAGCCCAGGCACAAAGCATTGGCAGGCTGTTAAGCAGATTTTTTGCTATTTATAGGGCACTTAGTATTTTGGATTATTTTATCCAAAGGGGGGTGAGTCACAACTACATGCTTTCAGTGATTCATATTGGGCTGGATGTTATGACACACGAGTGTCCGCTAGTGGGTTTCGCTTTCACCTTGGTGATTCATGTATATAATGGCTCAGCAAAAAGTAGCCTACAGTGGCCACTTCTAGCTATGAAGCTGAGTACAGGGCAGCTTTTACAGCTATAGTTGCGTGCATGTGGCTCAGGCGTCTTATGGCTAATTTAGGTGTTGGATAGTCATCTAGCACTACAATGGCTTAGCAAAAGAAGTAGCCTATAGTGGCCATTGTATATCATGGCTCAGAAGTAGCCTACAGTGGCCACTTCCAACTGTGAAGCTGAGTACAAGGAAGCTTTTACAGCTATAGTTAAGTGCATGGGGCTCAGACGTCTTATGGGGTGGTTGATTTAGGTGTTGGATAGTTATCTAGCACTATAATTTTCACTGATAGAGCACCGGAGCACATTAACAGTTGTAAGGAAACCAATGTTTCATGCTCACACTAAGCACATTGAGGTGCATTACCACTATGTCAGGGAAAGAGTCTCGGTAATAGAGATCAGCTTGGTCTATGTGCCTACACATGACAATTCATGAAAGCGTCGAAGCTTCTCGTAAAGCTTTGGGCTTACTACCTTTTCAAGATTGATCGGCCATACCCTATGCATATTCACATCATCATTGCAGGGGGGATTTGTAGCATTATATGGTAGTGATGTGTGTGAACACACTTAGGACCGCCAGGGTACTTTTTTCCTCACTAGGAGGTTTTTTTCCTCGTGTGCATATGTACATCCTCTTATCTACTCCTTTTGGGGTGTGTACTTATCTTTTGTATATGGCACACGTTTGTCCATTAATCTAGTGAGTTTGTGTGCTCTCAAGCTTCTCTATCTTGTGTGTGTGCATTGTTGTAACCCTAACCCTAATTCCAACATCGACAAAGATAGGAGACTTCAAGAAGAAGTGATTATGCTTGATTTAGAGAAATCTTTTCTCTTTAAAGATAGTTTTTTGTGAAGAGAAAAGATAGAGGAAAGGCCATAAAATACACATTTTGAAGAACTCTTGGTCACACAGAGGACAGATGTTTTAAGAAAATAGCATAGCAATAGGAAAAAGACCATGCCAACTTGGTTGTAGAGGAAGATGAAGATCGTGAAGATGTTCCAGAAGCCTCCACATCCACAACACAGAATGCTTTATTTACTACAATCAAAGGATTAGACCTCGATGTGATGAGGATGAGTATGCCATGTAATTTCCCCTTCATCTATGTTTTTCTATTCAGGTCAATAATAGGTCCTTTTCCTGGGTAGTCCACCCAAAATGTGTACTCCACCCTATAAGAAATCAAGAAGTACAAAGAAACGCTTTCTTCACTTAGAGTGTCCCATGAAATGCCATATGAAAGTATGGTAGCTATCCTCATCGACGAAGATAGGAAAATTTAGGAAGAAGAAGTGGTTATGCTTGATTTAGAGAAATCTTTTCTCTCTAAAACCACTTTTTCAAAGAGCAAAGGCAAAGGAAAGGCCATAAAATGCACAATTTAGAGAAAGCTTGGTCACACGGAGGACATATGTTTTAAGAAGATTGCATAACAACATGAAAAGGACCATGCCAACCTGGTTGCAGAGGAAGATGAAGATCTTGAAGATATGTGTAAGATTCCTCCCTCCGTCTTTTGAGGTGTGCAGGTGTAAGAACCTCCCCTTTTGATGTTATAATTATTCCCTTCTCTGAAATAAAAGAAAGATCCTATTTTACCCTTCTTTACACTAGGTGTTCTCATATAGCTGGTATCCCAAGCTCCTCATCAAGGCTCATCTCTGAGCCACTAGACTCTCCATCAACATGAGAATGCCCTGCAAAAATCTCAGGCATACTAACAGGCTCAACCACTTTCTCTTTGCCTTTATGTGATGTACTAATCACATTTGGAGGACTGGTATTATGACGCAGCCTGCCACTCCATGGTCTATCAATTGAACTACTAGATGAGGACTCTCCTCGTCCACTAGATGAGGACTCTCCTGGTCCACTCAAAGACTGTGATTGCTGACTTGCATTCTGTGCAACCACATTTCCACTCACATCAGCCCCAATAGCTTCTTTTTAAGCAGCATACCAGCTGCTCATCTCATCGAAAACAACATCCCTGCTTACCTCCTCAACTCATGTGTAGCAGGGTTATAACACCTATATCCCTTTTGCTCAAGGGAATATCCAATAAACACACATTTTTCAGCTTTTGGATCTAGCTTAGTTCTCAGCTCATCTGGCACATGCACATATGTAATGCATCCAAAGACTTTCAGATGAGACAAATCAGGTTTTCTGGCAGTAAACCTCTCCTCTGGAGGAGTTACATCATGTATGGCTACAGTTGGAGTCCTGTTCATGATGTAAACTACTATAGAAACAACCTCAGCCTAATAGCTATGCGGCATATTCTTCTCTTTCATCAATGCTCGCGCAATCTCAGCAATGGCTTGTTTTTCCGCTCAGCAACTCCATTTTGCTGCGGAGTGTATCTACATGTAAACTATCTCCGAATACCATTCTTCTTCAAAAATTCAGAGAACTCCTTGGAGAAGTACTCTTCTCCTCCATCTGACCTTAGGCACTTTACATATTTCCATGTTTGCTTTTCAACCATAACTCTGAAATTTTTAAAATGAGTAAACACCTCACTCTTCTCCTTCATGAAGTATACCCACACTTTCCTTGTGTGGTCATCAATAAATGTCACATAATACCTGCAGCCTCCCATAGACATGGTCTTCGTAGGACCCCATACATCTGAATGCACAACATCTAGTGCATTTTTGCCCACATTTCTGTTACATGGAAATACATGCTTTGTTTGCTTTCCAAATTGGCATGCTTCACATATTTTCTACATACCTTCAACTTTAAACTTTGGTAGCCCTGTCACAATTCCTTTAGTCTGCATAGACTTCATTCTTTGCACATTCACATGTCCAATTCTTTTATGCCAAATGTCTATGTCTGCAACAATTCCTGAACCATTTTTTGCAAACATCGCAGCACTCACTTTAGGCATGTTTACCTTCAACGTAAACATTTTGCCCACTCTGTTGCTTTTTGCAACCAACCTGCACTTGTCTTTAAAGTCTTCAACATAACAACCATCAGGGTTAAACCGAACTTGCAAACCCTGCTCAATCATCTGGCCAACTGAAACCAGATTCTTTGTTATGTTTGAAACATGAAGTACATCTGCAAGGTACTTCACTTTGCCATCCTGCATAGACAATGGCACATCTCCAACATGGGCAATCGGATGAGCAGTGTCATCCCTTGTTTCCACAAAACCTGGTCTTTCAAGGTTTTTCATCTCCTTGAACCACTCCCCATGGCATGTGGTTCAAAGCAACTGAATCAACGTACCATACATCATCTTTATGTGCTGCTTCAACATTTTCAGACATGGCATTAACGACATGCTGCATATAACAAACAACCTTTCATTATCCTCATTATTTCTGCTCGAGGATGCATAGTTGTTTTGCTGCAATTTCCCATTTTGCATGTTAGCCTGCTTCTTATAACAATCTGCCTGCACATGTCCAGGCTTACCATAATAAAAGCATCCACGTGTATCATTATACTGCCTTTGCCAATTTCCATGACCTCTTTGACTCCCCCTGCCTCTGAATTGGCCTCCCCTGCGTGTTGTTGTTGTGAATTCTGGGACTGTTGTTGTTGCTACTGCTGGCTATAATTCTAATTACCTATTCGGCCACCTCCTTAATCGTGTCCATGGCCTCCTCTACCTCGTCCTCGTCCTGAACCTGAACTTGTGTAGAAGGCCTATTGCTTTGAACGGTTTTTGTTTTGTGAAGACTGTTGGTCTTCACCCAAGCTCTTCTCTTCTATAATCAACATAGACACCAAATCTGTGAAATTGGGAATGTTTTCCCAAGTCTGAATGGACGTCTTGAACGCCTTGTATTGTGGCCCGAGACCACGTAGACAGACTTCCACGTTGTCATCAGCATCTACTGAAATGCCAATAGATGCAAGGGATTCCACAATACCCTTGATCTTCAATGCATAGTCATTCACAGACATACTCTTTTTCTCCACAGTATGAAGTTCATTCTTCAACTGTATCTTTCATGCCTTGGTATTCGTTTCATAGAGTTTTACCAAGGTGTCCCACGCCTCCTTGGGGGACTTGGCATCTTGTATGTGTCCAATCATGGTGTCCTGTATATTGATAGAGAGCCAATACATAACTTTTGTGGCTCCTTGGTTCCAATCCTTGGACTCTTTCACATCTGCAGCAGTCGGATTGATCTCCGGTATCTCCGGTGTGCCTCTTCATGCTCACCTTCTATGTAGTCCCAATAACCCTTTCCCATCAGGAAATTCGTCAACCTGAACCTCCAAGCATGGAAGTTATTCTTATCAAGCTTCTCAGCAACAATAATCTGGTTTATGCCATCATTTGACATCTTGCCAGACACACAAATTTACCAGAAATAGCACTAGTTTTTCCTGCACAAACTGCTGTATTTTCTGCAGCGGTACTGTAGTACACTCAAATATCACAACCAGTGACCTCAATGTGCATACATACACCTAATGGCAACTGTTGACCTCCTTGCAGCACACACAATGTCTGCACAGCCAATCTGTCTTCCTGCAGTTCTAAAACAGAGTTATGTAGAGAATCGATGACTTACCTGCAATGCTCGAAATCGCCTGCTTTTTGAAAAACAGAGGTCTTGACGCACCCGAAACTCATTTTCATATCTCAACACCCCCTATAGGATGTGAGATATGCCTAGAGTGCAACAGGTAATTTCTATTCCCAATCATTGTGGCTGGTCTCAATAGTTTTAGTCAAGATGGCACAAAGGACTTTATTTATGCTTTGAGCTTGGCCATTGTCTTGGGGATAGTAAGGGGGAAGACTTTTTGTGGGTGACTAGGAATTCTTGTTGTAAAAAGAATTATATCACTTGAGTAACAAAGTGTGTGCCATTGTCACTCACAATCTCAAGAGGGCATCCAAAGCGAGTGATTAACTTTGCTGTGCATCTTGCATCAGCCTTGCGCAGGGGTGGCCTTTGCTTTGACCCATTTAGTGCAATAGTCTGTGGCCGTTAATGTATCAAGCTTGGGTGTATCTATGAAATCAATGCCCCATTTTTCAAATGGTTGTAAGGACATGACAGGGGTCAAGGGAATACAATCCTTAAAGCATGGGATTACCACTCGTCGCTGGCATTTGTCATGCAGCGTTTGACATATTCAGCTGCATTTGCCATCAAAGTGGGCCACCATAACCCTGTTGTGAGGACTTTGTGCGAGCAATGATGTCTGCTGCAACGTGTCCTCCTGCATAGGTGGAGTGGGCTTGTTCTAAAAGGAAGACATACTCATCTTTGTCGAAACGACGTCTTACAATTCTGTCCTTCCCCTTCTTGTGTATAGTTATCCTCGCAATCAATTGATAGGGGACCGCCTTTTTAATGAGGTGCCTTACTCGATCTTTGTTGACGAGTGGGTCAATAGGTAGGCCATTGGCAAGGAAGTGTGCAGCCTCCTCTCCCCATTTAGTAAGTAAGCATAGTTGGAATAGAGTGACATTTGGAAAGTCGTCACTCATCGACTCCCATCGGCGGCTCTCCATTGGGGATGTGTGACATGTGGTCAGCCAAGACATGCTATGAGCCCTTCCACACCGTAACGAGATGAAGTTGAACTCAAGCAAGATTAGCAACCATCTAGAAATCCTACCGGTCATGCAGGGTTTGTTCACAAGATAAAGGAGGGCTTGTTGGTCTACAAAGAAGATGAATTGAGTTGCCAAAAGATAATGGCAAAACTTTTTAATTGTGTAAACCATTGCTAACCCTTCCCTTTCACAGTGTGGTTGTATAGTTGCATTCTGCCTCGTTGAGTTATTGGAATGGCAAAGCTAATAGGGAAATCCCTATTGTGTTCAAACCGAGTTGAGCCAACACACACCCAATTGCAAAGGCAGATGCATTGATGTGGACGTGAAATATGATGTCCCAAATTGGGGGACCTCAAGATTGGAGCGCTTGGCCAAGGCTTTCTTCATGGCGTTATATGCCTGCTGGAATTCCTCTGTTATACGCCTTCTGGCATTCCTCTGTTATACGCCTCTTCTGGCATTCCTCTATTGTATGCCTTTAGGGTGTTATAGACCTGCTATTGCTGGCATTCCTCTGTTATATGCCTTCAGGGTGTTATACACTCTAGCATTCCTTTTTCCACTCAAAGATGATTAGAAGTCCATAAAGGGGGTGAGCAATGTCGGCATACATGAAAATGAAACGTCGATATAGTACCCAACATGTACCATGAAGTGCCTAGACTCCTTTGAAGTTGGTCGGTGGTGGCAGCTCAAGGATGAGTTACACCTTGCTATCATCTCTGGAGATTCCTTGTTTTAAGACAATGTGTTCAGAGATGACTCCATGCCAAACCCAGAATTGGCATTTGAGAGGGTTCAGGGAGATGTAGCAGAGTCAACATCTCTCTAGCACTTTTTGTAAACATTCTAGGTGTGCTTTCTAAGTGGAATTATCCATTAAGACTTCAAGGAATTTTCATAGATACTCCTTGTAGGCTGTGCACATTAGATGCTGGAAGGTGCCTGGGGTATTGGTTAGCCCAAAGGGCATGACACGATATGCATATGTGCCCCATTCCATTGCAAAACTTGTTTTATGTTGATCTTTTGGATCGATCAACACTTGGTTATAGCCAAAGAATCAATTAAGGAAGATGTAGGCTTCCTTCCCTGCGACTCTCTCGAGCACATGTTTTGTGAAGGGCAAAGGATAGTGATCCCATATTGTGGCAGCATTGACCTTTGAGGTATATGCACATTCACACTTTTCCATTCTTCTTGAGCACTATCACTATGGGTGAAACCCACTCTGTGTGCTCTATTTCGTAGATGAATCTAGCATCTATGAGTCTATCAATTTCCTCCCGAACAATCTTGGAGTATTTAGTATTCATAGGGTATGTTCTTTGCTTTACTGGTCTCGCTTCATCTACCATAGGGATGGTATGTTTGACCACTTCTTCATCAAGAGGTATACCCTTCATATCTGTGTACTTCTAGGAAAAGATATTTTAGCTAGTGCTGCATATCTGAGTCACTAGGGAAGATGTATGCCTCCCCTCGGGGAACCCATTAGGTTTACAAGTTCTACATGAATGGTTCCCCCATGCTAGTTCCTCATTATTGCTATTTTTAGGCTCATGATTGGTGATTTCAGGCAGATTTGCAATGCTTAGCATGTAGAGGTGTTGAGATATCGAGCTCAACTAGTGCTACAACAGACATTGATGACCCACCTGGGTGATAGCTTTCACATCTACACCACTGGCATGGTTGGTGAGATTATGGGTGATATGCGGCCAGTGGGATGACAGGCTGTGTGACAACCATTTTGGATTACTAGAGACTGGCATAGTTATAGCACCAGCTCATTTAGTCAGGTTCACATTATGGACCGACCCTTGTATGTTGTAGTAGTTGAGTACTAACCCGTATAGTAGTTGAGTACTAACCCATATAGTGTGTACTCTTATCTTTATGTTATGTTGGTTAAGTAGAGAAGAAGAAGATAGAAGAAAATTCAACTATCCATCTCTCTCTTGTGTATGTGTGTGTTTGCTTGCTAGGGTTTGAAGCTCTCTCTCTCCCCCACATTCTCTTTATGGTATCAGAGCTTGGTTCGTGTGAGAGCTAAGGAGGCAAGCAAGAGGCAAGAGCAAGCAAGGAAGGAAGTAATACTACATGAGTAAGAGCACTATCATCTCTTTCCCCTTCTTGGTTTAGGTACAACACCCCCCCCCCCCCTCAGTAGCTTTGGGAGCTACACATCTCTGATTGAGGAGTTGTCTTTTCCGGAGAGCGGAGCTACAGGGTAGGTATATTGTCCTATTGAAAAGATTTTTTTGCTAGATTTGAATTTTGGGCGTGTTATTACGGGCCCCGTTTCATTACTCCAGGGTATTTTTGGTAGTGTTCTAGAAGTTCTAGTAGAGAACTGTTTCTGCTCGAAATCTAGTTTTTGCAGTGCAGCATTGCATTTTGGAAGTGCAGACAGGGTTTGCACATGTATTGTTGATACTGGGTGTATGTACATGTACTCTGGTCACTTTTGGTGACACACAGGCTATGCTGAAGTACCGTTCTTGCTATAGCAGTTACAGGAGATACTGTTGTATTACAGGTTGCATACAAAAGTTGTCTATTTGTAGATTATTTGATTGCTGCAGGAAAACATGTCTAACAAAATTAATCAAATTGTTAGTGAGAAGCTAGATAAGAATAACTCCCATGCTTGGAAGTTCAGAATGACCGATTTCCTAATGGGTAAAGGATTTTGGGATTTTGTAGAAGGAGACAATGAGGACCCTCCGATGAGGAGAATGCCACTCCTGCAGATATAAAGGCATTCAAGGATTGGAATCAGGGTGCAAGAAAAGTCATGTACTAGCTTTCAATTAGTGTCACAAACACTATGATAGGACACATACATGATACAAACACTCCAGCAGTGGGGCAGAATCTGGTTCAGATGTTCCAGACTAACACAAAGGCAAGGAAGTTGCAGTTAAAGCAAGAGTTGCATACTGTGGAAAAGAAAAGCATGCTCACCAATGAACATGCCTTAAAGATCAAGGGAATTATTAAATCCTTTAGGTCAATCAATGTATCAGTGGAGGATGATGATTTGGTGAGTGTCAGTCTGAATGGGCTTGGCAAAGAGTACAAACCATTCAAGACCTCCATTGTAGTTAGGGAGAATATTCCCAACTTTTGAGACTTGATATCTATGCTGATCATAGAAGAAAAGGCTTTAGGTGAGGATTCTTCTTCACAAAGCAAGAACACATTGGAACAGGCCTTCTACTCTAGTTCAGGTAGAGGCAGAGGTAGAGGCCGTGGTCGAGGCCAAGGTGGTGGCCGACAAGGAAATCAGAATTCTGGACAACAACAATCCAATGATTCACAACAACAATCATACACAGGTGGAAGAGGCCAGTCTAGAGGCAGGGGGAGCCAAATAGGCCGAGGTGATTGGCAAAGAAATAAAAATGCAAATAGCATAGAGTGCTATTACTGTGGCAAACCAGTACACATGACAAAGAACTACTACAAAAAGCAGAATGACATTAAAAGTGGGAAGTTACAGCAAGGCAACTATGCATCATCTAACAAACATGGAGGTGATGACAAAAGTGAGCAGCTGTTAGTGATGCAGCACATGCTTAGTTCCATAACAGGGGATGTGTTAGGATAACAAGATATCTGGTATGTGGATTCTGGCACCTCTAACCACATGATCAATCATGCTGAGTGGTTTAGAGATATGCAAAAAATGAAAAAACTAGGTTATGTAGAAACAGGTGATGATACTGTGCTGCATCCCATTGTGCATGTTGGTAAAGTGCCATTGTCTATGCAGGATGGCAAAATGAAGTACTTGGCTGATGTACTTCATGTTCCGAATATTACAAAGAACCTGGTTTCTGTTGGACAGATGGTTGAGCAGGGTCTGTAAGTGAGGTTTAATCCTCAAGGATGTTTTGTGGAAGACGTCAAAAATAAGTGTCGCTTGGTTACAAAGGGTAACAAAAATGGTAGGATGTTTACTTTGGATGTGAACATGTTTGAGATAAAGGCAGCCATGTTTGTGCATGGAATAGGTGTCATTTGCAGATATTGACATATGGCACAAGCGCATTGGTCATGTGAATGTAAAGTGAATTGAAGTCTATGCAGGCCCAAAATATTGTTTTGCAGGTTTGCCAAAGTTTAAGGTTGACGGTATGCATAAGGTATGTGAAGCATGCCAACTTGGTAAGTAGGCCAAATATGCTTTTCACATTAAAAGCATGTCAGTGCAAGGCCATTGGATGTCCTACATTCAGATGTATGGGGAACGACCAAGAATGCAACAATTGTAGGTTGCAAGTACTATGTTACATTCATTGAGACCACACTAGGAAAGTGTGGGTTTATTTCATGAAGGAGAAAAGTGAGGTGTTTGCTCACTTTCAGAGATTTAAAGCCTTGCTCACTTTCAAAGATTTAAAGCCTTGGTCTAGAAGGAAAAAGGCATGCAAATAAAATGCCTGAGATCAGATGGTGGGGGAGAATATTTCTCCAATGAGTTCAGTGAATTCTTGAGAAAGCAAGGAATCAAGAGGCAGTTTACGTGCAGGTAGTACACTCCGCAATAGAATGGTGTTACAGAAAGGGAAATCAAGCACATTGCAGAAGTGGCACGTGCCTTGATGGTGGCTGAAAAGAATATGCCACATTACTTTTTGGGTAGAAGCAGTAGAAATTGATGTGTATATTATGAACAGGACACCCATTGCAGTTGTTCATGGTATGATTCCTGAACAGAAGTTTACAGGCATAAGACCGGATGTGTCTCACTTGAAAGTGTTTGGGTGTATTGCATATGTACATGTTCTTGATGAAGTGAAAACAAAGTTGGATCCATAGGCAAAGAAATGAATCTTCATTGGTTATGCTATGGAGCAAAAAGGTTATAGATGCTATAACCCTACCACTCGTGAGATGCAAGTAAGCAGAGATGTTGTCTTCGATGAGATGAGTAGCTGGTAGTGAAGGCAACAGAAGATGCAAATGTAAGAAGTGTTGATGTTGCACCACATGTAGAGCAACAATCACATGTGTTGAGTGGACCTAGGGAGTCCTCAAGCAGTGGATCCAATGTTAGCCCATGGTCAGCCCATGGTCAAGAAGGTTGAGGAATGATGCATGTAAATGTATCACAGAAAGGGAAGGAAAAGGTAGATCAACCTTTTGTGCCCTGCCTGATCTATTAGCAAGTCACTCATATGTGGATGGTGACTCTAGTGGCTCTAAGCAGAGCCTTGATGAGGAGCTTGGCATTCTGTCTGTGGTTACTCCTGGTGTAAGGAGAACCAAGGCTGTTTTGAGGACACTTGGCAGTGATCCAAGTGTACGCAAGTCTACGAGGGTTAGATACCCTGTTGACAGGTTGAGACATGATGGATATACAGCCCATCATTATGATTACATGGTAAAAGCAATACAGGAGGCTGAGCCCACTTTCTTTGAGCAGAGAATTGGAAATAAGAAATGGGAAGATGCCATGGATGAGGAGATGGCAGCATTGGATGCAAATGCAACATGGGAGTTAGTGTCTTCTTTACCTAAGGAAAAGAAGACAATTGGATGTAAGTGGGTGTATAAAGTCAAGCACAATGCTAGTGGTTCAGTGAGCAGGTACAAGGCAAGATTGGTTGCCAAGGGCTATGCGCAGACTTATGGCATATACTATGAGGAGACATTCAGCCCGGTTGTAAGAATGGCAATTGTGAGAGCTATCATTGCTATGGCTCTAGCAAAGGGTTGGTCTTTACATCAAATGGATGTAAAGAATGCTTTCTTGCATGGTGATTTGCAAGAAGAAGTGTACACGATGCAGCCACCATGTTAAAATTATAGCAATGTGAGCTATGGTGGATTAAATGCTAGAATCAACATCATTAACAAAGAGATTAGATGATAATTAAGATGTGATTAGTGAGTAATTAACAAAGAGATTAGATGATAATTAAGATGTGATTAGTGAGCAATTAATTGATAGCTTTGTGTAGGCATGGATAATCAAAAACCAGCGAGTTCTCATTAGGCCAATGCCTCAATTTATAGTATTTACATCTAGGCATCTAATCCCACTGATTTCTCCTTGATTCACTCCACCTCTTTTGCTTGATTCTTTCCACCTCTCCCAGAATATCTCCACACCTCCTAAATCTCCTTATGCTACCCTTTATTCTCTCCTAGTAGATTCTTCTCACCTTTTCACAGGTTCTCTCACATTTACAGATTCTCTTTTACAGCCTCTAGCCAAGGGCTTGTTCCCGCACACACCCTATTCACTTGTATATTTCAACACCTCCCCTCAAGTGAATACTCCTAGCACACTTGGACCCTATACCAAATAATTTATTGAGTTCATCCCATGCATCTTTTGCCCATTGTATCCCTGTGATGTGATGAATGATTTCATCATTTAAACTAAGTGCAATATTTAAACTGAGTGCAATAAGTCCCAATGCTTTTTCATTCCTGCTCTTCCACTCATTTTCCCCTCTCACCTCTGGGCATTCATCTCTTCTCTCAACTAGCCCCCATAGATTTTTCCTCATGAGCAGATACATGGTTTTTGTCTCCCATGTGTAAAACTGCTCCCCATTAAATTTGGCTATCTCTTGTGCTGTACTCATGATGATGTGAAGGGGGTCTTACCTCTTGATCCAATTTCAAGATTCAAGGGCAGTGTCTACCCTTTTACAACTCAATCTGGTGTTTAGGAGTTGATTACAACAGATTTATCAGCATAAAATCACCACAAATTACATTAAATCAAGGGTAACCAATTTGTACGGAATGGTTGGAGTATCAAACCATCTCCGAATTGCAATCTGAAGTTATAAGGATGTGTATCAAATACTTAATGGTTAATTTGAACCCTCAATTGTACCAAAAAATAGTGATTAGCACTGATTAATTACTGATTAGCAAATTAATCCTTTGTTTTGTGTGCAAAAAACAGAGTATGCGGGGAGCCCAGATCTGAGGCTTTAGAGTTCAAATGAGCTCAAATCCTTTCAAGGCCATCAATAGCAATTAGTCTAGTAGAGGATTAAGCCAAGAAACATAATATTTGACCAAACATTGAATGCTTAATCTCTATTTTACCAAAGTCACCTGCAGATTTGATGAAGAGCTTGGATCTCACTCTAGACTTGATCAAATCAAATTCTGAATTCACCAGCTTGTAGAGCACCCTTGAAAACACATGGGTCTAAGAGGAATTAGACCCATTGCAACTGGAGCAGGCAAGATCTTCATTTTCTTCAGAAAAACAAGCGTTGGAAAAAATGCAATTATCTCCTAATTACGTCGGCGGTTTGCTGCACTGATTCGTTTCGCTAGAGCACCAAAAATTAAGTAGCTATATTGGGCTAGAAGCATTTCTCCTAATGTTTCTCTTGGAGGGAGATCAAGCCCCTCCACTGGCTGGGGGTATAGAGGGCTAGTTGAAAATAACTTTTTAAAAAAAGATTATTTCTTAATTATCTACTAATCCTAATTAGTTAGATAATGGGCTCATAAACTTGATGGATTCTAGGCTAGGCTCTGATACCATGTTAAAATTACAGCAATGTGATGAGCTATGGTGGATCAAATGCTAGAATCAACATTATTAACAAAGAGATTAGATGATAATTAAGACGTGATTAGTGAGAGTAATTAACTGATAGCTTAATGTAGGCATGGATAATAAAAAACTAGCAAGTTCTCATTAGGCCAATGCCTCAATTTATAGAGTTTACATCTAGGCATCTAATCCCACTGATTTCTCCTTGATTCACTCCACCTCTTTTGCTTGAATCTCTCCATCTCTGCAAGAATATCTCCACACCTCCTAAATCTCCTCATGCTACCCTTTATTCTCACCCTATTCACTTGTATATTTCAACACACCAGGTTATGTGTGTAAGGTTCATCCTCAGCCCCAAAAAGATGTATAAGTTCTCCTCTCAGTCCCTTGTAATCATCCCCTATTATAGAATGCAAGAAAACACTGTTTTCCTTTGTTTTTGTCCTAGGGTAGAGAGAGAGAGAAACACTGTTTTCCTTTGTTTTTGGCCTAGAGAGAAAATATTCTAGAGAGAGGTACTATAGTTTTGAGATATTTTTGGATATAAAGTTATCCCTTTTATTTAAGATGAATTCTCGTGAAAAATAGAAGTTCAAAAAGAGTTTTCTAATATGCATTAGAAATTAATTGAATATGTGCATTAGACATCTTAGCCTAAGGGTCTACATTTTCAAAAAATTATGGATTAAGGTCCAAAGAGTGTTCGAAAGGGCCAATGGGGTTAATCCAAGCGTTGGAATAAGAAAAATGCAAGAATAAAAGAAAATCCCCCAAAAAGGAGTAAATTCTCAAATAAGATGAAGAGTTGACTAGTACATGACTTAATAGTAAAAAAATGAGATTTTATTAGTTTAAAAAAAGAAATTTTGACACCTCAGGAGGGGGAGTGGAGCTCATGAAGGAGGCACCTAGAATCCTCATGATTACTCCAATTTTTTAATCAAAAAAAATAAGATATTTCATCTCTCCTCTCACCTCTTTCAAAAACTAGATCAGAAAAGTGGGCCTAACTGGTCCACCAAAATGGATCAAACTAAAGCTGGAAGCCTCTAGATCCTAGTTGGACTTGGTTGGTGGCCTCCCTCACCTATAAATAGACCCCCATTCCTTTGTATTTTCATATTAGAGTAACTCTATGCTAGTGTAATTTTGAGTTTAGTGTATTTCCATTATCTCTCTACCTTGCCTCTCCATTGTGAAGCTTTGGAGCTTCACTAATCCTCTTCTTCTCTTGGAGATTACCCTCTTCTACTTGGTGGCCAAGCTTCTTTTGAGGGCTTCACTTCTCCCTAAAGAATCAAGCCAAAAACCAAGGGTAAGCCTAAAACAATGGTGTTTTTATCTCTTTTTTTGAATGGTAATCTTCTTTCCAACCTCCCTCATGCTTGGGAAGCATTTTATTTTATGGGTTTTTCTCTTAAAACCATGCTTTCTTGAATTATGATGAATTAATGTTTATGTTTAAGCTTAGGTTTATACATAAACTAATTTTTATATTAAAAGTGTAATTTTGAGCATTTTCAATTCATAGAAAATGTGGGGAAACTATGGCAAAATTTTATAATTAGAAAATGAAGGATTTGCATAAACTAAATTTTATATTGAAAGTGGAATTTTGGGCATTCTCATTTCATAGAAAATGCGGGGAAACTATGGCAAAATTATATCATTAGAAAATGAAGGTTTATTTATAAATTAAATTTTATGCTAAAAGAGGAACTTTGAGTATTCTCATTTTATAGAAAATGAGGGAAAACTATGGCATAATTTTCATCATTAGAAAATAAAGTTTATGCATAGATTAATTTTTATGCTAAAAGTGGAATTTTAAGCATTCTCATTTCATAGAAAATGTGGGGAAGTTATGGTAAAATCTTTATCATTAGAAAATGGAATTTATGCATAAATAATTTTTATATTAAAAGTGTAATTTTGAGTATTATCATTTCATAGAAAATGTGGGGAAGCTATCATTAGAGAGTGAATTTATGCATAATTAATTTTATGCTAAAAGTGGAGTTTTGAGCATTATTAATTTACTAGAAAAATAAAGAAGGTTATGCACAAATTTTCTAGATTCATTCAAATTATGAGAATTATGGAAATGATTCTAAATATAATTCATTTAGATAAAAATGGATTATCAGGTGTGCCTAAATATTTTATGCTAAAAGAGGAATATTGAGCATATTTTATTTTGGAAAATTTGAGATAAGAATGTGAAAATATTCATAGGAATGTATCGAGAAAACATGGATAAATTTTAATCTTAAAGAGGAATCACGAACATAATTAACTTTTGGAATGCGTTTAGAATCTCGAGAAATAGAATCTTAAGCACATTCTGAACAGGAAAAGGATTTTCCAGAAAAAAAAGAATATAGCAATCACTTACAAGAGGATAAGATACATGGGATTTGCTTTTTGATAAGAGATTAAGAGGAATTAATCATTATTAAGAAGAAATAATGGACAAAAGTCTATAAAAACAAATAATTACAATTTTAAATCCATGTAGACTGTACAAAAGAGGATTATATAGGTACGTGGAGCTTGAAGAGAGCCTTACGTCTATATAAAAACTTTCAAAAACGGGCAACCGAGTGAAAAGTCATATGAGCATTTTACTACAAGACTATAAAACTGCCAAAATTCGCCTAAAAGTTAGCAACTTTGGGAGAAATTCTGATCATCAATGAATTAAAGGATTAAGAAATTAGTTACATGAGTGGAAAGAGTATATAAAGAAGACTAGAAACACGCTGAGTTAGATAAACGTGAATACTTGTGACTGATTTATTCTTAGATTCCCTGGGAAAGGAATCTAGAATCCTTGAAAGGATCGAAGATCCAAAAGTGAACGGAAATTTAGATTGAATGGAATTGAGTCGAGAAAAAGTTTCCTTTCACTAAGCCAAGTAATTGGCGAAGACTTAGGAAGTTCTATCAGTATGAAAAGTAGAGTAACTGTACTTTTGACCTGGTTGATTGTGGAACAAAAGTTCTGATGTGGGATGATGTGAATGAATGTGGGAACGATGTGGAATGATGTGGATGAATGTGGGAACGATGTGGGATCATGTGAATGAATGTGGAAACGATGTGGAATGATGTGAATGAATGTGGAAACAATGTGGGATGATGTGAATGAAAGTGGGATGATGTGAATGAATGTGAGAATGATGTGAATTGATGTAGAAAAATGTGGAATAATGAGATGATGTGAATTGATGTGTATTGATGTGGATGATGTGAATTGATGTGAAATGATGTGATGTGAATTGATGTAGAAAAATGTGGAATAATGAGAAATGATGTGGAATGATATGGAATGATGAGAAAGGATGTGGAACGATGAGAAAAGATGGGAATTTTGTTGGAAACTATATTTGCATATGAAACCTGTTTTTTTAAGGATTGTTTTACATCAAGAATGCTGGGAGAAGCATTTTGACTATCTTGTGGAATGAGGTCGTGGGGACCTAAGTGAAAATGTTGCAACAGCTAACGGAGAGTCAAAGAAGGACGTCTCGCATGGCAAGGTCAGCTGAGGTCTTGACTAGCCTTGTTCAATTAAAATGGTGAGCTTCGATGGATGAGGGACCAAGGAAGCGGCCTATGAGTGAACCGCTAGGTGACCTGCGAAGGAACCTTGAGGGTACTGACCATACGATGCTCAGGCTGTGGGTCGCCCAGGATACCCACGCGTGCGACGAGGAAGAAAATGAGTTGGAGTTGTTTTCTAAACATGGGCATGGATCTGGTTGATTGGCCTTGCTGGTCTTCAATGGATGAGATCATGGCTCTTTTACATGGATCTTGTTGATTGATCTAGCTGATCTTGTTGATTGATCTAGCTGATCTTCAACGGAGAGTCGATATGGATTTTATGTGATTATACGCCTAGGTACTATGGGCTAGGAACTATTGAAAAGGCCCCTAAGTGAGCAGGTGGTGAGCGTTCTGGTTGCCAATGATGCCATAGGTATGCTGAGGAAGGAATGACTGAAATTGGATTTTATGGTTGGAAAGTGGAAAAGTTGGAAATTGGACCTGGAAATGGAATACTGAGGATTAGGATGGAAACACTGTGGTTTTATTGCAATACTGTTTTGGAAATAGTTGAATCTAAGAAAAGGTAATTTCATATCGGGTGCGTAAGTGGTGTGTCTATTTAATTTTTGCATGAGAGCCAGCTTGGGGGCCTAGGAACTCTTTTCCCTGGTACCCGCCGAGACAAAACATAACCAAATTTTCATAATGGATCTTATCAATACAATGGTTAAGCGGTTGGCTAGGCGGTTGGCTAACCCATGGGATTGGATGGGGTTAGGCTGGATCAATGGATTCCTATGATAAAATTCAATTCTGTTCAAGTTACGATAGTTGAAGTAAATCACGGGATAATTCTTGTTCTATGAAAAAGAATCAATGGTTGTGCCTCTTTTGATGGGGAAAAAAGCGTTGGTCTCCATGAACCAAGTGCAAGTTCCTCCCTTGATTTCGACCATGTGACCCGAGGGTTTGGTTGGAATACAAAGGATAGTTAAGGCTCTTGACTACGTTAGAAGATTTTCCTAGAGGAATCGCCTATGCTTTCTGGGCAAGGGAAGTTTTTTCCGAGTTTGGTTTTGGAAGAACCGCCGGATTAGTCTCTTGTCTGGACATTCGTGGTGGGCAAGGCCCCGAGTGGGAAGCTCTACCCTGTACGGGGCAAGGTTGCTACTTCCGCTGCCAGCACTCCAGAGTTCAATGCGCAGAGGGGACAGGGATCTCACATTATGAGAGTGATGCACATCTAGATTTTGTGTGCAAGCTACACAAAGCCTTGTATGGCTTGAAGCAGTCACCCAGAGCATGGTCAAACAAGATCGGGGAGTATCTTGTCACCATTGGATTTTAGATATCCAATGCATATTTATCACTATATGTGAAAAAGACAGATAGAGGGATCATGCTATTAGTCATCTATGTGGATGACTTGATTATCACTGGTGATAGTGATGCAGACATACATGATGTCAGGATGCTTTTGAAACATAAGTTTGAGATAAAGGATTTGGGTGAGCTACGGTATTTCTTGGGCATAGAGGTGGTGAGATCACCTCATAGCATTTTGCTATTGCAGAGGTAGTATGGCTTGGACATGTTGTCCAAGTATGGTATGACAGGCTATAAGCCTATTTCAGTGTCATTGGAGCAGAACACAAAGCTTTCTGCATATATAGGTGAGCTTTTGGAGGACCCCATTATTAGATATCATCCCCTACTTGCTGGCTTCCTATTTGGTGTCTTATTTTAGCCTCTAGGGCTGACCATGTTAGTCTGAGGGGTTGGTCACCCCTCACATGTATTTTACCCATATTTATTCCCCGTTTATGGTCCTGGGTATTTTTCCCAGTCATGGAGATATTTATCACTAGTCGATTGCCTTCATGTAGAGGTATATATAGCTGGCATGCCTCCCTCATATTTCACTACTTGCCTAGTTGCAGTCCCTCACATACGAGGTTCTCCCCTCTTACTTGGGACATGTATTCCTTTTGGTGATGATATTGAGAGCAGGTTCTTACCTGTGTTTCCTCTCCATCTCTCTCTCTCACTCTCTCTCCTGTGTTTCCACTTTCCCTTCTTCCGCTACACATTCTATCATGGTATTAGAGCACCGGTGATTTTCAGCGTTGGATGCTCCCTCCTCTACCATTTCAGATCTGCGTTTTTCTACCCATGGACAGATCTACGTTTTTTCACCAGGTGAAGCTTGCGTTTCAGATTTTCAAGGGCTGATTCATCCCTCTTTCAGTGGGCTGTAGTTTCCTCTCTTCAGGGCATCGGTTTGCAGCTTCTTGGCAGCATGACAAGGGCGTTTTTCTAGATAGCATACCTGCGCTTTCTTGGCGGCATCCTCCAGGGGTCCTCAGGCATTTTTTTCCAGGTCTAGACAGCAACATAGCTATCCCAAACAGGCTGCATTTTTGGCCTATTTGGGCTTGCTTTCCTAGCCCTGATCTTGGAGCTCTCTGGGCTCCCTTTTGCCTACCCTTTTTGGTTATCTTGTGCCATCCCTCCCACCCCTTGATTGTTCTCTGGAGCAATTCTTGATCTGAGGCTTCAGCAGCGTTTCGATATTCTTCAACCCTTTCTATTGCCCCTTTTACCTCTGCGTTTTCAAATTTGCAGCCATGGTTGCTGCGTTTTTCTAACCCGATCTTACCGGTAGCTCTACCTTCACCTGGGCTTCATCTATTGGACCCGAAGGTACCTTCTCTTCAGCGTTTTTCCTCATAGGAGGTTTGGACACTGGTTGACCTGAATTTTTAGGTCTGTAGCCCTTGTTTGGCTGCGTTTTCTTCTCCAGTGGACACAAATCACTTGCAAAGGGGGTTTATTGTTTGGATTGTGTCTTTGGAGGCAGTTTGGTACTTGAGGAGGATTCTAAATTTCAGATTTCAGTTAGCGTTTTGCTAATTTTGGAGCATCTCTACCTGTGTTTTGTCCCTGGCCTACACGGTTTCTCGGTTTCTACATGTTCCTTGCCTTCTGTTGGCAGTGGAGTGCTTTTTTTGCTGGATAGCAATGTTTTGGCTGCGTTTTGCTTCCCATAGGAGTTTTCTACACGTAGAGGGGTCCCTTCTCCAGCTACTTCACTTGAAGATCAGTTTCAAGAGTTGTGTTGTATCTGTGGAGACTTTCTTTTTTGACAGGAGTTTATAGGTATTTGGAGGAGAGCAGTGATCTTTTTAGAGATCCTGAGTAGAGTTTATTTTGTCCGAGCTTGTGTTCTTTGCAGTATTTGCAAAACAAGGAGGGTGTTTTGCCCTTTTGCAGTGTGATCCTTTCACATGGATCTTTTATCTGTTGTTACTAATTCTTGGGATCTGGTTCTACTTCTAGAATAGTCTTCTGCTATCTGTGAAGCTTTTGAGGACTTTGTTTTGCCATTGCAGTTTATATTCCTACTTCCTTTCCTCATTGTGAGGAGTCTATCTCTTCATCTCTTTGTGATGCTTTTGAGAATGCCCCTCCTCTTGCCAGTTCAGCTGGCTTGTTGTTTTGGAGGATGGTTTTTTGGACCCGGTGGGATGCTTTGGATATGTGGTTGATAACCGTGCCTTAGGCACAGTGGTACTTCTAGAGCTTTTTGGATTTGGATCAGAATCAGGTTAGACTTATATCAGTCCAACGATATCTTTTTTCAGAGGGGGATGTGGAGTCCTTTCATCTTGCGATGCCCACCTCAGTGGCGTGTACTTATGTCTTGACCAGCCTTGGTTCGATTTAAATGGTGAGCTTCCGGTACAGTGGATGAGGGACCAAAAGGAAGCGGCCTACGAGTGAAGCGCTAGGTGACCTGCGAAGGATCCTAAAGGGTGCTGACCATACAGTGCTCGGGCTCTAGGTCGTCGAAGATGCCCACGTGTGCGTCAAGAAAGAAAATGGAACAAGGTGTTAGAGTTGTTTTCTAAACTCGGGCATGGATCTGGTTAATTGACCTTACTCAACAGATAAGTCCATGTCTCTTTTATATGGATCTGTTGGTTGATCTTGCTTATCTTCAATGGAGAGTCCATCTGGATTTTTATAAGTGAATATATTTCTGGGAAACTATGAGCTAGGAACTATTGAAAAGGCCCTTGACTGGATAGGTGGTGAGCGTTCTAGTTGCCAATGATGCCATAGGTACACCAATGAAGGAATGGTTGGAAATTAGAATTCAACCGGATATTTTGGAGAATTATGATCAATGATACTATGGTTTCATTAAAATATTATTTTAAAGACAACTGAATCTGTGAAAAAGGCAATTTCATATTGGGTGTGTAAGTGGTGTGACTATCTTGAAGTTTGCATGAAGCGCCAGCTAGGGGGTCTAGGAACTCTTTTCCCTGGTACCCGGGACAAAACATAACCAAATTCCTAAATGGATCCTATCACTACAGTGGTTGGACAGTTGGCTAACCCATGGGACTAGATGGGGTTAGGCAGGACTGATGGATCCCTGAAATGAGACTCAATTTTGTTATGGTACGATAGATGAAGTAGATCTTGAATAGTCCTTGTTCTATGGAAAAGAATCAACAGCTGTGAATCTCGACGATGAGGAAAAAAGCATTGGTCTCTATGATCCAAGTGCAAGTCTTTTCCTTGATCTGACCATGTGACTTACGGGTTTGGTCGAATCAATTTGGTTAGTGATGACCTTGACTACGTTAGAATAAAAATATCATGGAGGAATCGCCCATGCTTTCTGGGCGAGGGAAGTTTTTCTGGGTTCGGTTTTGGAAGAACCGAGGGATTAGTCTCTTATCCAGATATCCGTGGGCAAGGCCCCAAGTGAGAGCCTTTGTCGCCCCCTGCGCAAGAAGTGCTACTTCCGCTGCTAGCAACCCCGAATTTGTTGCGCGGAGGGGGCAGGGATCTTTCAAGTTTCATGTGTTTCAAACCACAGTGCAATGGAAGGGAAGGGAAATGAATACTAACACAAAGAGCCCCATTATAGTGCTACCACAACCAAGGTCCTCATTATGTGGCCAAATGCCCCCATAAGTTGGCCTCAACAAGCCAACTTGTGGAAAGATTCTAGGAAAAGGTGCCCCCAGATGTAGGGGAGGTGGCACAAATCAAGGAGAAATCAGTGGGATTAGATGCTTGGCATCTTGTGGATGTATAACCTATAAATTGAGGCATTAGCCTAATGAGAATTTGCTGGTTTTTGAGTATCCATGCCTACATTAAGCTATTAGATTAATTGCTCACTAATCTTGTCTTAATCATCATCTAGTCACTTGTTAATTATGTTGATTCTTGCATTTGATCCACCATAGCTCATCATCTTGCTTGCATTTTAACACTCTCAACATTGGGTGTTGGCAGATTATTACTTGGTTTTATGCAAACACATGCCATGTATTCCATTTTGGGTGGCATTCATATTTATTGGGCAGCTTATATATTTATTTGGACATATGAAAGCAAGATGAAAGCTTCCTTATAGACATTTGATTTTGTTAGAAAAGCTATTTTTGCTAACATTTGATTTTGTTACAAAGGTTATACATATTCATATGGTTAAGGGCTTATAATTATTTTGAGTAGATAAACTTGCACGTTCAATAAAGAAAGCTATTTTTGCTAGAAGTTGAGATATTTATAAAAGTGGAAGCTCTTTTGAGCCCCATAAGCTATTCAAATTAATATTGCTAAATTATTCATCTTCTTCAAATCAGCCCCACCACACAGAAGTGTTTCCCTTAACCCATAGGTTATCAATCCACTATTATCAAGCCCTAGATGTGATTTTCTACTTCTCCCTCTTCTCAACGGTGAATGGAGCACTTCAACAATAAGCACTATTGGTAAGTTATCATTAGATCATGGTTTGGATTGCCCTTCTACTCATTCCTTTAGATCCATCCACAAGCATGACTTTCCTCTTGGAAATGGTCCTGTTTGGCAACTTGATTTTTAAAGATAGAGAGCCCATAAGTCCTACTACATCTCATGGTGAATGGTTTGAGTAATTATCAAATTCTAGAGATCCATGTTTAGGAATGGTTGATCCCATGGGAGCAAGTTATCCCCCTTTAGCGAACATTCGACTGAACAGGTCCTCCTTCATCTCACACCACTAAGAGTTTGACCCTTCCTTAATTTATTATAATGAGGAACCCAAAGTTCTCTTGGGTTTCCTTGTCATCTTTGCACTTGGATAAACTATCCTCCTTCATCTCAGACTAACAATCTGACCCTTTTGTAATTTGTTCTAGCAAGGGACCCAAAAACTTTGGGTACCTTGTCATTTTTGCACTTGGATAAATTGACTCAATAGCCCGACCCACCGTGGTTCTTAGTCTCTCGTCAAATTTCTTCTGACTCTCCTGGGTAGTCTCTTGCCACCTCCAATTTTTTAATTTCTAGTAGCTGCACATTCAGATATTCTCCAACTCTCTTTGGAGTAGTTAGCCTTATTGCAGCTCTATTCTCCATATCAACTTTTCTTGAAACTAAAGTTCCTCTTGGCTAGATTGCGTGGATATGGTTTCAATAATTCCCTCGTCATACCCATCCTATGTAATCAGAAATGGTTTCAATGGTTCCCTCATTAAAGCCATCCTATATAGTCACTAACGATTTGCCTCTTGCTACCCTCTTCACCCTTCTCCTTTTCTCAGCCTTGAGTGCCAAGTTGGAAGTAGGATTCTTGGTTTGGTCCCTTTATAGCATTTGTATTTGGGCTTGTGTTAAGCCCTTGAGAGGTACAACAACCAATCCGGGCTATACACTCATCATTCTAAGACTTGTGGTAGGGTTGGACCCTTCATTATTTGTTCTATAAGGACAATCCTCAAAGAGGTGATCTATTCCACATTTTACACAGCTCACACTAGGGCTCACAACATTTTATGTGGCTTGTTGGCTTGTTGAGGCCAACTTGTTGTTGAAAGATGTAATCGTGGTATTGTGTGTATGTGGGAAAGCACCCTAGAGGTGCAAGATATTGTGGTGAGATAGGAATGACACATGTAATATTGTATGGTGTGTGAGTGTTAACCAAAAGAGTGGAAAAGGAGTTGCCACATGGATGATGACATGTAAAGTGGGATAAGGCTAGAGGGCCTATATCATTGTATGGTTCATTGTGATATGCAAGAGAATAGAATTGAGTGTCGAGTATGCTTATGTTGCTTAATCTATGTCTATCACCATGATAAATCCCATTTTTAGATTGTTAACATGGTATCAGAGCTTGGGTGGGCTCTTGGTCATGGTGAATATTTATGTATAGTTTTTCTCGGTTATGAGTTCTTTGATTAAGCATTATTTTCAGTTTATTATGGAAAAAATTTGCACACTCATATTATCATTTGGATTTGCATTTGTGAGGATTTGAGAGGAGATTTGCAATAAGGAGGTTGCATATAGAAGCTACCCAAGAGAGTTGCAAATGGGATTTTTGCAACATGGAAAACCTGCTCTCATCATCATGGAAGCTAAAAATGGAAATTTCAGCAACAAGTATGAAGACTATGGAATCTTCGGTGCCATCAAGAAGAAGCTGCCATTGCGGAGGTAATTTGTGAAGTTTTGCCTCAATGTTTTTTGGTTATTGAGCATAGGAGAATGCTCATTTTTTGATAAGGGTTGCTTGATGGGAAAGGTTCTTTGCTTGCAAGCAAAGAGTGGAGGAGGTGCATGCTTGTCAAGTGATGGCCAGCTGTGTGATGGGCTGATTTGTAGCTCATAAAAGGAGCATGCTTGAAGGGCATTGCTCATGGAAAAGATGAGCTGGTTGTGGATGCTATTGGAGCATTCATTTTCTGGTTATGCACCTATGTTTTCATGTGGGAAACTTATGAAGAGGCACCCTTCAAGATGTTGGCATGCATATGGAAGAGCATGCTATATATGGAGTTCATATTGGAGCTCATGAAAGGCCATGTTGATGGCTATGGGAGAAACCTCAATGAGAGAGGTTTAGAAGAGGCAAAGAGACTAAAACAAGAAGGAGCTACATTATGGAGCACAATTGAGAGCTCAAGGTAACCACACATCCAGCTACATGTGTTAAAACCAATAGGCAAGCATGTGGAGCTTGTTATGGGAGTTATGCAAAGGCACTAGCAAAGCTCATTTGGGAGCTTATGAGCCATAATGGTGATAGTTATTGGGACCGCAATATGGAAGTCTTGCAGAGACAACTTGCAGCAGTAAATGAAGCTTGCACATAAAGATTACAAGCAAAAGGAGGTGTGCAGAAAGACAGCAAGAAGTTGAGGAGAAGCTACGATTATGGGAGCTCAAACTGGCCGTGGGAATGGGGCTATGGAAACTTCAACAATATGTTTGATGAGAGTTTCAGCAGTGGCGAATAAGGATGGTCGCAGCACAGTAGCAGAGATAGAAGAGTGCTGACGATGCAGTTCTTGCACAGGGCTGCACAACAACCTGTGCTGGTGGAGATTCAACATCAAGAGCAAACAAGCTCACAGCAGATTGAATGAGAAGTAAATGCAATTGGAGAAGAAGGAGCGCATTAGAAGTACGTTCGAGCACTCATGAAGAAGCCATCATTGGCAGGAAAGCAGGTGCATAGTAAAACTAGTGCAGGAGTAGGAGCTGAAGGAGGCATAGCGATGCAGCAATGGGAAACTTCTGGTTCCATCAGTATATCAGGTGGTTGGGAGAGCCCTGCCAACTGCAACTAATGAGCAGCCAAAGATCTTTCGTATGAACCTGTGGGCGATGAATGAAGTGCGTGCCAAGTCCAAATTTTGGTACTTCCTAAGGACGGCGAGGTTGCACAGGTTCAAAGCAACACAAGCCAAGGTTGGCTATGGCGATGACTGCAACAAAGCATGCAGGGCAACGTGAAGAAGACAACCAACGTATGGGCCCAGGAACCCAATGGAGAGCATTGTGCGCATTCAATATGGAGCTGCAAAAAGAAGCGTGAAAAGTAGCGGCGGAGCGGTGAATAGGAGTGGTGAATAGGAGTGGTGTCAGGAATTTTGAGCTGGAAAAAAGGCTGGATCTGACACGTGTAGATGCCAGCAACACAAATGACAAAGCATCTCTTTGAATTTCTCAAGAGCAAAAATAGTTTAACTTTTTAAAAATAAAGGTTAATTCACACACACACACACGCTTTCTATTGTAAGCCTTATTCACATGCCTTACACCAAAAAGTAGCACCCTGAAATAGGAGGAAAATATTGGGTTCACGAACACAAAGCCATGGATGATTTTTCACATTGGGTCTGCTACCCAGCTTTGGCCAAAATGATTGTATTTTAAAAATAAAGGTTAATTCACACACACTTTCTATTGTAAGCCTTATTCACATGCCTTACACCAAAAAGTAGCACCCTGAAATAGGAGGAAAATATTGGCTTCACGAACACAAAGCCATGGATGATTTTTTACATTGGGTTTGCTACCCAGCTTTGGCCAAAATGATTGTATTTTTTCACCCATGAATGAGAAGGGTAACTGTACCCGAGCTTGAAGCTCAAAACGAGGATTTTTTTTGTAATCACCCATGGTATGAGGGTCACCTTGCCCGAGCTCACCTAGAAGCTCGAAATAGTTGTTGCGTGATGTGTGCATGAGCGATGCACGTGTGAGGTGCATGCGCATGTGTTGGGAACTTCCATGTTCAAATCAGACTCAGTGGTTCCGATGTGAGCGAGTCGGCTCAAAATGGACTTGGTGTCTAAGATGGTAGACACGCGCACACATGTTTGGTTGATGCACACTCCAATGTATCATTGAGGGGGAGTGTTGAGAGGTAGCAATTGCGGTTATGCAATGCTACATTGATGGGTGATGGGTGAGTTGTGGAACACCTCGATTAAGAGGGGGTGTTGAAAGATGTAATCGTGGTATTGTGTGTATGTGGGAAAGCACCCTCGAGGTGCAAGATATTGTGGTGAGATAGGAATGCCACATGTAATATTTTATGGTGTGTGAGTGTTGACCAAAAGAGTGGAAAAGGAGTTGCCATATGGATGATGACATGTAAAGTGGGATAAGGCTAGAGGGCCTATATCATTGTATGGTTCATTGTGATATGCAAGAGAATAGAATTAAGTGTTGAGTGTGCAATATCTCTCTCTCTTATGGAGTTCTTAGTGTGGTTTAATCCACCTTAATTACGTTGCTTAATCTATGTCTATCACCATGATCAATCCTATTTTTAGATTGTTAACACTTGTGGGGGCATTTGGCCACACAATGAGGACCTTGGTCGTGGTAGCACTATAATGGGGCTCTTCGTGTTAGCATTCATTTCCCTTCCCTTCCATTGCACTGTGGTTTGAAACACATGAAACTTGAAAGATCCCTGCCCCCTCCACGCAACGAATTCGGGGTTGCTAGCAGCGAAAGTAGTACTTCTTGCGCAGGGCAGAGCCTCTCACTCGGGGCCTCGCCCACGGATATCCGGAGAAGAGACTAATCCCTCGGTTCTTCCAAAACCGAACCCGGAAAAACTTCCCTCTCCCAGAAAGCACAGGCGATTCCTCCAGGATATTTTTATTCTAACGTAGTCAAGGTCATCACTAACCAAACTGATCCGACCGAACCCGTAAGTCACATGGTCAGATCAAGGAAAAGACTTGCACTTGGATCATAGAGACCAACGCTTTTTTCCTCATCGAGAGGCACAGCTGTTGATTCTTTTCCATAGAACAAGGACTGTCCGGGATTTACTTCATCTATCGTATCATAACAAAATTGAGTCTCATTTTAGGGATCCATCAGTCTAGCCTAACCCCATCTAGACCCATGGGTTAGCCAACTGCCCAACCACTGTAGTGATAGGATCCATTTAGGAATTTGGTTATGTTTTGTCTCGAGTACCAGGGAAAAGTGTTCTCAGGCCCCCTAGCCGGCGCTTCATGCAAACTTCAAGATAGTCACACCACTTACACACCCAATATGAAATTGTTTTTTTCACAGATTCAGCTGTCTTTAAAACAATCTTTTAATGAAACCATAGTATCACTGATCATAATCCTCCAAAATATCCGATTGAATTCTAATTTCTAATCATTCCTTTATCAATGTACCTATGGCATCATTGGCAACCAGAATGCTCACCACCTGTCCACTCAAGGGCCTTTTCAATAGTTCCTAGCTCATAGTTTCCCGGAAATATATTCACTTATAAAAATCCAGATGGACTCTCCGTTGAAGATCAGCAAGATCAACCAACAAATCCATATAAAAGAGCCATGGACTCATCCGTTGAGAACCAGCAAGGTCAATCAACCAGATCCATGCCGGATTTCAGAAAACAACTCTAACACCTTGTTTCATTTTCTTTCTCGACGCACGCGTGGGTATCTTTGGGCAGCGACCTAGAGCCCGAGCACTGTATGGTCAACACCCTCTAGGATCATTCGCAGGTCACCTAACGCTTCACTCTCATAGGCCACTTCCTTCGTCCCTCATCCACCGTACCGGAGCTCACCATTTAAATCATGGCCGACCTTGCTACGCAAGACGTCCTCCATTAACTCTCCGTCAGCTGTTGCAACTTAATCACTTAGGTCTCCACGACCTCATTCACAAGATGGTCAAAATGCTTCCCCAGCATTCTTGACATAAACCAATCATTTAAAAACAGGTCATAAATAGAGTTTCTGTAACGAACTCTCATCTTTCCACATTGTTTTACCTCAATCTACATTTCTTAATCCACGTCCAATCATATGTATTCCCATCATCCTTCATCTATTCCCATCCAATCACATCATATTCCATCCACTCACATCATATTCCATCTCATCACATCTATCCACATTTATCCTTATCACATCTCATCCATTCGCATCTACCCATGTCCACACCTCATCACATTACATCTTATCCATTCATTCACATCTTATCCATTCATATCTACCCCGATCCACATCACATCACATCCATTTCACATCACATCTATCCCGATTCACATCACATCTATTACACATCACATCTATCCCGATTCACATCACATCCATTTTACATCACATTACATTCAGTCACATCTTATCCATTCATATCTACCCCAATCCACATCACATCACATCTATCCCGATTCACATCACATCCATTTCACATCACACCTCCTCCATTCACATCTCATCCATTCACATCTATCCCGATTCACATCCATTTCACATCACATCTCCTCCATTCACATCTATCCCGATTCACATCACATCACATCACATCCATTTCACATCACATCTCATCCATTCACATTTATTCCGATTCACATCACATCCATTTCACATCACATCTATCCCAATTCACATCACATCCATTCACATCCATCACATCACATCCATTCATCTATATCACATCCATTCATATCCATCACATCACATCCATTCATATCCATCATATTTATTCTCATCACCATCCCATCACATACATTCTATACACATTACATCACATCCACATCATATCTCATTCATACACATCCCATCTCATTCATCCGCATCCATCTAGTCATTCACATGCACGACTATTCATATCCATCCATTCATTTACATTCACACCTATCACTTCACATCTTATCACATTCACATCCACATCCACATCCCTTTACATCACATCACACCCACATCCCTTTACATCCACATCACATCCATTCACGTCCACATCCATTTACATCACATCACACCCACATCTTATCACATTCACATCCTTTACATCACATCACACCCACATCTTATCACATCCACATCCTTTACATCACATCACACCCACATCCACATCCATTCACACCTATCACTTCACATCTTATCACATTCACAACCACATCCCTTTACATCACATCACACCCACATCCCTTTACATCCCTTTACATCACATCACACCCACATCCCTTTACATCGACATCACATCCATTCACATCCACATCCATTTACATCACATCACATCTTATCACATCCACATCCACATCCATTTACATCACATCACATCCTTTCACATAACCTCACATCTCATTCTCATCTCATCATTCACATCCACATTCATTTACATCACATTCTTTCACTTACACATCCACATCCATTTACTTTACATCTCATCCTTTCACATAACCTCACATCTCATTCTCATCTCATTATTCACATCCACATTCATTTACATAACCTCACATCTCATTCTCATCTCATTATTCACATCCACATTCATTTACATCACATTCTTTCACTCACAGACACTTCACATAACCTCACATCTCATTCTCATTCTCATCATTCACATCCACATTCATTTACATCACATTCTTTCACATACACATCCACATCCATTTACTTTACATCTCATCCTTTCACATAAGCTCACATCTCATTCTCATCTCATCATTCACATCCACATTCTTTCACATACACATCCACATCCATTTACTTTACATCTCATACTTTCACATAACCTCGCATCTCATCATTCACATCCACATTCTTTCACATACACATCCACATCCATTTACTTCACATCTCATCCACATTCATTTACATCACACCACATCCTATCACATCCCATTCACATCTTATCACATCCATTCACATCCTATCGCATCCCATTTACATCTTATCACATCCATTCCCATCCTATCGCATCTTATCACATCCATTCACATCCTATCGCATCCCATTTACATCTTATTCCCATTTAGAAGCTTTTCCTACTTCGATACCGATAATGAGACTTTTTCTAAATTTTTTCCAATTGCTTGGCCTAGATAAAGGTTCTTTTTTCAATGGCTATTTCCATATTCTTTCTCAATTTCTCAAATGAATTATATTCAATATTCTTCTTTTGAATAAAAGAATTCATGGAATTTATAAAAATCATTTCTACCCATATTTTCCAATAATGCTCAAAATTTCACTTTTGATAAATATTCATAAATTGAATTATACTAAAAATTTCTATTTTTTCATTTAATTTTTGGAATCTCAAATATCATGGGAATTCCTATTTTTTGCATCTAATTAATTGCATTCCAAATGTCATGGGAATTCCTCTTTTATCATAAAATAAATTTATCTAAAATTTCTCTTTTCTTTAATAAAAATATCCATTATCCTAATATGCCAAGAATTCTACATTTACCATTTAAATGGTTGAATTCCAAATGTCAGGAGAATTCCTCTTTTATCATTTAAATTTTCTTATGCATAAAATAAATTTATCTAAAATTCCTCTTTAAATTCAAATAAAATATCCATTAATTCCAATATGCTAAGAATTCCACTTTTCCCATTTAAATGATTGAATTCCAAATGTCATGGGAATTCCTCTTTTATTATTTAAATAAAATTACCATAATTTTCTCTTTTTCTAATTATTTAATTATGCATAAACCTTAAAAAATTAGTTTTCCATTGAATGTGATGAAAATCATTCTTTTAGCATAGGATGACCAATCCTAGAATATGGTAGGAAGTCCTTTTTTCATGTTATGCATAAGAATGTATTATGTATCAATTTCTTAAAAAATTTGCCATAGCTCCGCTACTATTACTGATAATTTTTACTATTTTTTAAAAGAATAAACTTAATAATACAATTATGATAGTATAACTATCTTCTAAACTTAAATCCAATTTATGGCTTTAAATTATAAGATTATCATAATTTTAGAAGCATAAAAGTATAAAAAGTCACTTTCTTAACCTCTAGCTTCACAGGCCTAGAGTTTGATTTGTGATTTGTGATTTGAGAATTTATCAATGAGAAGCATCATTTGAATAGAGAATTGGTCATAGGAATGACCATTCTTTTGGTGGGGAGAGAGAGATAAACATATAAAGCATCCTACTTAAGCATAAATGTAAACTTTTCTTAATTATTCATTACAGCTCTTAAAAAGAAAAGCTTGATTTGTATTATAAACACTTAATTTTGAAACTTCTCAAGCTTGAGAGGGGTTGAGAAGTGAAAACTGAGAATAGTAGAGAAAAACCATAAAATTACACTTTACCTCTTGTTTTTGCTTGCTTCTCTATCTTAGAAGAAGCCCCCAACCAATGAATTGGTTAGTGTGTTGAGAGAAAAGCTCCAAGGAAGGTTGAAGAGAGAGAGAAGCTCCAATCTCTCCAAAATGTAGAGGATTTTTAAAGGATAATAGAAAATAACATTATTTTAATGTAATACTGGCATGGTATAGCTCACAGATTTTTTTACAAAAGACTATGGATCTATTTATAGGTGAGGGAGGCCTCTAACCAACAACAAGTCCAAATGGGTTCTAGAATTTTCCAGGTTCAGTTTGGCTGAATTTGGACAAGATTTGGACCTAGTTTGGCTCCCTTTTGATTTAGTTTGATCCAGGAGAGAGGAGAGATGAAAATATCACAATTTTGTTGAATTAAAAACTCCACAACATGTGTGAAATAGGCGCCTCCTTGAAGTCTCCCCCCCTCCTTAATTACCAAGGTGTCAAAAATGTATCATTATTCCAAAATATCTCATTTTTTTAGTAATATCTCATAGTTTTTAACTAATAAACCTTGTACTGAGTCAACTCTTCATCTTATGTGAGCATTTACTCATTTTTTGGGTATTTTATTTTATTCTTTGGATTTATCTCCTCCCCACACTTGGATTAATCCTATTGGTCCATAGGAACCTTAATTGGACCATAATCCAGATATTTCTTAAAATCTGGACAATAAGGTTAAGATCCTTTATACACATTTTCAATTAATTCCAATTGCACAATGGAAAGTTCTTTTTGAATTTCTGTTTTAGGGGAAACCATTTTAGACACTAGGAGGATTTTTATATCCAAAAATATCTCAATTTTGGATTACCTCTCTCTAGACATTTTCTCTCTCGAGGGCCAAAACAGGGTCACAAGATCTTTCTTTTATTTCAGAGAGGGGAATAATTGCAAGAACAAAAGGGGAGGTTCTTACACCTTTACACCTCAAAAGCTGGAGGGAGGAATCTTACATCCTACGCCACTTTAAAAACGCGAGATGTCCTCATCTCGCAGTTGAAGAACAACTCTTTCCCTTAAGATCCAACTGATTCTAGGGTTCCTTATAGTCTGGTCAACCCAACAGAATCCTGGGATAAAGATCCCTTCTACAATAAGAACATATAGAACTCATTATCACATAGCAATTCATTCAGAATATATCATTCATATCCTTAACACAATAATGGTCCATTAGACCGAAAATTCCATCTGAACATTCCTCCATGGAAATTTCAGTTATGTAGGTTTTTAATTTGTCATCCCTTAACTTGATCCACTGGGTCATGTTAACAGTAGCAATCTGTCAACACAATCCACTAATCTCATAGTGATTTGCTGAAGTCATTATCGCCATTCCAGTTATTAACATCATTATTCGGATTCGTCCCATTCATCCTCGTTGTGGTTTTGTTCAACTTATCTTCTTTCAACTACAATTCAGGAATCATCATCTTTCAACTACAATTCAGGAATCATCATCTTTCAATCGGAATCCAAATCAACTCATCAATTCTCAACCAGAATTTTAAATTCATATCAACAAGCATTCGAATTCATCATCTGGATAACATTTTTGCTTATAATTTCAAGGTCTTAGATTTACTCGTATATACTGCTAGTAAAAGAGCTGCAGTTATACCCTCGGTATATATGGGTAGACACGGTCCTTGGAATTATAAGGTAAATACCATCATGTCTAGGCCTCAAGCAAGTCAGGGATTCCATACAATTGCGGTACTTCCATTTGAAGACCCAATTACCTATCTATGAATCTTCATTTTGACTATCGATTTGTATGAATTTCATCACACAATTACAACCTTTTACTGCTACTTCATAAATTGTTGACATTTCTGGCTTCTCGGTTGATCCACTTTAGCCAATTCGCTCTGATACCAGCAACTAAAAAATCCCTGCCCCCTCCACGCAACGAATTCAGGGTTGCTAGAGTGGAAGTAGCACTTCTTGCACATGGCAGAGCCTCTCACTTGAGGCCTTGCCCCCACGAATATCCGGACAAGAGACTAATCCCTCGGTTCTTCCAAAACGGAACCCGGAAAAACTTCCCTCACCCAGAAAGCACGGGCAATTCCTCCAGGATATTTTTATTCTAACGTAGTCAAGGTCATCACTAACCAAACTGATCCGACCAAACCCATAAGTCACATGGTCAGATCAAGGAAAAGACTTGCACTTGGATCATAGAGACCAACACTTTTTTCCTCATCGAGAGGCACAACTGTTGATTCTTTTCCATAGAACAAGGACTATCCGAGATTTACTTCATCTATCGTACCATAACAGAATTGAGTCTCATTTTAGGGATCCATCAGTCCAGCCTAGCCCCATCCAGTCCTATGGGTTAGCCAACCACTGTAGTGATAGGATCCATTTAGGAATTTGGTTATGTTTTGTCCCGGGTACCAGGGAAAAGAGTTCCCAGGCCCCCTAGCCGGCGCTTCATGTAAACTTCAAGATAGTCACACCACTTACACACCCAATATGAAATTGCCTTTTTCACACATTCAGCTGTCGTTAAAACAATATTTTAATGAAACCATAGTATCACTGATCATAATTCTCCAAAATATCTGGTTAAATTCTAATTTTCAATCATTCCTTCATCGATGTACCTATGGCATCATAGGAACCAGAACGCTCACCACCTGTCCACTCAGGGGCCTTTTCAATAGTTCTTAACTCATAGTACCCAGAAATATATTCACTTATAAAAATCTAGATGGACTCTCCGTTTTGAAGATCAGCAAGATCAACCAACAGATCCATATAAAAGAGCCATGGACTCATCCATTGAGAACCAACAAGGTCAATCAACCAGATCCATGCTCGAGTTCAGAAAACAACTCTAACACCTTGTTCCATTTTCTTCCTCGACGCACATGTGGGTATCTTCGGCGACCCAGAGCCCGAGCACCACCTTCTAGGATCCTTCACAGGTCACCTAGCGCTTCACTCATAGGTCGCTTGATTGGTCCCTTATCCACCATACCGGAAGCTCACCATTTAAATCGAATGAGGCTGGTCAAGACCTCGGCCGACCTTGCTACGCAAGACGTCCTCCATTGACTCTCCGTCAGCTGTTATAACTTTATCACTTAGGTCTCCATGACCTCATTCACAAGACGGTCAAAATGCTTCCCCAGCATTCTTGACATAAAACAGTCATTTAAAAACATGTCATAAATACAGTTTCTAAAACAACTCTCGTCTTTCCACATTGTTTCACCTCAATCTACATTTCTTAATCCACGTCCAATCATATGTATTCCCATCGTCCTTCATCCATTCTCATCCAATCACATCATATTCCATTCTCATCCAATCACATCATATTCCATCTCATCACATCTATCCACATTTATCCTTATCACATCTCATCCATTCGCATCTACCCATGTCCACATCTCATCACATTACATTCATTCACATATCATCCATTCATATCTACCCGAATCCACATCACATCCATTTTACATCACATCTCATCCATTCACATCTATCCCGATTTACATCACATCTCATCCATTCACATCTATCCCGATTCACATCACATCACATCACATCCATTTCACATCACATCTCCTCCATTCACATCTATCCCGATTCACATCACATCACATCTCATCCATTCACATCTATCCCGATTCACATCACATCCATTTCACATCACATCTCCTTCATTCACATCTATCCCGATTCACATCACATCTCATCCATTCACATCTATCCCGATTCACATCACATCACATCCATTCACATCCATCACATCACATCCATTCACATTTATCACATTCATTTATATCACATCCATCACATCACATCCATTCATATCCATCATATTCATTCTCATCACCATCCCATCACATACATTCTATCCACATTACATCACATCCACATCATATCTCATTCATACACATCCCATCTCATTCATCCGCATCCATCTAGTCATTCACATGCACGGCTATTCACATCCATCCATTCATTCACATTCGCACCTATCACTTCACATCTCATCACATTCACATCCACATCCCTTTACATCATATCACACCCACATCCCTTTACATCCACATCCACATCCATTTACATCACATCACATCTTATCACATCCACATCCATTTTCATTTACATCACATCACATCTTATCACATCCACATCCACATCCATTTACATCACATCACATCCTTTCACATAACCTCACATCTCATTCTCATCTCATCATTCACATCCACATTCATTTACATCACATTCTTTCACATACACATCCACATCCATTTACTTTACATCTCATCCTTTCACATAACCTCGCATCTCATTCTCATCTCATCATTCACATCCACATTCATTTACATCACATTCTTTCACATACACATCCGCATCCATTTACTTTACATCTCATCCTTTCACATAACCTCACATCTCATTCTCATCTCATCATTCACATCCACATTCATTTACATCACATTCTTTCACATACACATCCACATCCATTTACTTCACATCTCATCCACATTCATTTACATCACACCACATCCTATCACATCCCATTCACATCTTATCACATCCATTCACATCCTATCGCATCATCCCATTTACATCTTATCACATCCATTCCCATCCCATCGCATCCCATTTACATCTTATCACATCCATTCACATCCTATCGCCCATTTTCATCTTATTCCCATTTAGAAGCTTTTCCTACTTCGATACCGATAATGGGACTTTTTCTAAAATTTTGCCAATTGGCATAGATAAAGGTTCTTTTTTTCAATGGCTATTTCCATATTCTTTCTCAATTTCTCAAATGAATTATATTCAATATTCTTCTTTTGAATAAAAGAATTCATGGGATTTACAAAAATCAATTCTACCCATATTTTCCAATAATGCTCAAAATTCCACTTTTGATAAATAATCATAAATTGAATTATACTAAAAATTCATTTTTTCCATTTAATTTCTTGGATCTCAAATATCATGGAAATTTCTCTTTTTACATTTAATTAATTGCATTCCAAATGTCATGGGAATTCCTCTTTTATGATGAAATAAATTTATCTCAAATTCCTCTTTTCTTTAATAAAAATATCCATTATCCTAATATGCCAATGGTTGAATTCCAAATGTCATGGAAATTCCTCTTTTGTCGTTTAATTTTTCTCATGCATAAAATAAATTTATCTGAAATTCCTCTTTAAATTCAAATAAAATTCCAATATGCTAAGAATTCTACTTTTTCCATTTAAATAATTGAATTCCAAATGTCATGGAAATTTCTCTTTTATTATTTAGATAAAATTACCATAATTTTCTCTTTTCTTAATTATTTAATTATGCATAAATCTTAAAAAATTAGTTTTCCATTGAATGTGATGAAAATCATTCTTTTAGCATAGGAATTAATGAGAAAAAACCATAAAATTACACTTTGCCTCTTGTTTTTGCTTGCTTCTCTATCTTAGAAGAAGCCCCCAACCAATCAATTGGTTAGTGTGTTGAGAGGAAAGCTCCAAGGAAGGTTGAAGAGAGAGAGAAGCTCCAATCTCTCCAAAATGTAGAGGATTTTTAAAGGATAATAGAAAATATCATTATTTTAATGTAATACTGGCATGGTATAGTTCACATATTTTTAAAGGATAATAGAAAATATCATTATTTTAATGTAATGCTGGCATGGTATAGTTCACAGATTTTTTTAGAAAAGACTAAGGATCTATTTATAGGTGAGGGAGGCCTCTAACCAAGTCCAACTCAGTTCTAGAATTTTCTAGGTTCTATTTATAGGTGAGGGAGGCCTCTAACCAAGTCCAACTCAGTTCTAGAATTTTCTAGGTTTAGTTTGGCTGAATTTGGACAAGATTTGGACCTAGTTTAGCTCCCTTTTGATTTGGTTTGATCCAAGAGAGAGGAGAGATAAAAATATCACAATTTTATTGAATTAAAAACTCCGTGCAACATGTGTGAATTAAAAACTCCGTGCAACATGTGTGAATTAGGCACCTCCTTGAAGTCTCCCCCCCTCCTTTTACCAAGGAGTCAAAAATGTATCATTATTCCAAAATATCTCATTTTTTTAGTAACATCTCATAGTTTTTAACTAATAAACCTTGTACTCAGTCAACTCTTCATCTTATGTGAGAATTTACTCATTTTTGGATATTTTCTTTTATTCTTTGGATTTATCTCCTCCCCACACTTGGATTAATCCTATTGGTCCATATAGGAACCTTAATTGGACCATAATCCAAAAATTTCTGAAAATATGGACCCTTAGGCTAAGGTCCTTTATACACATTTTCAATTAATTCAAATTGCACATTGGAAAGTTCTTTTTGAATTTTTGTTTCAGGGGAAACCATATTAGACACTAGGAGGATTTTTATATCCAAAAATATCTCAATTTTGGATTACCTCTCTCTAGACATTTTCTCTCTGCAGGCCAAAACAGGGTAAAACAGGATCTTTCTTTTATTTTAGAGAGGGGAATAATTGCAAAAACAGAAGGGGAGGTTCTTACACCTTTACACCTCAAAATATGGAGGGAGGAATCTTACAAAACTAGTGTTGTCTACATCAACATTCATCATCAGATCTCTAGAATAGTCTACATCAATTACCACCTAATTGAACCCGATGTTCATTCTAGGTGCTAGTGGTTATGGTGGCAGCACTGGGTGGTGGTATAGGTACATCATCATGTATCCTAGATATTCCCTAAACTAGTTTTGCACATTAGATATGAGAATTCCTTGAACACTCCCATGGACAGGGGGTGTTGGTAATGCCAAAGGTGGTCTTTCTATAGGTAATTATGGAAATTGTGATTGTTGTTGTGGCTATGGGTGTACCGGCACATATTGGTGTCATAGTTTCTTAACCACATACAATGCACACAATACATCAAAGGTTAAGGCCTTAGATGTAGACATTCTATACTTGTATGGCTTTTCCTATAAATCGAGCACCAAACTAGTTCTCTTCTGGGTAGAGATGGTGGTTTCATAGTTTGATTTAGCCTTGATTTATCTAGCAATGTGGTGTTGAGCTCATCGAGAGTTAGATTCTTAATTTTTTTTCCAACCTTCTCTAAGTTGTTATGCCAGCTTGAAGCCTGTAAAAAAGCAATTGAGGTTGTGGAAGAAGATGAATCATCTAGTTGGGGTAATTTCAACACGTTGTCCTCAAAATCAATGGTGATTTAACAACATTCATTAAATAATATCAACCTTATAATCATGTATCTTAGAATCTCGTACCCCTCTTTGGAAGTAAGGTAATAACTACTCATTAGGTAATCTTTCTTTGGGTTTACACCTAGAGTTAAGATTCTTTAATCGAGAGGAGACATAGACATAATCCCTCATCTATTCATGTTCATCCTATTTTATGTTGTATAGTTGAGCTACTAGACTCCATTTGTCACCGCTTCATGTAAAACTTTGTATGAACACACTCTAAAGCCTTGTGAAGTTAATTTTATCATCAGATGTAAGAGATCAATATGATAGATACACTTTTCCATCTAGAGTTAAGGAAAATGCATGCATTTTTTTTTGTCACTCAAAAGTCACCATCACCTATAAACTTTTGTATGAGCTTTGCCACATTTTGTGGCTTGGCTTGCAAAACTCTAGATGGTGGAAGGGTCGTACCCAACTCCCTAGAAACCCTCCTACCTACTACTTCAACCATCCTTAATAGATTATTGGGTGTTTCACAACTACCACATGTGGGAGGGTTCTTTTAATTCCTCCTACTACTAAGACTCTCGACACTACCCCTCTTGTAGCTGTTAAACCTCTTCCTCTTCCACATCCACCATGGTGTATCTCATGAGGTAGCAACACAGGGTTTACGATAATGGGGAAATGCCCACAACTCCCCTCATGTCAACAATAGAAAGCTCTACGGCCATATCATAGTAATAGGTCATGTAAAACTACATTTCTTATATAGTGCACAAATGATGGGTCTCTAAGCATAGCCTTAACTTTGACCCTGGTGTAGACTCGTTCCCATTGTTTCACCCCCTAGGGTTGTTGTAGCCATATGGAAGACCATGTTTATATCCTCTCTATACTCTTCAAGAATAGGCTCCAAGGGTGGCATCCCTCCTTCACAGATTGGGACAATGTTGTGCATCATGCCGAGCTATATTTGACCCTTTCCAAACTTAAAAATAGTCATGTGCCACTAGTTCTAGGCTTAAGCAAGTATGTACATGAAATTGGTAACTTCCTTATTTGGCATTAAGCTTGGGGTAAGGCCTTTTTATAAATTCCAATGTCAACTTAGAAAATATGGGCTTCCATTACTGTAAGTAAGATGGCAGGTTAGGCGTGTGTGAAACAATGTGAACTTGCAAAGTGGTTAACACACGTGGACTCTAAATGTCATTTTATAAGGGATCTTACATAGGATGAGAAAATATTTCTTCAATATACCCTAATCAATCAGATGTGGGTTGATAATGCTACTAAAGTAGTCCCAAGAAATAAGGATTATTTATGGAGATGGAGGAGGGCACAAGAAGGCGGTGATGCACACCTATGAGAGCATCATACAAAGGTGCCATATAATTAAGAATAAGGAGTAATGCAAGGTGCTCTAAGAAAAAGATGTTGAAGTTTGATTTCTTGAGCACACAATATTTTATAACTGGAAGGAGGTGAGGGTGATATTAAGCCATACAGGCTTAAGAGAGAATGTTACGATACCCTGAATAGATCATTGTCAATAAAGAACAAAACAACTTACAAGATACCTTGGAATTTTTTTCATTCTAAATGGAAGCTTATAATTTTTTGAATCTTCTCAATATATTTTTAATAATCTCATCAGATTCTAAACCTACAAAAAGTTGGCATTACACCATGCATGTGTGTGTGTGTGTGTGTGTGTGTGCACGTGTGTGCATGTGTGTGTGTGTGCATGCGTGCGTGCGTGTGTGTGTGTGTGTTCGTGTGTGTGTGTGCGCGTTCGTGTGTGTGTGTGTGCGTGCATGCGTGTGTGTGCGTGAGAGAGAGAGAGAGAGAGATTCATAATTTAAAATTGTTAGTAATATCAATTTATTTATGGATAAGCATAAGTGAAGCCACGATAAATGACATGATACTTTTTTATAATATTTGTAGTCTATTTGTTAATGAGATATAATAGTTATATTTGTTAGAATACTCATGTTTTGCTTGCAAATACCTAAACTACAAAGTCAACCTTTGAACCTATAACAATAAGATGTTTATATCTATAGTGGAATAATACTGAGGCATGGTAATTCAAGGTGTTTATGAGGATGGAGAGTTATTTCTATTATAACTTTGATGATTTCACATGTTCATGTCTTTAACATTTTAGGCTTCAATTCACCTTGCTAATTATTTGTTGTTACAAAATAAAAAGATACATAGCTTTTGTTATTTTTCCTCTAAAAATAATTAGGGAAATATAGTGATTTATTGCTTAAACTTTGAGGCTCATGAGAAGATATGTTGTATGGATAATCAAATATATACATTTTTAAGCATAAAAAATGTTTTTATAAGTGCTTGATTTATCACAATAATCATTTTGAACTTTGTAAAATAATTTCCATAATGTTGAACATATTTCTGTTTCTATGAAATTATCATTGTGTTAAACCTATAGCTTTGATAAAATCATGTATGATATTAGCTATATGCATTAAACCAATAGCTTTGATAAAATGATGCATAATAGTAGCTATGTGCATTAAAAGTCAATAGCATGATCCCAGCTATGCACATGGCGAATTATTTTTCAATGCCACCAAAACAATTAAAAATAAATGGCTAGTGGATTGTCTAGGCAACTAGTTATAACACGTTGTCATGGATAAATTGTAACACACTATAAGGTTGATGTGGAAAGTACAAATATAAGAAACTTATGGTTAAGACATGGTCCATGTGGCCTAAATGTTAAGTGAACTCACCTTGGTAGCAATTCTTATAAAAATGTCACCCAACCAAGCATTGATTTAAATAGGTCATGATTGCCTTTTTTTTTTTTCCAACTTCTCTTATTCTATGTGCAGCATGCCATATTCTTATCCTTTCTTCTTGTTTTCATAAGGGACACACAAAGTCTTCTTAACCTTGACTAGGGTAAACTTCAAATCTATCTCAAAAAGTAATTGAGAAACCCTCTTCAAAATGCACTCCATCATATTATCACCCTCATATTTAATAATTTCCCTTGGAAAGACTTCAAGTCTTTACTTGTAAGTTTCATTGGAAGAATTTTAATGATGATGTATAATCACAAGGTTCATATCTTAGGGTTTAATAAGTACTTGACATTTTGATAAAGTGTTGATCTCAATATTATATACCTCACATTTATATATCGCATGATCGCTTAAAATTGAGATTAACTAGTTGAAGAATGAAGGGTCTTATGGTATAAATCACAATGTTTGCTTTACATGAATGGTGGGAAACACAACTCTACTTGTTAGCATGAAAGAAAGGTGATTATGCAACATTATTTAGTGCTAATAAGGAGAAGCATTTATACTTCTCCTTGAGTTGATATAAGGAAATAACCATTTTTCTCTCGTCGTTTTCAAATGGCATGCATGAGGTAACTTGTTGGGAATTAGGCTTACATCTTAGTTTAGTATCTTCACAACACCATCCTTACAATTCTATTGGAATATCAATCCACCCAATTTTTGTTAATGAAGTTAGCTTAGGTTTCAACTTGCCGTTGTTGGTATCTATTCCCGAATAGTCAATGTGGTGGTAGGTGAGGCCCAGTTATGAGAGTAAGCTTAATTCTCTTTCTCAAATTTGTATTCATACTTCTATAATGCATGTTGATGGCCACACCATTCTCATGATTGAAGGAAGGTACTAACATATTTGAGCACATAATGAAGTGGGAAAATGCTTACTCAAGAAAATGGTGATGTCGTATGGTTATGTCTAAAAGAATGTATAAAGTGTATAGGCACCACCCAACATCTTTTTTTATAGATTAATTAATCATATGGAATTTTTTTTTCCTGTCCATATTAGCTAAGAGAGTAAGGATTAATATTTTTCAAATCATGATTTTACAAGTGTGGATTCTGAGGCGGCATGCAGCTGATGGCTTTAATTAAAAAAATTTAACTTTGCCTAAACATTCTCTTTGCGCCTCCTCTCCCCCTTCTCCCTCTCTTGCACATCCTCTCTCCCTCTCTCTTTGGCTATTTCTTGAGGCATGTGGCCCCAACCTCTCTCCTAGCCCACTTTAGAGGTGCTTTCTCCGTCGCTCTACCCCCTATCAAAAAATGCACGCTTCTAATAAAGTAATGTTGGGGTTCTCACGAGCTTTTGATTGTTTGCGCATGATCGAAGGGCACGAGTGAGCATCTGCTAACATAGCTAATATGCATGCTTTCTAAGCTAACTCTTTGTAAAGAGGAGGCGAAGGAGGGGGTAGACGGAGGAGGAGGAGGACACGAGGACAGATGGAGGAGGAGGAGGAGGAAGACGAGGAAGAGGAGGAGGTGGAGGGGGTTGGATTGGCTAAGGAGAAGGAGGGGAGGGGTTGTTCAAAACCTTAATGTACTAAGGTTGAAAACCTTAGTTTGTGATTAATTAATTAATGCCCCGATATGGGCATTAATTAATTAACACCCATAGAGTGAATAGGTTACCACCATGCATATTATGGTTTAGTACAGAGGTTCTTGATGGTAAGATCCATGAATTTCTGTAAGATATTGGTATATAGGGCATAGGGTAAGTTGGTTAAAATGAAGGTTGGAAGTGAATTGGTCAACTCTAAAAATGAATTTGGCAATATGGATGCACTCATAACCTAAATAGTGGCTAGTAGGGAAGGGGGAGTCAAGACTTTGTACATCATGCTGCTATAACTCAGAAGGCTTTATACATATGCTATGACTCTAGGAAAAAATGGTATCTTGAGTGTAAGGCCCATTACACATCGCCATACCCTGCCTCCCCATGCTGATGTGGTGGGGGTATCCACTGCCCATAATTCATGGGGGCGGTGGGGTATGTGTAACGGGCCTAAGTAATGGTTCTTCTTGGCAATCAATTACACTAAGGTTAAGAGTGCACAACTTATGCTCACGGCGAGTCAAGACTTTGTACATTATGCTATAACTCTACAAGGCTTTGTACATATGCTATGACTCTAGGAAAAAGTGGTATCTTGAGTGTAATTAATGGCTCTTCTTGGCAATCAATTACACTAAGGTTAAGAGTGCACTATTTATGCTTACTTGACGCATAAAGGGCTTCAAAAGCATAATACATGCATGTTTCGAAAAGTGAATCATTTTATGGTATGATGCATTCATAATGCATCAGGACTTAAACTTCTAGTTGACATGTGAATATTACAATAGATTACATAGGCAAAGTGCCAGACCTTAACGTGACTCTTAGAAACGGGTACCTAGAAACGGGTACCTACTTCAAGTCCCCAACCTCAAGTGTTGGCCTACATGTTAGGCAGAAAGATTCCAATCCTTGGTAGGGCAACATTACATTTTTGTTGAAAGAAAAGATGTTCTCACCATTGTTGGGGAACCACTTTTCCTTTTTTGTACGTGAGGTGCACATAGGCTAAAGGAATTTAAGTGAAGTGTGTAGAAGAGATGCTTTTCTTGTAGGAGGAGAAGGGTGTTATCATTTATGCTTGAGTTGTTCTCACTTCTCCAATTCATGGTGATTTGCATTTCTTCTTTATCCTAGGATAAGTTGCAATTTCTCTTTGTGCTATTTATCTTAGCCTTTAGGTCTCCTTAATGATTCTTTCTTGATATTTGTATAGTTGAAGCTCTCACTCTCACTCTCACTCTCACTCTCTCTCTCCCTCCCTCTACATCCTTTATGATTTGGAAAGTCTTGATGTGAACTGTCCTTCATGTCCTACATTGCAAACTCATGTGGCTAGGTAGTGGTGTGAAGGGGAAGTGTGTGCATTGTGTGGGGCGAGGGCAAAAGAAAAGTTGAATGTGATTTGATTGCATCTAGATAAAGCATTTCTTGCAGCCATTGTTTCTTCAAGCTTGGTTTTCTTCATTGCGTCTAATCATTCATTCTCTTCTTCTTCTTCTTCTTGTCTTTCAATGGTGTCTTGAGTCTAATCATTCATTCTCTTCTTCTTGTGGTTTGCCTCTCGAGTCTTGGTGTTATAAGGTTTGATTACGTATGGGTTTCTCTTGGCCTAATTGCGCTTGGGTTTTGGGCTCTAAACCTTTAGCGCTTTGTTAATGGGGTTTAAGCTCTAGTTAATCCCAAACGTTTGTGCTCTGTGCAGCGGTGATTCTCTTGTTGCACCCCCCCCCCCCCCCCCCCCCCCCCCCCCCCGGGCTGATGCAAAATGTGGAAATCTCGCAGAATTGCTGCAGCACAAGACTGCTGCAAGAAGCATGAGAGGAAGCAACAGGTAGGGCAAGGAGAGAAAGAAGAAGCAGGACGCGGCGATGGCGGAGAAGAAGAAAAGGAGGAGGACGAGGAGGCGAAGCTCTTCATCTCTGCTGCAGACGAAGCAGATGGCCTCTCCCATGACAGCCATGGTCATGGCTCCTCTTACTGCTTGCCCTCCAAGGCTATGGGCTCTTCTTTGCGGGCATTCTTGGCGTCCGCTCGCAGAAAGCTCCCCGCGATTACACCTTGGCACCTCCGATTTGCAAAGCCTAAGTGCATCTCCGCCGCCGCGCCTGCCTGCTTCCCCTTCCGCTCTGCGGCGCCGTTCTTACTCTCTCAAGCAGACCCCATTTCCGAAGAGACGAGGGCACAACTGGGTGGTCTTGGTATTCACCTGCGCGCTGCCGCTCTTCATTCGCACAGGAAATTCACCCTTCACGAGCTCCGCACGGCAACTTCCCATTTCGCGGAAAGTGAGTAGCCCCGATAACCCGTGCTTTCCCAGTTCGAATTTCTGTTCTTCTTGTGCCCAGTTCTTGCCTGCGCTTCTAAACAGTTCTCAATTTATGTCGTAGTTTTTGTTTTCCCGCGCTTGCTCAATTCAAATTCTACTCCTCCTGGCCTCTGGCGGCTTCCGAATGCGCGAATTTCTAACCGTTTCTTCTCATTTTTCAAGCAATTCTCCTTTGCTTGTCACCAAGAAAAAGATGAAGCTCCTTCCTGCCATTTGCCGCCTTCCACAGTGCTTGAATTCAAGACCGTTTCCCCTCATTCTCAACAATTTCACCTGATTTGGGGCTTGCTCGTTAGCAAAACCACTTTCTCAGCTCCAAATTCTGCGATGTCTTTGCAGAAAACATGCTGGGGAAGGGGTCTTCTGGCTGCGTTTACAGAGGCAAACTGGCCACTTCTCGGTTGGCTGTGGCCGTGAAGGTTCTCAACACAAGATCGAAGGAGGCCAGGCTGGGCTTTGCCACAGAGGTCGAGATCATGCGCCATGTCCAGGACCGCCATATCCAGCCTCTCCTTGGCTACTGCATTGAAGATGGCCACCTCCTGCTTGTCTACAGCTACATGCCCCGGGGCAGTCTGGAGGCTTGGCTTCACGGTAATCAAACCGGGAGGTTGAAATCTGATTTCCAGCTAAATGGGTTGAGTTGGTTGATCTGTACCCATTGCTTTGCACTAATGTTGAACTTATTGGGCTATTTTAATTCGATTTCACCCTATTGCGTGCTCAAATATGCATTGAATTAGGTTAATGTTAAACTAATTTTCAACTTTGGACTTGATTTGATATTCCATAGGTAAGCGCAAGCCTGCGCTGTCGTGGAATGATCGTCACAAGGTGGCCGTTGGAATCACCAAAGCTCTGTACTACTTGCACACAGAATGCAAACCCCTTGTCATTCACAGAGATGTCAAAGCATCCAATATTCTCCTCACCAATGGCAACAACCCCAAGGCAAGGCAAAGTTTCTTTCAAGTCCCACTCTGGTGTGGTTATTTCTAGCCTAATTAAGTTTTTAGAAGGCTATGCGATGTTGCTTGAAATTAGACCAAATTTTAAAACTTGATCTTTAACTCTGCTGCAGTTATCCGATTTTGGGCTTGCAATTAGGGCTCCTTTCTCAAACTCCAGCAGCAAGGAGATCATGGGCACATTTGGGTATGCATTTACAGTAGAAATTGTTGCTATTATCATTAAGTAGCAACAATGAGCACTATCAACCAATATAGGTATTGTTAAATATCAGTTATCAGGGGTACTTCTTGGCATTGAAATGCAATTTTTCTTTTGAGCTTTTGGATTCCACAGTGCATAGCATCATGGACCCTTTTGGGTATGTAAGAGAAGGTTTCTGCCTTCGGATTACGGTATTTTGCATGGCTATGTTTCTCTAGAGCTCTATTGCCATCAAAATGCTTAGTTTACACTTTTGGAATTTAGTATAGAGTGATCACTCGAGCTTATTGCTTTCAGGATGCTCTCTGAATCTCTAACACACAGTATGCTGTGTTGGGTACTTAGTGTTTATGCAATGAAATGTTGTTGGTATGCTACGGTCGTCAAAATGCATGGCTTTTTCTATGATGGGCACCATTGTATATTCAGTTTAGGGTTTCTCTTGAGGTAAATGCATTCATGGGAACTTCTGGACATTTTACATGTATGATGTCATGGATACTTTGGGTGCATTGATATTTGAAAGCTATCATCTTACACAGCTTCTCTGTGTGATTCTCTGTTTTTTTTCTTTCTTTAATGCAGATACCTTGCTCCAGAGTATTTCCAATATGGGAAAGTTTCCACCAAGATTGATATCTACTCTCTTGGCGTCGTGCTGCTGGAGCTCGTGACAGGAAGGAGGCCAATTAATAGGGACGCTCCTTTTGGAGAAGGAAACCTGGCCAATTGGGTAAAGAAAGTCTTGAGCACCCCATGAGAAGCTTGAGATTACATCAAAGTCTTACTGTAGCTGTTTCCGAAATTCTAGTTGGGGTTTATTGCTTTGCAGATCAAGGACATCTTCCTTTGTTGTGGGTTGTGATGCATTTTCTTGTACAAAACCTTCAGGCAAGGCATCTCATTTGCAACACAAGCGGCTGCACAGAGGGACTAGCAGATCCTGATCTGAGGGCTTCCTTTTCTTCCACAGGCATGAGAAAACTGCTATGTATTGCTGCTCTCTGCATTCACCCTTTTGACACAAAAAGGCCGTCCATCAGCAAGGTATCCCACAGTTTGCATTGATGCTTTTGAACGAGGGAACCCAATCCTTTGTGGTAGAACCAATGTATGTTGTAAAGACACGAGGGCTTCTATCTAGTCAATGGTCTCCTTTTGTGGTATGGCACGCATGATGTGAAGGCATCTAATTAATGGCCTACCCCTAGGTTGGGTTTTCAATCTTCATGTTTACACGAGGGCTTCTAGGCAATGGTCTCCGTTTGTGGCATGGCATGCATGATGTGAAGGCATGGGTTTTCAATCTTCATGTTTGCACAAATTAGTATATGACCATGCAATGAGGGATGGCATGTCAATGTCCCATGGTCGCATATAAACATGCGACCATGTGGTAACATCTGCAATGATGGAGTAAACCAGGTTTTGTGTGTGGTGGGGGGTTGGGTGTGTAAATGCACGTTGACCTTTGTGTGTGTGTGTGTTGTGGGGGGTTGGGGTTGTAACTGCACGTTGACCATGTGGGAACATCTGACCATGCAATGGTGGATCAAACCAGGACCCCGTGTGTGTGTGCATTTTGTGTGTGTGTGTGTGTGTGTGAGAGAGAGAGAGAGAGAGAGAGAGAGAGAGAGATATGGTTATAACCAAGTGTGTGCCCTTTGGAATCAGGTCTTAGTGTATATGCAAAAGGAATCAGCAGCAAGACTGCATTGGTTAGTGATGGAGGCATATGCCCCGTCCTCTCCTTTAAGCTGGGACCTCACTTTCTCAAAAGACCAAAACAAGGATCTCAGGAAAAGCGAAGAAGACCTACGAAATAAGTACTTGGAGATGGCCATGCTTGATGTGGAGGAACGTAGCTCGTTGCTGCGGAGCCCTCTCATCGTTTTGTGACAAGATTTTCATGAATTGCAAATACACGTTCAAATCACTCAATATTGTGAATCCTAACCCTTCTATCTATCGTGCCTAGATTTGGGCCTCTCTCATCTCCATGTAACTTTACTCGCATTCTAATTTCCCCTGAAGTTGCACAAGCAAGGTGCATGCTTTAGGTTTTGTAAGTTCCATATGGCTGAGTTAGCATCCCACATGGTGTAAATATGCCTAGTTCTAGTGTGGTTGCTCTCCCATCGGATCTCACTAACGCTTTCCCAATTTACTTCTCTTATTACTTCCTCTTTCTTGATTGTTGCTACTCACTCTAAGCTTATCTCATCTCCTATTACTCATCGGCCTAATTTCTCTGAAGTCTCCACTCCACTTCACTCTAGGTTGAAGATTCAAGTAAGAGATTACGTTCTTTCTGCACTATGCAAGTTATCTTTTTCACAACCATAACATAGAGCTTAATCTCATGGTGATCCCACTTAATCTCAATGAAGTCTAACATAATAGAGTTCAAATTGAAGCTACAACATTCAAGAATGTATTGAAACTAACAATAACAAAATACTAAAGAGCACATCACATTAGAGAGTAGCATAAAGCAATTAGAAGAGGGAAAGTAAGAGAAATAGTTCACGGAGTAAGATGCATTGAAACTAACACCAACAAAATACTAAAGAGCACATCACATTAGAGAGTGGGGAAAGTAAGAGAAATAGTTCACAAAGTAAGATAATGCATGTGAGGTCGATTAATTGTGTTGAATTTGCAGTGTTAAACCTTCTTGAGTGCCATCTCCTTATTGTAATGGTGCTTGTGTGCTAACATCACCATGTTAGAGCCTCTAATCATACCTACTTTGCCAATTTTCGTCCAACATTGATCGACAGATGGTGTGGCTTGGGGCTCAATGAAGGTAACAACTTAATTTCTATACTATGCTCTAGTCCAGGGACCATGATTGGGGAGGGAGGAAAGATCGTAGGTTCTTTCCATATATCTTCTTGGCTAGATCTAGTCTCTCGTGGGCATTGATTAATTGGGGCCTTCTTTATCTTGGTTCCTTTCTTCTTCTCTGAGACTCCTCCCAAGATCTCCTTTGTGGTGGCAATAAGTACATTTGCCTCCTCGAGATTCTCTAAAACTTCCTCTTAGGTAACTTGTGCCAGCTCCGCTATGGCTTCCTCTTCCACTAGGAGTGGTGTACCTGTGTGATGTGGCTTAGTACCTTAGTGAGGAGGTACGGGATGACCACCTTGTTTTGGTACTGGGGTAGGTTAAGTATAAAGTTCCTTGTGTAGGAAATATGTCCAATCATGTTTTAAGTTTATACGAATCTTCTAGAGTTTGTGGAGGTCAATTCTGTTTTACTTGTCCTACCACTCTAGCGTCGGTGCCATCCATTGGCAACCGTCACTTCATTTGGCCTGTTCATGGTACCCCCTAAGGCACCTATGCTATAGGTCGGTACATTAAAGGCAAGAGCACCTGCTATGCAACATTGTTACATCCCCAATGAGCCTAATTGATCCTACTTTTATAGTGTCACCCGGCTACACTAAGGATGTGAGTGCATCTACTATTTCACAAGACCCTACTAGCACGAGCTTCGCATTCCTTGCGCCAAGAGCTGTCAATGCCCAAAATCTAGCATTCCCTGCTCCAATGATTAGTAGCATGGAAACCACCACAACACCTTTGATCGACAAGACACCAGTACCATACCCCACGCCTATTACCACTGCACATACCTTTATTGCTCTGGGCACAGTTGGCACAACCATTCTAATTACGGGTGCTATGAGAGGAGCATCCTCTTCACATCCCCCTCCTTTTGTTGCATCTCACTCTAGTGCACATTTTCCTTATCTAATGTTGAGAGCGAGAGGGATACCACCACGAGCTACTGGACCCATTACTCCAACACATTCTCTGAGGCCGACAACTCTTATCGGGACACCATCCGGATATTTACCGTATGATCCAATCCCAATACCCCCAAGATTTAGAGTGTTGCATCCACATGCAGCACCTTACATGCCACATGTTATACATGGGCCTATTTTGCCACACCAACACTGATAATTCCAATACCAGCTCTACCAACAGACCTAGTTGCCTTTGCTCAAGCCTTAGGAAGAGCGGTAGCTGAGAGTATCACACCAGTTGTTAGAGATAGTGGTCGAAGTAATTCAGGGAAGGCTTCCCAGATAGCAAAGCTAATCCATAGGTTTAACGGAGAAGGAGATCCTAGGTGAAACCTGGAAGTGTTTGATCAAGTTTACGAGGCCCTTGGTGGGGAATGCAAAACGAGATTGTTAGAACCAATGCTTTCAGCCTAACCCTATATGGGAAGGCATGTGATTGGTTTAGAAGTCTAAGGGTTGAGGAATGCTTAAATTTTGAAGCACTTAGGAGATTGTTCTTGAAGCAATTTGTGTGTGAGAGAGCACTGTAGAGTGTACCCTCACAACTGCATAAAGTAGAGAGAGAAGAGGGAGAGTCAGTTAGGGAGTTTAGTAGCCGACTCAAGCATTTAAACTCTCGTTGTGCTTTGCATGAATGTTTTACCAATAACCAATTGCTTGATAGATTCATCCATGGGCTTAAAAATGAGGAGATGTATAATGGCTTTGTATTTAGAGGCATCAATGCATGGAATGAAGTCACAGCTAATGCCATCTAGCTAGAGGATAATCTAATGATTAAGGGAGCCAGAGCATCGGATACAAAATTGGTTGCTTCAACAGTGATAACGACTAAACCCTTGGCTAAAGGTAATACTTTGGTAGAAATGAATGTCACAGACTTCATGAAAGCACTGCAAGAAGAGATGAGGGCCAACAGAGCTCCTGAGAACGTACATAAGTACCCAAGGAGAGAGCTACACTGGTGTTCTATATGTCGACAAGCTTATATAACAAGTTAGCATCCAATCTTGAGAGCACGATAGCAAGGAAACTACAGTTTCTGCGATCGCTATGGTCATGATGTCTTACAATGTCAAACGCACTTGTAAGCCATTACTAATGCTCCCAAAGCATAGCTAGCTTTACCACTGCCAACAAGCTATCATGCTGACCACATCAGCTCAACAACACACCGCCAACCATTTGACATAACAACCAATCTTAAAGGGCATTTACAATGTTGCAAATATACCTCTGCCAACACCCATACTAGGACCCCGACCTCCTCCCAAGATCACACCACTTAATCTGATAGGCTTTGTAAGATTCCTCCCTCCACCTTTTGAGGTGTGCAGGTGTAAGAACCTCCTCTTTTGATCTTATAATTATTCCCCTCTCTGAAATAAAAGAAAGATCTTGTTCGACTTGATCTGAATGATCGTGGATACTACTATTAACCCTCATTGGACCCTATTTTGGCCTGGAGAGAGAAAATGTCTAGAGGGAGGTAATTCAAAATTGATATATTTTTGGATATAAAAATCCTCCTAGTGTCTAAAATGGTTTCCCCTGAAACAGAAATTTAAAAAGAACTTTCCAATGTGCAATTGAAATTAATTGAAAATAGGTATAAAGGACCTTAGCCTAAGGGTCCAGATTTTCAGAAATTTTTAGATTATGGTCCAATTAAGGTTCCTATGGACCAATAAGATTAATCCAAATGTAGAGAGGAGATAAATTGAAGAATAAAAGAAAACCCTCCCAAAAATGAGTAAATGCTCACATAAGATGAAGAGTGGACTAAGGACCAAAGAAAACAATAAAAAAACTGAATTTTGATACCTCAGTGTGGGGATCTCCCCTCATGAAGTAGGTGCCTTTTTCTCATCATTACTCCCAATTCTTAATCAATAAAATGAGATATTTTCATCTCTCCTCTCTCCTGTTTCAAAACTAGATCCAAAAAGTAAGCTGAACTGACCCAAAAATGGTCAAAAATTGACCAAACTGATCTGGAAAATTCTAGAATCAGTTTGCTTGGTTAGAGGCTCACTTTTTCCTATAAATAGAAGCTCCCCCTTTGTAAAAGCTTAGTGGTGTTTATGCACTGTTACTCTGCTCCTGTCCTGAGCCATCTACATTGAAATTTTTAATAACTCAATTGTTTTTGGCCTTATCCTCTCCAAAGTGAATTGGTGGCCACTCTTGCTTCAAACAAGAGTAGAACCCTCAATCCCTCAAGCCAAAGGAGGCGAAACAAATGAAGGCTGAAGGCACGAAGCGGTCGCTTTCCTCTTTCTCGGGCTTTGGTATCCATATTTAACAAATGAGTGCTGTAGCCCTTCCAGGCTTGGTTGAACCTGGGGAAAACCCTAAGTCAATCTTTATAGCAAAAGACCTCACTCCAAATCAGGAATCCAAATGAGGAAGCTGAACTTATTGATCTCCTCAAGGAATATAAGGATTTATTTTTTTACCATGATATAAAGGGAGTACTTGTTGGCTGAGGTTGTGCATCATAGAATCCCCATGGTAACAAACACTAAACCTGTCCATTAGCGACCTTATCCAATGAATCTAAAGTATGCTAACATTGTTAAAGAAGTAATAGACAAGCTCATTGAATGTGGATTCATCTATGAAATTGAACATTTATATTGGGTGTCACCCATTGTGGTTGTGCCTAAAAAGAATGGGAAATTGCAAGTATGTGTCGATCTCAAAAAGGTCAATGCATAATAAGATGAGATCATTACCCCTTAATATTCAGAACACTTACTTGAATGAGTGGTTGGCAAGGATATAACTTCTTAGAGGGGCATTCAGGATATAATCCAATTTCCATTACTCTAGAGAATACAACTAAAATTTCTTTTGTTAACAGAACACATAGTTTATGCTCATAGAGTCATGCCATTTGGGGTAATTAGAAACAAAAGTTTACCTATTCATAAGGTCTTTTTAGTTCTATGAATGCATGTAATGATATACAAGAATAGTTTTAAAGTTGAGAGTGAGTTAGGATACACCTGGGCAAGTGGAAAAATACAAAACTCATCTAGCAAGCTCATCGTCAGATGACCATAGCTTGTAAGCATGCTCCAATTTGACGTCACTACGTTGAAGGCTTCCCCCTTACTTGGGTTTCTTAAAACATAACCTTTGGCTGGATGGGAAGGCAATGGTCTCTATGCATCCTGGATATGAAAGGATATAGATACTACATGTAATGTCAAGAATCCAATGCCCTGGAAATCATCTATAAACTGACTTACTGCTACTTAGAATAAACATGGTGTGGGTAAGAGCATTTCATGAAGTGGCAAGGTGAGTGCAAGGTAACGCTCTTGCCTCCATTTCTCCATTGCCTCCTCTAGGGGTGTTCTTACTTAGTTAGGTCCATTGATTGCGTAAAGAACACTCAGGTTGTCATGCCTTTGTGGTGGTGTTACTCCTACCATGGATTGGAGTAAGGCGGTCCCATAACATCAAAAATATGTTCTACATTACCAACAAAGGTGGGGCATGGCAAGAAGCATACGTCGTTTACATGTATGTCATGGAGCTGTGGGGATAGAATTGCAATAAAAATAAATCGATGAATTTACCTCTATAACAAGTCACTCCTACTTGAAATTAGAGGTGTGAACATGAACAAATGAGAGGGGAAGAAGCTATGGTGGATAGAAGGTGAGGAATGCCATGATTTAGTGCATGAGGAGTAGAAGATTAGTGTACTAATCACCTTGTGAGTGCATAATCAAGGAACCATGACTTGGATAAGGCAAAGTGGTGTTCTCCATTCATTTCAAAGTGGCTCTAATATATCCAAGGCTTACGATAAGGTGTGGACACAAATCATACCACCTCAACATCACAAAATCTCAAATATCTCATCTCCACTAGAGGTTGTTCACACACCTTCACACACCCCCCCTTGATACATATTCCTTGTGCATCTAGGCACCACATTTTCAACACCCCCCCTTGATGCCATCTAGGACACACCTAGGTGTGAGGTAAACATCATAGGCATCTTGACCTAACATACAACTAGGCATCTTGGCCTTCCACGTAAACTAGGCATCTTAGCCTTACACAATTTACCATGTCTACATCATCGGTGCCAGCGGGTACAAACAATACAAATAGTACAAGGGGTAGGTGAAATTCCATAGCTTCAAAAAAGTCTTTCAGTGTCCTCCCTTGGATAGGAGGCTTATACCACATTTGCTTGTTGCGGTTGATTCTTTGACGCAGTTGCTTTCTATGTGTGAGTTTCTCACACACCGTACATTCAAGCTTTGGTTTGTTCTTGAACTTGCATGTGTTGATTGTGTGACCCAACTTGTCACAATGATTGCATCTAGGCTCAAATTCCCTTTTACCAGCATAGAGTGCCAAGTCCCTTGAAGAGGACGCTCCATTTTGATACTTGCTTTTCATCTTTTGCTCATGTTCAAGCAATGAAGCTTGTACATCATTTAAGGTTAAGGTAGAGTTGTTAGACAAGATTTCAACTATGTTGTCATACTCTTATTTCCTTTCACAACTAGTAAACAACTAGTAAACAACTAGTAAGAAAAATATCTTTAGCTTCATCATCATCAAGTACGTTACCAATGGTAGCAAGTTGTTGTTTGATACTTTTATACTTGTTGATGTGGCTTGTTAGATCAAGACTATTACCTAGGTTGAGTTAATACAATTGCATGAGCAAGTAAACTTTGGAATGCTTTGCTTGTGTACAAACAATGTGTTTAGCTCTTCCCATACCTCCTTGGCCTTCTCAATCCCAGCGATATGATGAATTGTCTCATCATCTAATGCAAGTGCTATGAGTCCCAATGCTCTCTCATTTTTCTCATTCCATGTGCTTCCTATGCTTGCTTGAGTATCCCTCCCTTGAATTATACCCCATAGATTTTTCTTCATGAGTGCATACATGATCTTTGACTGCCATCTGTGAAATCCCACCCCATTAAACTTGATGATTTCATCTTGGGCCATGGTGAATAGGGGGTCTTACCAAAGTCCACGTCTATGCGGAGGTACTCGGCAGTGTCTACCCTTTACAATGAATAGCACAAGGCGAATTATGACAAGCTGCCCTAATGTGAAAGAAGCTTACATACAGCCATATCCCCTACTGATTTGCAAGGTAATTCGACTTGATAGCATCCACATCAATGAGGAGATGTACCACACACATTAATGAGAACATCCACTAGTGAGATTAGGCATTACAAAGCAATCTTAACCATGGTTTCTCATGAGCTTATGGAAGCAAAGAGATATTAGAGCAAGCCTTCCATAAAAATACTTCAAAAAGACTCAAGGAACTTTTACTTGGTTTTGGATTAACCCTTGATCCATTGAGATTAAGCCTTTAGTCAAATATACTCACAATACGTCCAAAAAATGGCTATGGCAATAGGGGGTAGGTCTGAAGAACCATTGTTTTCTCCTTCTTCTTGTCAAGATAGCTCAAACCCTTTTATAGGCTTATAGAGTGAGTCAGGACGATGCACATCTGACCAGCTCGAATTAGAGTGAATCGTTGTGTACCGTGCACAAACGGCAACTGTGTCGTGCGCTACAACTTTTAAACTGTGCACGCAATGGCAACCTTTAGGTGGACAAGGCTCCCCAATTTTGTTAGGGCTTTTGTGCACCCTGTAGCCAGCAGTAGTCTGAATCAAAACGCTCCAAAAAAGATGTCGAGATGCTCACAAAATCTTCATAAAACCAGGTTGTGGTCCAGCTTTCATGGAACCTTGAAGGGCATAAGATAGGGATTAAGATGTGATTATAGCACCATATTAGTGCTTATGGTGCAAGATGATGTGACTGAGGAGATTGGAATGATTCCCAAGGACCTTGAAGCTCTGATACCAACTTGAAATTAGAGGTGTGAGCATGAACAAATGAGAGGGGAAGAAGCTATGGTGGATAGAAGGTGAGGAATGCCATGATTTAGTGCATGAGGAGTAGGAGATTAGTGTACTAATCACCTTGTGAGTGCATAGACAAGGAACCACGACTTGGATAAGGCAAAGTGGTGTTCTCCATTCATTTCAAGTGGCTCTAATATAGCCAAGGCTTACAATAAGGTGTGGACACAAGTCATGCCACCTCAACATCACAATATCTCAAATACCTCATCTCCACTAGAGGTTGTTCACACATCCCCCCTTGATACATATTCCTTGTGCATCTAGGCACCATATTTTTAACACTCCTAAGGGTGCATAAAAGTAACCTGAGTGTGTTGGAAAGGTGGTATGCTAGACACTCCTTGATAATACCATTCCTGATAATCTGGATCCAGAATTGGTGCATCGGTGTCGCAGTGAAATCCATTGTGCAAGGCTTGTACATTAGTCAAAGAAGTTATGAAAACCCTATGTTTTTAGGCATTCTCTTTGTATTATCATGTGCTCATCTCTTTGTATTTTTAGGGTTTTTTTTTGAAATATGTGGTATGTTTTAGTATGGTTAATATTTACTATACTTGTGGGAGTTATGTTTTCCCAATAGCCTTCTGCTTTGCATGAACGTAAGTTGTCAAGGAGCAAAAATTTAAATGGGGGGGTACAAATATAGAAGTTGGTTGTATGCCCCCTTCCTGCTTCTCATCATCTATGGAGTTCTTGAAGGGTGATGTACTTTTGAAGCCAATTTGTCCATCTTCCTTGAGGATGATGTAGATCTGATGAACACCACTTTGGCACCATAGCAATGTTGACATCTCGTATAGTAATGGTGGCAAAGAACTCTCATAAGACCTAATCAGGCCTATGGGTTCTTCTCTCGGAGGAGATGTGGGTAGTTGAAGTTTATGCGGTACATCAAGAATCTCCATTATAGTAGATTCATTGTACAAAACCTATGGAGATAAGGGTGATCTTGATCAAGAAGCTACATGTGAAGCCTCTCTTAGTGAAGCACAAGTTGCTGAAGTGGAAGCATCCTCTGTTTGCCCCCTTCCCAACGTAGATTCCAATGTTGGAATGCATTTCGACATCCAAACATTTTGAGGGAGGGATTGTAAGGGTTCAATCATGACCTTTTTTCCCTTATCTGATTTTGGGTGGATGGATTTACAAGCTACTAGTGAGGCTTGTGCATTAACTTCTCTTGGGTTAACCAAGGTGTGCTTTGGAACCCAAATCTAATTGTTACCTTCATAGAAGCCTTGATCTTGAAGAAGATGAGTGGGAATCCACCTTGAAGTAACCTTAGGTTTGGAATTCTTTGAGCGATGACTTTTTGAGTCTTCTGGGCCATTTGTTGTCGACATGGAGTAGGTTGAGTAGCCTTGGGAACCCATTTGAACGTAGGCATAGACTTCTTGGCTTATTTCCTTGTTGGGCATTAGTCCCTCTTTTAGAGAAAGATGTGGATGCAAACTTGGAAGTTGAAGACTTGGTTGGTAATGATGTTGAGGTTGGTATGGAGGAAGTAGCCTTGGCTTGAGCCAATGTTGAGACTTCATCCTTATTACGGCCTTCTAGTGCTAAGTGTTGTAGTGCAGGTTTAATTTTCTTGGAGTGCAAGGGTGTAGAGTTAGTGGAGACACTCCCTGTGGCCCAATCAATAGTGCATTGGGCAGATTTCACCCATCCACAACCAAGAATGACTTGTTTCTTCCTTGTTCAGTAGGTATGACAAAACAATTGCTCACCTAAGGCCCATTTGCACCATATGTAAGTGTTGAAATTAGAGCATTGTGATGAACTATGGTGGATCAAACACTAGAATCAACATCATTAACAAAGTGATTAGAAAATAATTAAGACGTAATTAGTGGGTAATTAACAAATAGATTAATGTAGGCATGGATACTCAAAAACCATCAAATTCTCATTAGGGCAATGCCTCAATTTATAGAGTTTACATCCAAGCATCAAATCCCACCGATTTCTCCATGATTCACTCCACCTCTTTTCCCTGATTCTGTCCACCTCTTCACTTTTCCCAGAATATCTCCACGCTTCCCAAAATATCTCTACACTTCCTAAATCTTCTCATGCTACCCTTTATTCTCTCCTAGTAGATTCTTCTCACCTTTTCACAGGTTCTCTCACATTTACACATCCTCTTTTACAGCCTCTAACCAAAGGGCTTGTTCCCGCACACACCCTATTCACTTGTATATTTCAACACCTCCCCTCAAGTGAATAATCCTAGTACACCTAGATCCTATACCAAGTTTGCCTCCCCTTACTTGTTGATAGTCCACGACTAGTGCCTACACCTCCCCTCAAGTTATCTTAGCACACCTGGACCCTATATCAAGTTTCTCTCTTACTTGATAGCCTACGAGACCAGTGCCTCGAGTCCCTAAACTCGTAGTCCTTGACACTCTCTCTCTCTATGTGTCCAAGGCTTACTATAGTTGCCCGTGACCTTGACTAAAGTGCTCACACATACATCTATCTACCACGTGGCCTACATCATCGCGGTGGCTCAGAGGTGGTTTTACTAAACTCGTAGTCCTTGACACTCTCTCTCTCTATGTGTCCAAGGCTTACTATAGTTGCCCGTGACCTTGACTAAAGTGCTCACACATACATCTATCTACCACGTGGCCTACATCATCGGTGGCTCAGAGGTGGTTTTACTTTGTTGGGGCAGGTGACCTTGACTAAAGTGCTCACACATACATCTATCTACCACGTGGCCTACATCATCGGTGGCTCAGAGGTGGTTTTACTTTGTTGGGGCAGGTTACATTGGGTTGTGGGGTCTCTCTCTCTCTCTCTCTCTCTCTCTCTCAGAAAAGATGATCCGACTCGACTTCCTTCTTTGGAGCCTCCATGAAGTTTGCCGATGTCGTTCCTTCTCCACTGGGTTTGCTGTAGCAGTCTCTTGCCATGTGTCCTGGCTTTTCACATTTGTGGCAAGTGAAGGTCCTTCCTCCTACTCTGCCTCTTCCTCATCCTCGTCCTCGAGAGAATCCTCCTCGGGTGAAGAATGCTTTTTCTTCTCCTGCTATTGAGTCGAGCCATTTCTTCCTCTGCTCTCTTGCTCTAGTAGAGCTGCTTCTATCTCGTGTAGCTTGAATTCAGGTACATTCTTTAGTGTTGCTACAATATTGTCTTATTCACCTTTGTCCACACTCTTTAGAAGCACTGCTAATGCCTCATCATCTTCTACCTTTTTGCCAATAGCTGCCAGCTGTGTTGCTTAATGCTTTTATATTTGTTCAAGTGTGTGATTAAAGGTTCACTTTCCTTCATATCCAATTTGTAGAATTGCATTTACAGATTTATCTTTGAATTTTTAGCTTGTGTGCCAAATAATTTATTGAGTTCATCCCATGCATCCTTTGCCCATTGTATCCCTGTTTCATCATTTAAACTGAGTGCAATAAGTCCCAATGCTTTTTCATTCCTTCTCTTCCACTCATTTTTCCCTCTCATCTCTGGGCATTCATCTCTTCCCTCAACTAGCCCCCACAGATTTTTCCTCATGAGCAAATACATGGTTTTTGTCTGCCATGTGTAAAACTGCTCCCCATTAAATCTGGCTATTTCTTGTGCTGTACTCATGATGATGTGCAGGGGGTCTTACCTCTTGATCCAATTTCAAGATTCAAGGGCAGTGTCTACCCTTTTACAGCTCAATCTGGTGTTTAATAGATGATTACAACAAATTTATTAGCATAAAATCACCAGAAATTACATTAAATCAAGGGTAACCAATTTGTACGGAATGATTGGAGTATCAAACCAACTCCGAATTGCAATATGAAGTTATAGGGATGTGTATCAGATACCTAATGGTTAATTTGAACCCTCAATTGTACCAAAATATAGTGATTAGCATTGATTAATCACTGATTAGCAAATTAATCCACTATTTTGTGTACAAAAAATAGAGTATGCGGGGAGTCCATATCTGGTGCCTTAGACTTCAAATGAGCTCAAATGCTTTCAAAGCCATCAATAGCAATGAGTCTAGTAGAGGATTAAGCCAATAAACACAAGATTTGACCAAATATTGAAAGCTTAATCTCTGTTTTACCAAAGTCACATGCAAATTTGATGAAGAGCTTGGATCTCACTGTAGACTTGATCAAATTGAATTTTGTCTTCACGAGCTTGTAGAGCATGCTTGAAAACCCCCGAGGCTAAGAGGAATTAGAGCATTTTGATTTGATGAAGTGAAAATTACTGATTTGCTGTAGAAAAATGGAGCTTGATAAAAACGCAATTTCTCTTTATCCGGTTCGCGGTTTGCGCTTTTGATTTGACTGGCTGGAGTAGCAATAACTTGGCTATCTATGGCTAGAAGGGTTTGAGCTTATTTTATGTGTGCAAGGAGAGGGAGCTCCTCCACTCGTCGCTGGGGGTACAGAGGCTAGTTGAAAAATAACTAAAAATTAGATTATTTTCTAATTATCTACTAATCTTGATTAATTAGATAATTGGATCAAACACTAGAATCAACATCATTAACAAAGTGATTAGCAAATAATTAAGATATAATTAGTGAGTAATTAATGGGTGATTAGCAAATAATTAAGACGTAATTAGTGGGTAATTAACAAATAGATTAATGTAGGCATGGATACTCAAAAACCAGCAAATTCTCATTAGAGCAATGCCTCAATTTATAAAGTTTACATCCAAGCATCAAATCCCACTGATTTCTCCATGATTCACTCCACCTCTTTTCCCTGATTCTCTCCACCTCTTCACTTTTCCCAGAATATCTCCACACTTTCTAAATCTTCTCATGCTACCCTTTATTCTCTCCCAATAGATTCTTCTCACCTTTTCATAGGTTCTCTCACATTGACACATCCTCTTTTACAGCCTCTAACCAAGGGCTTGTTCCCGCACACACCCTATTCACTTGTATATTTCAACAGTAAGATCCCTGTCCCCCACCGCGCAACGAATTCAGGGGTGCTAATAGCAGAAGTAGCACTTCTTGTGTGGGCCAGGGTCCCACACTCGGGGTCTCGCCCATGGATATCCGGACAAGAGACTAATCCATCGGTTCTTCCAAAACTGACCCGAAAAAACTTCCCTTGCCCGGAAAGCACGGGCTATTCCTCCAGGATAACTTTTCTCTAACGTAGTCAAAAGCCTTAACTAACTAAACTGATCTGACCAAACTCGTAAGTCCCATAGTCAGATCAAGGAAAAGATTGCACTTGGATCATAGAGACCAACGCTTTTTTCCTCATTGAGAGGCACAACCGTTGATTCTTTTCCATAGAACAATTTTTTTTCGGGATTTACTTCATCTATCATACCATAATTAATAGAATTGAGTCTCAATTTAGGGATCCATCAGTCCAGCCTAACACCATCCAAATCTCATGGGTTAGCCAACCACCCAACCATTGTAGTGATGGGATCCAATTAAGTATTTGGTTAGGTTTTGTCCCGGGTACCAGGGAAAGAGTTCCCAGGCCCCCTAGTCGGATATTCATACAAATTTAAAACTAGTCACACCATTTACACACCCAATATGAAATTACCTTTTTCACAGAATCAACTATCTTAAAAAAAATAATCTTTTAATAAAACCATTGTGTCACTGATCATAATCCTCAAAATCTCCGGTTGAATCCTTATTTCCAATCATTCCTTCATCGGTGTACCTATGGCATCATTGGCAACTAGAACGCATTTTCGATAGTTCCTAGCTTATAGTAACTGCCAATATATTCACATAACAAAATGGAATCTCCGTTGAAGATCACAAGATCAACCAATGGATCAATATAAAAGAGCCATGGACTCATCCGTGAGGACCAGCAAGGTCAATCAACCAGATCCATGCCCGAATTGAGAAAACAACTCTTACTCCTAAGTGCAGTACTTCCATCTGAAGACCCGTTCTCATGTACGACTACTCGCATCTATCCATACATTCATATCTATCACTTCACATCCACATATATTCATGTCACATCTCATCTCTTTACATCACATCACATTCTTTCACATACACATCTATATCCATTCTTTACATACACATTCACATCCATTCTTCTCATACACATCCTTATCCATTCTTTCACATACTCATTCACATCCATTCCTCATATACACATTCACATCCATTCTTCTCATACACATCCTTATCCATTCTTTCACATACTCATTCGCATCCATTCCTCACATACACATTCACATTCATTATCATCACATACATTCACTCACATCCCATATCATTCATTTACATTCTGATTCACATGACATCACCTCTCATTTATTCATTCATCATCTATCTGATTCACATCTTATCTCATCACATCTATTCACCTCTATTCACATCACATCCATCCATCCATTCGCATCTATCTAATTCAGATCACATCTATCCATCTAATCATCATCTATCTAATTCACATCTTATCTTATCACATCTATTCACCTCACATTCTTATCATCTCTATTCACATTACATCCATCCATTCATTCATTCCCATCTATCTGATTCACATCACATCTCACATCTATTCACCTCCTCACATCTCATCACCTCTATTCACATCACATCCATCTATCCACTCGCGTCTATCTAATTCACATCACATCCATCCATCCAATCATCATCTATCTAATTCACATCTTATCTCATCACATCTATTCACCTCATATTCTCATCACTTCTATTCACATCACATCTATCTGATTCACATCTTATCTCATCACATCTATTCACCTCATATTCTGATCACTTCTATTCACATCACATCTATCCAATCATCTATCTGATTCACATCTTATCTCATCACTTCTATTCACCTCATATTCTCATCACTTCTATTCATATCACATCTATCTGATTCACATCTTATCTCATCACTTCTATTCACCTCATATTCTCATCACTTCTATTCACATCACATCTATCTGATTCACATCTATTCACCTCATATTCTCATCACTTCTATTCACATCACATCTATCTAATCATCTATCTGATTCACATCTTATCTCATCACATCTATTCACCTCATATTCTCACACATCACATCCATCCATCCATTCATTCCCATCTATCTAATTCACATCATATCCATCTATCCATTCATTCACATCTATCTAATTCACACCTTATTTTTATCTCATCACATCTATTCATAGAATTTAAACATAGAATTTAAACATAGAATTTAAGAGAAAACTAATTTTTGATATAAGGATTCTCTACGCATCTATTTATGCATAATTCAAATTTAAGGAAAATAACACTTTTGAAATAAAATTAAATCCTTTATGCATCTTTCTATGCATAAATTCAATTTTAATGAGAATAACACTTTTGAATTAAAAAGAAATCTTTTATGCATCCTTCCTATGCATAAATTCAATTTTAATGAGAATAACACTTTTGAAATAAAAATAAATCTTTTATGCATCCTTCCTATTTATGAATAAATTCAATTTTAATGAGAATAACTCTTTTGAAATAAAAATAAATCTTTTATGCATCTTCCTATGCATAATTTCAATTTTAATGAGAATAACTCTTTTGAAATAAAAATAAATTCCTTTATGCATCTTTCTATGCATAAAATCAAAATTAATGAGAATAACTCTTTTGAAATAAAAATAAATTCCTTATGCATCTTTCTATGCGTAAAATCAAAATTAATGAGAATAACTCTTTTGAAATAAAAATAAATTCCTTTATGCATCTTTCTATACATAGAATGAAAATAACACTTTTAGAATACACAAACGGAGGGGATTACTCTTTTTGAATAACATAAAGATAAAACTTATTTCAACAAAATTTAAGAAAATTTCGCCATAACCTCCTTTGTATGGCTGACCATTTCTCCATTTTTACATCCTAAATCTACTTAAAATTTACCCCAAGATGAATTAAAACATTCTAATCTAATCAATTTTTACTTCTAAACAGCAATCAATAGGAAAAGTTTAACTTATTTTGTTTGTTTCTCATTTTAGGATAAAGAAGGGCTGAAATTCTTAATGAAGAGAAGGGGAAAGGCTTTCCATCAAGGCATAACATCCAATTTCACATTTAAAAAAACAAGAAATCAAAAAACCATAGAATAGAATTTTTTAAAAAAAAGTAGAATTTCTAACTTACATGGAGTTTTGTGAGCTTTCCTTTGGCTTGAGGGATTGAGGGTTCTACTCTTGCTTGGATCAAGAGTGTCCATCAATTCTTTGTAGAGGAAATTAGTCAAAAATAAGTGAATTATCAAAGAATTCAATGTTTTTGGCTTTGAGGGAGAGGAGTAGAGGAACAGAGCATAGAACACTATTAACCTTTACAAAGGGGGAGGCTTCTATTTATAGGAAAAAGTGAGCCTCTAACCAAGCAAACTGATTCTAGAATTTTCTAGATCAGTTTGGCCACTTTTTGACCATTTTTAGGTCAGTTTAGCTTACTTTTTTGGATCAGTTGAAACAGGAGAGAGGAGAGATGAAAATATCTCATTATTGATGAGTTTAAAACTCATCCACACATGTGAAATAGGTGCCTCCTTCATGAGGGGAATTCCCCACACTGAGGTGTCAAAAATGCATCATTTCCTCTAAATATCTCTTCTTTTTTAACTAATAACCTTGTCCTTAGTCAACTCTTCATCTTATGTGAGTATTTACTCATTTTTGGGAGGTTTTCTTTTATTCTTCAATTTATCTCCTCCCTACATTTGGATTAATCTTATTGGTCCATAGGAACCTTAATCCAAATTTTTAAAAAATATGGACCCTCAGGATAAGGTTCTTTTTACCTATTTTCAATTAATTCCAATTGCACATTGGAAAGTTATTTTTGAATTTCTATTTCAAGGGAAATCATTTTAAACACTAGGAGGATTTTTAGATCCAAAAATATCTCAATTTTGAATTACCTCTCTCTAGACATTTTCTCTCTCTAGGCCAAAACAAGGTAAAATAGGATCTTTCTTTTATTTCAGAGAGGGGAATAATTATAAGATCAAAAGGGGAGGTTCTTACACCTGTACACCTCAAAAGCTGGAGGGAGGAATCTTACACCTTAGATGATAGTTTTTAGAATGCCTAGCACTTTGGTATATTTGTTATTGATGCCTTTTACTCTCAAAGGAGAAGTTACCAACAACTGAGGCTTTTCCAATTGGCTCCCTAAATTATAAGAGTAAATTATGACTTGTTCCAATATCAAGCAATGCATTATAGAGCACTTTACTATAAGGGCTAGATAATTCAACTTGCATTTTGAGAGGTGCAATGTGCTCTTTTGTTTCTCCAACAACCTCTCCTACATAAGCTTGTACAATTTTCAAGCTTTCTTCGCATCACTACCAAAGTTTGATTTGTGCTCAAGGTTCCTCTCCAACTTAAATTTTCTTTCGAGCAGCACGTTGTTTTGTAGCTTTCTTATGATGGGTAGGACGTAATGCTTCCTTAGTGAGAGGACCATAGTATTTTTTAAATTTACACCCATTTAATAAGCCAACAGTTTCATCTCCATCTAGAGTTTCCACATGTATTTTCCCTTGGGGTGTAATCTCGTATACTATGAATGGTTCTTTTCCCTTTATATCTAAGCTTTTTCTTTTCATTTCGGACACCTATATCAGTACAAGATCTCCAACACTAAGTTCCTTATCTTTGACATGTTTGTTAAACCACTTTTTCCTTTTGTTTTTCTAGCATAGTTTGCACTGCTAGTTGTCTCTCTTCCTCAAAGTCATTCCAAAGTGAGTAAACGTTCAGCAGTCATTACCCCCACGCTAGGTACCATGAACTCCCAAGGCGTCACTGCCTCAATTCCATAAACCATCTTAAAGGGTGTGCACCCAATCACAACCTTGTATGCAGTGTCTTCTCCCCTGCATCTTTTCACTAAGATCTTCTCTCTAGCTTGAACATTGCCTTTGTGGCTAGGTGTTGGTTAACATTACCTTTAGCGTGGCTACACTCTTTGTAATCTATCTTTTGTAACCACGCAATGCGCTTATTGTATAAGAGACATGCGATGACCAAGCTTATGGCTTGTATAATGCCGGTCATGATGAGGAATAGTTGTACAAAGCTAGAAAGAGTAGGAAGACTAGTTTTGGGCCCCGAATTGTAAATGGACGACCGACCATTGTAACTATGAGCTCTTGTATATAAGTCATTTTATGAAATATGAAAGGGGACAATCCCATTGGTCTCATTTGAGCTTGGCTCTTCTATCTCTCTCTTTTGAGCTTGTGGTGTATGTTATCTTGTGTTTTGTTTTCTTCCATGTTTGATTAGTCGGTGTATGTAAGTAGGGATGATAATGCTCTCATTTCTTTTCTTCTCTACTCTCTCTTTACTATCTAACCAATTCTATTTGCATGCTTCTTGCATGAGGTGAAGGTTGAGCTCTCCATAGCTCCCTCTTTCTTGCTCACTACCTAGCCATTGAATCTCTTCTTGGGTGTGACATAAGAAGAGGTGGAGTAAGCCTAGCGGCTTCACATTGAGGAGTTAATCCTCTTAGGGTTGGCTAAGTGTAACTCTCTAGACTCGACCTTTGCATGTATCTCTCTTCTCTTCTCACATCTTTGCCGAGAAATGCATTTGGCTTAGGGTCCTTCACTCTATTCATTTGCTAGTGTCTTTGATTAGTCCAGTTGGAGTGCAAATCCACCGGTTGGTTGTTTGATTTTGTGTTTGTTTTTGTTTTTAATGGTAATTACCCAGAGCATTGAGCATCGGAGTCTTGAAATCTTCACCGAGCGCGGGAGGAGAAAGTAAGTGCTCTCACATTTCCCTTAACATTCATGCAAAACCTTGATTTTTTGTTATTTTTCTTTAATTTGTATCTTAGTTTAATCTACAAATTAATCTCAATTAGTAAGATTTAATTACGCATTTTAGACACCAATAGATAACTAGAGACTAGCTCTAGCTCTCTATTAAATCAAAAACACAAAAAATCAGTGGTGGGAGGACACTTGAATCAGCAAGAATCGGAGGAAAAACCAAGCAAAACTACATTCTGCTAAGCTAATCTAAGAAGCAAACAGCCATTTGGTTTACAGGCCATGGCCATGGCACATCTGCCATGCATGTTCCCTTCCTCAGCTGACCAAATCTAGTAAGATTTTCTTCCTGAATGTGGCAGTTGCATTAAAATTAGAATATTTGCATTAAATTGAGCATAAAGTGAATTTAATTTCATTCAATCAAAGTGGGTGTAACTGAATTGTCAAATAATATACTGGGTGGCTGTCAGACCTGCAGCCTTAAATTCCCAAAAATTAATAGAAAAATCTTAAAAATTTCTAAATCTCACAGTGCCACGGCTGTTTTTGAACTTGCCATACCGGGCCATTCCCTTTGCCATCGGATTTGAGAAGCGAACGCCTGTTCCTTTCTCCTTTCGAGTGAACACGCGTTCCATTCTGCCTTTAGAAGAGAACATCTGTGGCATCTCTGCCACGTCTGTTCCATTTTTTACAACTTCGAACACCCGTTCCTTTCCATTCTTGAGCGAATGCTTGCTCCTTCCTCCATTTCAAAAGCACACATCCGTGCCATCTTTCCCTGAGAAGAAAATGCACGTTCCTTTCTCCTTCTGAGAGCGAACACCCGTTTCCTTCAGCCCTTGGAAGCGAACGTCCATACCATCTTACCTTGAGAAGCGTATGCCCATTCCCTTCTCATTTTAAAAGCATACACCCATACTACTTCAAAGCGTACGACTCTACCATTCAAAAAAAGGAATCTTTTCACATAGGGGTTCTGCACAGTAGTTCCACATTTCCATGCACCTATGATTGGGTAGATTGGTGTGAAATAACCCTCTTTTCGATGAAGTAAACTCTCCTGAAGCCCCCTCACTTATAAGGTCAGACCCATATCACCGTGGAGTCAAATGGTACTTGACAGCACCCGATCGTTTTGTGCGTACCCAATTGGTGGCCTTGCTACACAGAGTTGCAAAATACTCTATTTTTTGTGGCAATGGGGCTCTAGTAGGCCAAGAAGGTGGTCTCAAAAGGCAAACATATGGGAATTTGGATCCTCCTCACTTTTACCCTTGAACTTTGGGTATTTCAAAGACATCCTTCCCAAGGCTACTTATTCTTCCCCTTCTTGGTCTCCTTGCCTCCTGTTTCGAAGTTCTTGGTGTTCTTCATCTCCCTGTTGATCTTTTAGAGGATCTTGATTTTGTTGTTATGCTGTTTACTGCATTGCCTCCTGTTTTGGAGATCTTGGTCTTCTTCCTCTCCCTCTTGATATTTTAGAGGATCTTGATTTTGTTGTTATGTTGTTACTACAAACACCCCAGCATGGGACAAGGAACTCTTGACCTCAAGATAGGAGAGCCTGAACTTCAGTGCATGGACAGACAATCTGTCTAAGAGCAAGCTCCTATCTCTCCCACACATTCGCAGAGAAGCCTTGCTTCAAGGCTCACTGCAATTTTATCATGGGAAATACTGATTCGGAAGAGCCGCAACCCAAGGTGAGAGGTATGGACCAACAACAAGAAAGCGAGCCCACTCCACCTTTAGACCCTATAGCAGAAGTAGGGCAAAGTGAAAGCCAACAAACCCAGACTCAACCACCAGTCTGGAGAGCCGTGCCTATGTAAGGTGTGGGGTTGATCCTTATAGGGCCCAACGACCTGTACAAAACCTAGGTCCAGGTCCATTATCTCAAGGACCAGAAACATCACATGAAAGAGAAAGGGTCTACCCAGGCTCTTCACATCAGCCCGATCCACCTGTATATCACCACCAGTACCCACCATAAGGAGTTTATTGAGGGTTCCACATGGGACCACAAGGTGTACATGTTAACCCACCCATTAGACAAGGGCCTTCAATGGTATATTATTCCTCTTTCCCCACTCCTCCACCAACCTTTCCTCAAACTACACCCACTCTAGCCATGGCAGGGGTAACACCAGAAATGTTGAGATTAGACATGGAAATAGGGAGGGGGGTAGCTGCGGGCATCACACCCTAGCACTAGTACAACCTGCACCTGCACCAAGATTAGAGCGGAATAAAATCGCTAACATTTCAAGACGTATCACTGATTTTGATGGGACTTGAGACCCGATCCCACATCTGGAGATGTTTAATCAAATCTGCAAAGCCTTTGGCCATGTAGAAGATCAAGTCAAGGTGAGTGCCTTCGGTCTCACCCTTCAAAGCTAAGGACAAGGCCACCTTTGAAGCCTTGAAAGAGGAGAAACCATCAGAGACTACATCAATAGAGTTAGATATATCCACTCACGATGGAGTGAAAAAGAAAATTTCTCTGATGAAAGATTAATAGGGAGATTTCTAGAGAGTCTTGATGATGTGCCCGTACACAACTCATTGTATTCCTCAGGCCATACCTCCTTTGAGAAATGCTATAGGAGTGCTATGGATTTTGAGGATAACTTCAAAGGAACACGTTCCCGAAAAGTTCATGAGGGCACATTAGAAGCTTCTTTTAAGACCACCACTAAGTCCGAGGGGAAAGGCAAGGAGTCCACGTTTGGACAACAAGTCGAGTAGTTGGTTGTTGCCTTAATGCGACAAATTACCCAACAATGGAGAACTGGCCAAGGTCAAGATCGGGGAGGTCAACCCCATCTCTATCCATAGAGGGAGCTTATATGGTGCCTAGTCTATCAAGCTAACCATACCAACATGGAGTGTCCACATCTGAGATCCCGCCCTAACCTCTATTGCACATATTGTGTAAAATGGGAAAATCATGAAGTCTCCAACTTCTATCATCAAAGAGATGCCCTAGCTTGAGCTCTACCTCAGGCCTTGCCAGCCAACCCTAGGCATATAAGAATATGGCACATCGGAAAGAGATAGCAAGACAAAGCACAATAGACGATGCAATAGATATGAATTTAAAATTCTGATTATACCAAAGAGCTATCCACCCGTGCGCTCTCAAGTAGAGCTTAGATGGCAATCTAGACAGACTCTGGATGGAGTATGTACGAAGTGTAGAAGGGGGTAGATACTCACAAGCATTGTATGCCTTAGCTCATGGCAACCATGTCCATATATACTACTATAGGCGGTGTGGTAGATGCGTATACAACGAGGGCGGTTACACTGCATAGACATGGTCATTGCCCGCATATCAAGAACGCGGCCCACCGACCACCGCCCACTAATGATGGACTTGGTATCCAAGGGAATATTCTAGGGAATATTACTTATACCATCGCCTTGGGGGCTGCTATCCCCCTTGCTATCCCCCTTGGGACACCCGCTAGGGGGGCTGTGATGCCCCAGACCCTAGTAATGCTCGTACCAGTGACCATCTCCTAACCATCATCAATGGTCACAATAATGACCCCATCGACGTCTAAGCCGGGTTCCCACTAGACATAACCATGGCTACTCCTCATAATGGGGGCCTAACAAATGTGCATTATACATCAAAGTGAGATACATGCTGAGAGACAGGCATTGAGTGTACTAGGTTTTTGGCCCAACGCTAAGTCGATGAAGATGTCAAGTGAGTCGGTCCTTTCCAAGAGCCTTGGGGTGAAGATGTCGGTGCAGTTTTTTTGTGTAGAGCAATACTCCAGCTCCACTATCTCATCCTCTATCAGCTCCCACACATAATAATACTGAATCTCAATGTGCTTCGTGCGAGCATGAAACACAAGGTTCTTGGAGATAGCCATGCAACTCTGATTGTTGCACCTCAAGACTGTAGCCTCCCTGATCTGAACTCCCATGTCAACCAAGATTCTCCTCAACCACCATACTACCTCATGTGAGACCCTTGCCCCCTCCAGGGCTCCTGCCGCCGACGGCAGAAGCGGCGTCGGCCTCCCGTGCGGGGTGGGGATCCACACTCGGGGCCTCGCCCGCAGATGTCCGGAGATGAGAGGCTAGCCTGACCGGTTCCTTTGAAACTGTGCCCGGAAGAAAGACTCCCCTCGCCTAGAAGGCACGGGCAATTCAGCCATGGGAAGAATCTGCTAAACGAGGGAATTACTCTAACGCGTCAAAGTCTTAACTAGTTAAACTGATCTGACCGAACTTGAAGTCACATGGTCAGATCAAGAAGAGACTTGCACTTGGTCCATGGAATCACCGCTTTTTTCCTCATTTATGAGGCACAGCCGCCGCTGATCCCTCCCACAGAACAAGGTCTTCTCAGGATTTAATATAATTAACATAACTAATCGTATCTAGTTGTTTTCACAGGAATCCTTCGGCCCATGGGTTAGCCAACCACCCTCGACCATTGTATTGGTGGGATTCCTTTATAAAGATTTAGTTGTGTTTTTGCCCAGGTACTGAGGAAAAGAGTTCCCAGGCCCCCTAGCCAACGATTCATGCAAAAATTAAGGTAGGCATACCACGTACACACCCAATATGAAATTGCCATTTATAACAGATTTGATTGGCTTTAAAACAATCCTTCAATAGAAATCATAATATTTCTCATCATCATTTTCCAAAATTCCGAGTCCATTGTATTACAAAATGTGCCCTCTGGACTATCCGTTGAAGACCAGCTGGCCAACCAATGAGATCCGGTATCAAAATTTGGTTCCAAAAAATCTTTCCTTTTAGTCCATCCAAAATCTTCCTCGACGTACGCATGGGTGTCCTAGCAACCGCGAGCCCGTGCATCGCCTGGTCAGAACCCTCTAGGATCCTCCTTAGGTGTCCTAGCACTTCACTCCGAGGGACCGCTTCGTCGGTCCTCACCCATCCTACGGGAAGCGCACCATTTTAACCATGTACCGAGGCTGGTCAAGACCTCGGCAGGCTTTGTCCGCGAGCGACGTCCCTTAACAACTCCCCGCCCCAGTTGTTCCAACGAACCTCCTCTTAGTAAACCATATGCCAAATGCTTCCTCCAGCATTCTGGCATAAAACAGTCCTTTAAATGAAAAATAGAGGTTCCAATGCTAGTAAAATTCCCAGTTTGAGATTGGTTCACAAAGCTCTTTTCTCCATAATTCCCGATTTCATAATGAGGATCCTCGATCTCTCATGAGGGTAATCTACCCATCATTTTGTCTGTCTGTCCAACTAGATTCTTGGTGAATTCAATCAAAGGAAAAACTAGTTTAGTTTCGGTAGTCTATTCTTTGTATTTAGGAACTAGAATTGGTCACGACGAAGATTGAGAGATAGACAAGTAGGTTTACTGTCCGTCCGTCTCGTAGTCTAACCAAATTCATTCGATTTAGTTCTAACAAGGATTCCTTCCAGATAAACGTCTAATTTTGGGTAAATATCAATTTAGTGATTTTACCAATTAAAATATCCAAAGATATTCTTTCTGCCATATAATTTCTTGACCTTGATTCATTAGATAGAATTATGGTGGAAATTCATCTTTTGACACTAAGATTTAATTCAAATCCATCTTTTCTTATATCATAAAAATTCTTCTTTTAACTAAATACCGATACCTATTGTTTTAAATAAACTTGAAATCCCTCTTTTTCTCATTTAATGAGTGCAATCTAAATATCATGGGAATTCCTCTTTTATCATAATTCAAATCTATCTAAAATTTCTCTTAAAAATTACATAAAAATATCCATTAATTCCATTAAACTACAAATTCCACTTTTCTCATTCAAATGATTGAATTCCAAATATGGTGGGAATTCCTCTTTCATCATTTAAATTAATCTATGCAAAAAGATGAATTTAACTAAATTTTCTCTTAAAAATTAAATAAAATTCTCCATTAATTCCTTTACTCTAGAAATTCCACTTTTCTCATTTAAATGTTTGAATTCCAATTATGGTGGGAATTCCTCTTTCATCATTTAAATTTATCTATGCAAAAAGATAAATTTAACTAAATTTTCTTTGAAAAATTAAATAAAAATCTCCATTAATTCCTTTACACTAGAAATTTCACTTTTCATTAAATGGTTGAATTCCAATTATGATGGGAATTCCTCTTTCATCATTTAAATTTATCTATGCAAAAGATAAATTTAACTAAAATCCTTCTTTAATTTTTAAATAAAATATACATTATTTTAGTATTCCAAATTTTCTCTTACTTCATTGGAATACATGGATTTCTATAAAATGAAAGTTTCTCTTTTATCATAAAAATGAATTACTAGAAATTTTTTCTTTTTTCTGATTAAATATTTAAGCATAAACATTAAAATCAAATTTTCCATGGTTATGATGAGAATTATTCAATTAATCTAGGATGATTAATCCTAGAATATGGTGGGAAGTCCTCTTTTTATATTATGTAAAAAAATGATTTATGTGTTAATTTTTTAAAATTTTTTTCCATAACTCCGCTACTATTATTGATAATTTTCAACAATTTTGAAAGCATAAAGTTTTAATAATACTATATGATAGAATGATTATCATTAGGATCAATATCCAATTATGGACTTGATTCCTATGTTTTTCATAAATTAAGTAGTATAAAAGCATTAAAAAGCCACTTCTTTGGCCTCTAATTTGACAAACATAGAAATTACTTTTAGATTTGAGAATTGCTTCATGAGAAGCATCATTTGAATATAGAATAGGTCATAAGAATGACCATTCTTTGGGGGAGAGAGAGATATCCTTAAAAAACATTTTAATTTAAGCATAAATGTAAAATTTATAAGATTTATCACTAAAACTCATTAGAGAGTTCCAATTGCATTAAAGAGCCATTCAATTGAATGCTTCTCAAGCTTGAGAGGGCTTGAGAAGCGAGAAACATTTTGAGATATAAGAAAAAAGACCATAAACCACACTTTACCTCTTAATTGCTTGATTCTTTAGTCAATGGAGAGGCCCCCAACCAATCAATTGGTTTGGTATGTTGATGAAGACTCCAAGGAAGGTTGAAGAGAGAGAGAAGCTCCAATCTCTTCAATTTGTAGAGGATTTTTAGAGAATAATAGAAAATAAGCTTATCTTAGAGTAATATCGACATAGTTTAGTTTACAGATGAGAATACAAAAGAATGAGGGTCTATTTACAGGAGAGGGAGGCCACTAACTGAGTCCAACTAAGTTTTAGAATTTTCCAGCTTCAGTTTGGTTGAATTTGGACAAGATTTGGACCAATTTGGCTTCCTTTTTTATTTGGTTTGATCCAAGAGAGAGGAGAGATAAAAATATCCTATTATTTTTTAGTTTAAAACTCCTCCTCCACACATGTGAAATAGGCGCCTTCTTGAAGGTCCCCCTTTTCCTTACCAAGGTGTCAAAAATGAATGACTACTCCAAAATATCTCATTTTTTAGTAATATTTTATAATTTTTAACTAATAAATCTTGTACTTAGTCAACTCTTCATCTTATGTGGGCATTTTCTCATTTTTGGGTATTTTCTTTTATTCATTGGATTTATCTCATCCCAACACTTGGATTAATCTTATTGGTCCATAGGAACCTTAATTGGACCATAATCCAAATTTTTTAGAAAATCTTGACCCTTAGGCTAAGGTCTTTTAAATCATTTTTAATTAGTTCCAATTGCACCTTGGAAAATTTATTTTGATTTTCTATTTCAAGGAAACATATTTTTGATATTTGTAGAATTTATATATCCAAAAATATCTCAATATTGATTTACCACTCTCTAGAATTTTTTATCTCACTAGGAAAAACAAGGAAAAATAATATTTTCTTGTATTCAGAAACAAGGAATGATTACCTTATATTCAGCCTCTATGGAAGAAAGAATCGTTGTAGGTTGCTTTTTGCTGGTCCAAAGAAAGCATCGGAACCAAGCAAAAAACAATATCCAAAAATTGTTTTCCTAGAATCACAATCTCCTGCCCAATCTGAGTCACAATAACCTGTTAGAGTGTCACCCATGCTGTAAGTGATGCCATACTCAAGAGTACCTCTGATGTACCTAAGTACCCTCATCCCTTCCTTCCAATGACTCTCTCATGGCTTGTTGGAAATCCTGCTCAACACACCAATTGTGAAGCTGATATCAGGTCTAGTGTTAGGGAGAAAAATCAAACCCCTCACCAACTTCCTGATGTCAACAAGTGATGAAGAATCCTCTGTAGAATGCTTCATGTTCACTTCCATTAGCATATTTTGTTATCCCAAAGCTTTGAGAATCTCCCAAGCATACTTTTGCTGCTGTGAAATGAAGATTTTACCTAGATCTTGCCAGACCTTAATCCACAAACAGAAATGCATAAGACCCAAGTCTGTCATCTCAAACTCATGGCTCAACATATCCATTGTCTTCTAGATCATCTCTGCATTGTCACCTGAAATGTTTAAGTCATTTTCCACAAGCTTATGCCATTGTTTGAACTTGCCAAAAGCTTCAACCTTATCCCAAAGGAAATAAACCCACATCTTCCTACTGTAATTGTCGATTAATAGCATAAAGTAAGAAGATCCCCCTAATGTAGTAGTAGACATTTTACTAGAAAGATCAGCATGTACTAGCTCTAGAGGAGTCTTTGCCCGATTGCTACTTTCCTATGGAATGCCTTCCATTGCTGCTTGCCCATTGTACAAGCTTCACATGGTTCCTGCAATTCTAAAAATGCAGGCAAATTAGCTACCATACCCTTTTTCTACATCTCCTTTAGCACAGCAAATCCAATGTGACCAAATCGCACATGCCAAAGCTTTCTTGTGCTCTTATCTGCAGATATTGTAAGGGCACTTAGCTCATACATATTGTTGCGCCTTACTCCTTTGCCGACTACCTTGCCAACAGCATATACAATTTCTGCTTTAGTTTTCTTGAAGTGTACTTCAAGCCCACGATGTGTCATCGCAATATAACAAGCCCACGATCGTGGGCTTGAAGTGTACTTCAAGCCCACGATCTATCATCGCAGTATAACTGATAGTAGATTTCTCTTTATCTAGGGTATATAGAGCACATCTGATAGCTTCTTCTCTTCACCTGTTAGCTGCCACAAAAGATATAGTTCCAAACCCTTTGACTGGACATTTAGCATTATTCCCAACAACAACAACAACACTAATGGGTTCTTGTAGGCTTCTAGGAACTATACTAGCCCTTCTTACTGGTCATGTGTCAGGATGCTCCACTATCCAATATCCATGAATCATCAACTGGAGCCTAAGCAGATAAACATACCTCTTTAATGGCGACCCAAAGTTTAAGCTCAGTCTTGGCATTATTGACTGACTCCTTTCCCTTCCATGAAGACTTCAAGGTGCCGTTCTTCTCGTCAACTTGCTTCTTTCTACAGTCTTTGATAGCGTGACCCTTCTTGTCACAGTAATAATAACTCCCTTGAAATTTCTTCTTCTTTGGCTTCTTCTTCTTCTCATCAAAAGATGTCGCACCTTTGCCTTTAGCATTGGCCGAAAATGCAACATCACTACCACCGTGGGTCTTCAGCCACATCTCTTTTTCAAGTAGCATAGCACTAAATTCTTCAAATGATAAAGATGGTACTCTAACCTGAGTGTCTAGGATTTAGCCAAGCCATCATACTTTTGTGGAAGAATTTGGATGCACCTCCGGGCCAACTCCTCTCACTAGTGTGTGTAATCCCACAGCAACCAGTTGATCTCGTGGATTTTTGATCCACAAGATAAATGCTTCAGTAGCTTCTCCTTCAGCAAACTTTTCAGCAAAGCAAGCTAATTCTCTAGGTTCAAAATCCTGGTCTGATTTGCGAGTCTCATGCTGATTTCTCAGTATGATTCAAGCCTCTATAGCCTTGGTAGTATGTTGAATCAGAGTGAGAACATAACCACTTACGCTGGTGTGACGATTGCACAAAGTGCGTCAGCATTGCCCCTTCTCCATGCTCGAATAAGTGTAGTATCTCGCACGGAAGCATGTTTGTAGGGTTGTTAGGGTCGGGACTTCCCACTGGTTCTACATCCATTTCTCAGAATAGTTTCTAGGAGCTCATAAGAGTCTAGAATGACATTGATTTTGAATTTCCAAAGAGTATAGTTTGTCCCATCAAGCTTGCCTTTCGTGAAGGTAGGTGGATGAATGTGCAAGACTGGTGTAGTAGTAGCAACAACAACAACAGTAGAGGTAGAAGCCATCACTCCTAGGGTTCTATGCAAAAAAAGACTAAACTTTATGCACTATTCCTACTAAGAGCACCTAAGTTATGATACCATATAAGAATATGGCACATCTGAAAGAGATAGCAAGACAAAGCACAATAGACAATGCAATAGAGGCACAATGGATAGAATTTAAAATTTTGATTATACTAAAGAGGTACAAGTGATGGTGCTGTCCACCCGTGCACTCTCAAGTAGAGCTTAGATGGCGATCTAGACAGACTCTGGATGGAGTATATATGAAGTGTAGAAGGGGGTGGATTCTTACAAGCATTGGATGCCTTAGCTCATGGCAACCATGTCCATATATAGTACTATAGGCGATGTGGTAGACACGTATACAATGAGGGCGGTTACATTACATAGACACTGTCACCACCCGCGTATCAAGAATGTAGCCCACCAACCACCGACCACTGCCCACTAATGATGGACCTGATATCCGAGGGAATATTCCTCATACCATCACCTCAGGGGCTCCCACCCTCGAACCCCTACCAGGGGGATTGCTAGCCCCCTTGGGACTCCCGCCAAGGGGGTTGCGATTCCCCAGACCCCAGCTAATGCTCGTATCCTTGACCATCTCCTAACCATCATCAATGGTCACAATAATGACCCCATCGGTGTCTAAGCTAGGTTCCCACTAAAAAGACATATGCAGGCGGATGTAAGATTCCTCCCCAGGCCCTCAAGATGTCCAGTTTCTTTCCCTGTAATCAATCCCCTTTTCAGAATAATAAAAGATCTTGTTTCTACCTGTTTTGGCCTAGAGAGAGAAAATATTCTAGAGAGAGGTAATTCAATTTTTAGATATCATTAGATGGAAAAATATCATTTTTTATTAAAATAAATTCCCTTGAAATAGAAGTTTAAAAAGAAATTCCTAAGGTGCATTAGAAATAAATTATAGTCTGCACAAAAGACCTTAGCCTAAGGGTCTAGATTTTTTGAAAATTTTGGATTAAGGTTCCAAGGGACCAATAAGATTAATCCAAATGTAGGGAGGAGATAATCTGAAGAAAAAAGAAAACCCCCCCAAAAAAATGAGTAAATACTCACATAAGATGAAGAGTGGACTAAGGACCAAAGAAAACATTAAAAAATTTAAATTTTGACACCTCTGGGGATTCCCCCTCATGAAGGAGGCACCTTTTTTCTCATCATTACTCCCCAGTTTTAAATCAATTAAATGAGATATTTCATCTCTCCTCTCTCCTATTTCAAGTCTAGTTTTCCAAAAGGTAAGCTGAACTGACCCAAAAATGGTCAAAAATTGACCAAACTGATCTGGAAAATTCTAGAATCAATTTGCTTGGTTTGAGGCTCACTTTTTCCTATAAATAGAAGCCTCCCCCTTTGTAAAAGCTTAATGGTGTTTATGCACTGTTACTCTACTCCTACTTAGAGCCATTTACATTGAATTTTCTTGATAATTCAATTATTTTTGGCTTAATCCTCTCCAAAGTAATTGGTGGCCAATCTTGCTTCAAACAAGAGTAGAACCCTCAATCCCTCAGGCCAAAGGAAAGCTTACAACTCCATGTAAGCTAAATTTTTCTTACTTTTTAATTTTAAATCTATGGTTTTCTTGATTTTCTTGTTTTATAATTGATTGAAGTAAATTCTAATGCTATGCCTTGATGAAAAGGCCACCCTCTTCTCTTCTTTACAATTCAGCCTTTCTTTATCCTAGGATGATTAATAAAAATATTAATTAAACTTTTCATATTGTTTACTCTCTTGATTTTTAAAAATTGAGTAGATTAGAGTCCTATACATCTAGAATGGGTTAATTTAAGTTGAAATTAGAATGATAAAAATGAGAAATGGTCAGTCATATAAAGGAGGTTATGGTAAAATTTTCTAGAATTTTATGGAAAAGAAAGTTTATTTTTATGTTATTCCAAAAGAGTAATTCCCACCGTTTGTGCATTCTAAAAGAAATATTCTAATTTACTCCATGTACATAATAACCTATGAATATGCATGGATATCACTGATATTAATTATTATAAAAGTGTTATTTTTATTGAATTTAAATTCTATGCATAGAAAGATGCATAATGGAATTTTTTTTATTATAAAAGTATTATTTTCATTGAATTTAATTTCTATGCATAGAAAGATGCATAATGGAAATTTTTTAATATTATAAAAGTGTTATTTTCATTGAATTTAATTTCTATGCATAGAAAGATGGAAAATGGAAATTTTTTATTATAAAAGTGTTATTTTCATTAAATTTGAATTTTATGCATAGGAAGATGCATAAAGGAAGTTTTTTTATTACAAAAGTGTTATTCGTATTAAAATTGATTTTATGCATAAATAGATGCATAAAGAAATTCTTTTTATTTAGAAGTATCCTATCCCCAGAATTGATGAGTTTCTGGATGTAAGATTCCTCCCCAGCCTCTCAAGATGTCCAGCATCTTCCCCCTGTAATCAAATCCCTCTTCAAAAATATAAAAGATCTTGTTTCTACCTATTTTGACCTAGAGAGAGAAAATATTCTAGAGAGAGAATATTCAGATTTTGAATATTTTTGGATGGAAAAATATCCCTTCTTATTAAAATAAGTTTTCCCAAAACAGAAGTTCAAAAAGATTTTCAGAAGGTGCATTAGAAATCAAGTATAATCTATTCAAGAGGCATTATCCTAGGGGTCCAGATTTTCGAAAAATTTCAAATTAAGGTTTTGAAGGGCCAATCAAATTCATCCAAATGTATGAAGAAGTTGAATAGAAGAAATAAAGAAAATCCCCCCAAAAATGAGCAAATACTCACATAAGATGAAGAGTGGACTAAGGACCAAAGGAAAAGCTTAAAAAATGGATTTTTGACACCTCACAATGAGGGATTCCCCCCTCATGAACGAGGCACCTACTTCACATGTGTAATGGAGTTTTAAATCTTCAAAAATTGAGATATTTCATCTCTCCTATCTCCTAATTTAAGTCTAGTTCCAAAAAGTAAGCTAAACTGACCTAAAAATGGTCAAAAATTGACGAAACTGAATTGGAAAATTCTAGAATCAGTTTGCTTGGTTAGGAGCTCACTTTTTCCTATCCCCTTTGTTGAAAAATAATAGTGTTTATGCACTGTTACTCTACTCCTCCCAAGAGCCAAGAACTAGTGAATTTCTGAATAATTCACTAGTTTTTGACCTTTTCCTCTTCTAAAGATTGGTGGCCACTCTTGTTACAAACAAGAGTAGAACCCTCAAACCATCCACTCTTGTTACAAACAAGAGTAGAACCCTCAAACCATCAAGCCAAAGGAAAGCTCCAAAGAATTTATGTAAGTTAGAAATCTTGTATTTTTCTTTATTCTTTTTATTCTTTCTAATTTTTATGTTGTTTGAAGTGATAAATGGATGCTATGCCTTGTGGAAAGGCTTTCCCCCTCTCTCATTCTTAAAATCATCCCTTCTTTATCCTAGTTAAGTGAACTAATAGTTGGAATTAAACTTTCATATTATTTCTCATTTAAAAGTGAAAATTGTTTAGTTTAGAGTGCTTAAAACCAATTGAGGTTAATTGTTAAGTAAAAATAAGTAGGAAAATTTAAAAAATGGTCAGCCATACAAAGGAGGTTATGGTAAAATTTTTAAAAAAAATTAAAAATAAGTATTATCTTTTATTATTCTAAAAAGAGTAATCCCTATCATTTCTATATTCTTGAAGTGTCATTTTCATGCATAGAAGATGCATATTGATTATTTTTTATGCATAAAAGAATAAATTTTTTATTATGAAAGTGTCACTTTCATCAAAATGGATTTTTATGCATAAAAGAATAATTTTTTTATTATGAAAGTGTTACTTTCATCAAAATGGATTTTTATGCATAAAAGAAATTTTTTTAATTATAAAAGTGTTACTTTTATCATTATTGATTTTTATGCATAAAAGTATGCATGAAAGAATAATTTTTTTATAAAAGTGTGAATTTCATTATTATTGATTTTTATGCATAAAGGAATGCATAAAAGAAATTTTGTTTTAATTATAAAAGTGTTACTTTTATCATTATTGATTTTTATGCATAAAAGTATGCATGAAAGAATATTTTTTTATTATAAAAGCGTTACTTTTATCATTATTGATTTTTATGCATAAAAGGATGCATAAAAGAATTTTTTAATTATAAAAGTGTTACTTTTATCATTATTGATTTTTATGCATGAAAGAATATTTTTTTTATTATAAAAGTGTTACTTTCATCATTATTGATTTTTATACATAAAAAAATGCATAAAAGAATTTTTTTTATTGTAAAAGTGTTACTTTCACTAATATCGCATAAAAGCATGCATAAAAGAATTTTATTTTTATATCAAAATAAGAGTTCTCTTTAATCGTATGCCTAATTTCCCTAAAAATTGGTAAATGATTAAGTAAATACTCTGTGAAAGAAAATCCTACCGTTTCATGTTCTCTAAGAAGACAATGATAAAATTCAGTGAAGCTATCGAAATCGAAATTTTAGATAAATGAATTCTCATAGGAATTCGTGATTAGTTTTAAATTCAGTAAAGTAGTAATTGAAATATTTTCCTTGATAAAGATAGTTAAAGAAGAACCTTTCCAGACTCACAACTTGAATCAGACTATAACCAAGACATAACTCCTTTGTCAGTTTCAAGAAATGACGATGTTACCAGTTCCATAATCTACACTCAAATCACCCACCGAGATCTGAAACTAAGTTGAGACCTTTGATTTTGATATGAGGATTAAGAATTCAGAATTCGAGGAATTCTGCTTGGGAATCCAGACTGTGATCTAGAAGTCTTGGGATACGGAATTAAGATATACTCTTTGTATTTCAAAAGAAAATCAAAACTGAAAACTTGCATAGAAACCCTGTTTTCTTAAAAGACTGTCTTACGCTAGAATGCTGGAGGGAGCATTTGGTATATGTGTTTTCTAAGGGAAGTTCGGTTGCAACAGCTGCGGGGAGTGTTCAAAGGATAGCTCACGCGGCAAAGCCTGCCTCGGTATGGTTAAAATGGTACGCTTTTGGTACGATGGACGAGGGCCGACGAAGCTGTCCCTGAGTGAAGTGCCAGGACACCTAAGGAGGATCCTCGAGGGTTCTGACCAGGTGATGCACGGGCTCGCGATGCCAAGGACACCCATGCGTATGTCGAGGAAGATATTGTATGGTGGACCAATGTTTATTGTAATCTAACTGGATCTCATTGTTGACCCGCTGGTTTCAACAGAGAGTCCAGAGTGATACTGTTTTGTGAGAAACAAAGACTCAATGGGAATTTTGAGTTATGACATGTGTAACCAATAATTTTTTGTCAATGGATTGTTTTATAAGTTAAAGTTTAAAGAGGAGTGTGTGCGTATCTGTATTCTAAAGCAAAAGTTAAGAAAGGCATTCAAATATGGGTGGGTGAGTACTTGTCTGGTTCTACTATTCCAGTGGTTGGGCGGTGGCTAACCCATGGGCCGGATGGGGTTAGGCTGAAATCTGTAGAGTTTTAATAATAAAATTGATAGATAGGAATACGCTTAGAACTTGAGTAGTTAATTAAAATCCTGGACTTCTCTAAAGAATAAATCAATGGCACGGCTGTTCCTGATTCAATCAGGAAAAAAGTGTTGCTTCATTCAAGTTAAGTCTGTAATAGTTTCCCTTCTATCTGGTTTATTGAGATAAAGATTAGCTCAGTATCTTGACCTTGTTAGAAAAATTCGTTAAGAAAATAAAAATGGTGAAATCGTCCCCGCTTTCCAGGCATGGGAAATTTTCCCAGTTTCGGTTTTTGCGGAATGACCACCAGCCTAGTCTCGTGCCCAAACATTCGAGGGCGAGAGTGTGAGAAACCTTGCCCCGCATAAGAGGAAGCTACTTCCACTGTTACCATCCGAGAATCCAGTGCACAGAGGGGGCAGTGGGATCTCACAGTTGGTATCAGAGCACTGTTGTAAAATTTACGTAACAGCAGCAAAAACTGCTTTAAAATTTTAAAGTAAATCTCGAAAATAATGTTTTCACCTGTTAATATTATGTTGAATAAACTTCTAATTTTTTTTTTGAAAACTTATAAATTGAATTGGAAATTATAGATGGAAGTTCCATACTTATCCGGTATTCCCGACCTCACCCAGTCACAAGACATGACTGCATTCGCCTTTGAGTATCTCATCTCTTCTGCTTCGACTCGAACAAGTCGAGCAAAACTCGCAAGCCATTTCGAGGATTTATATTTTCCTGACCCAGTGGAGAGACGACAACATAAGTGGTTTGCAGGGCAATATGTCCACGCCTCTTGTGATCGGCGTGCAATGTTAAGGCAGAACCTCTCATTGGCAATGGTTTTGTTAAAGCTGAAAATGGTACATGGTGTCATTCTATATCATTCAACGCCTCGGAATTTCAGACTTTCATGCCAAGTCTACAGACTCCTTAGTTGCTTTATTCCTAAGGAGAAGATAATAGCTCCCTTGTCAGTAAGTGAACGTTTGTATCAAGGCATGGCCATGGCCCAGTACCATTGTCTTATGCATCTCTGGAGGATATTTTAACTTCTGGAGCCGAGCTGCTCTATATACATATTGCAACTTTTATATAAATAAAGAAATGTTTTCTGGAGAAAAATTCCATGTTGTATAAGTGATTGTTTATTGTTGCCATATATATAGGCAATGATGTGTGTGAACACACTTAGGATCGTCGGGGCACTTTTTCCCTCTTTAGGAGGTTTTTTCCCCCGACTTGTATATACGCCCATCACTCTAGGGCTAACTTATCTTTTGTACATTGACACAATCTAATACACTTTGTGTTGTGTGCATTCTTGCGTCTTCTTCTCCAAGCTTTGTGTGCTTTCCTGCAACCCTAATTCCAACAATTGGTATCAGAGCAAGCATTGGCTCCCAGGGCTACGCCGCCATCACCCTCCGACTCACGTTCTCCAATTGAGGTGAGTTTTCACGAGCGCTTGCAGGTCCTTATACTCCGCAAATAAGCTCGTAGGGTTTTGCGTTCTCAGAATTTGCATCTGAGGTCGTTTCGGGCTCCGTTTTTGCATTTCAAGTTCTGCACAGGTGTTTTCATCATTTTCTGCAGAAATTTTGACAGTGCAGTTTTCTGCAAAACAGGCATACGTGTTCTATTGTGGACCGTGCTACATAGCACAAATTGTCTTCTGTTCAGTCTTTGCTTCATTACAGGTAGCTTTTGCATCAGTTTCAGTCAGTGGCCATGGCTGATAATAGTAATGATGTATTTCGCATGTTGTCTGCTGAAGACAAACTGGATGGAGACAGCAACTACCTTCTTTGGGCATACATGATGCAGCATGTTTTGGTTGCAAAAGGAGTGTGGAACATTGTGTAGGGTACGGATGTACGTCCAGGTTCTATGGATGTAGGATCTGTTGAGGATGTTGCAGGTTCTAGCAGCTCTACTGTTGCTGCTGTTTTACCCACTGCTGAACAAGCTTGTTGGGATGGTAAAGATGCGCAGGCTCATGCCTTGATTACACTTTCTATCAAATGTAACATCACCCCACATATTCGTTCAGCTAAAACAGCAAAACAGGCTTGGGATATTCTAGCTGGTTTGTATGCAGGTCGTAACGAGGCAAAAATCGCTTACCTGCGTAAAGAGCTAGAATTGAAGATTATGCAAGAAGATGATGACATGAATGTTTTTCTTGCTGAGATTAAAGATCTCAAAGAACAGTTGATTTCTGCAGGTGAGATTATTCCTGATCATTCACCTGATGCTGTCAAGTATGATACTTTAGTCAACAAGCTCTTGCAAGAAGCGTAGTCCAGGTAAAACAGGGCCAGGCAACGTGCAGTTGATCAAGCATTTATTGCTGCCCAGCAGCAGAGAAGAAGTGGTAAGGTAGCCCCTTCCACTGTTTCTTCTTCTATTAGTAGGTCTGCAACTTCTTCTCCTTCCACAGGTAGCAACAATAAGTCTGAGAAGGCTCTTGATAAAATAAAGGCAAGAAAAAGACCAGGTGCAACTATTGTAAGGCAAATGATCATGTCATTAAGAATTGCCCTAAGCTAAAGGCTAAAGAGGCAAAGAAGAAAGAGTCAAATGCAGCCACAATAGCGGATGCTTCTACAAATGCAGATTCTGCAAATGTTGTGCAGGATACAGAATGGGCGTTTAGCGTGTATTGCCAGTATGACCCATCTGTACATGATGCATGTTTGGCAGTTTCTGTAGACTCTCATGAATGGTATTTTGACAGTGGTGCTACAAAGCACATTACCTCGCATCGTGATATGTTCACTTCTCTTGAGGCTGTCCCTAAAGGGAATACTGTCACATGTGCCAATAATGCTTCTTACCCAGTGAAGGGCATTGGTAAAATTATGCTTACTGCTGCAAATGGCAGCGCTTTCACACTTTCAGATGCTTTGTATGTGCCAGGGATAAAGAAGAATCTATTGTCTGTCTTTGCGCTTGCTAGACTTGGACTTGTAGTCAAATTTGTGGATGACAGATGTATTGTTCATGATTTGACTTCTGGTGATACGATTATTGTATCTGGCACCTTGTTTCGTGGGCTATATAGGCTCAATTCTTATGACAAGTGTGTGGAAGATTCAACAAATGCAGTTTCTGATGAAAAGGCAGTTTTAGATGCAAAACTATGGCATGCTCGTTTTGGTCATGTGAACTTTGCTAGTTTGCTGTGTTTGCAGAAATTTGATATGGTTGCTTCATTGCCCCCTCTTGAGACACCATTGTTGAAACATGTCTGTGAAGGCTGTATTTTGGGCAAAATGCAGCGTTCTGCGTTTCCAAAGGATGGTTCTGTGTGGGCCACTCGCAAATTGTAGCTTATACATAGTGATGTATGTGGGCCTATGCAAACTCTATCATTTGGTAAACACTTGTACTTCGTGACTTTCATTGATGATTACTCAAGGCATGCATGGGTATATCCACTGAAGGCAAAGTCCGAAGTGTTTTTGTGCTTCAAACAGTTTTTTCTTATGGTTGAAAATGTATCCAATTGTACTGTGGGCACCCTCCGTACTGATCGAGGGGGGGAGTACATGTCTACAGAGTTTGATGCATTTCTGGCTAGTCGTGGGATAAAACACCAATGTACAGTGCCGTATACCCCTCAGCAAAATGGTGTTGCTGAGAGGAAGAACAGGTCACTTATGGAGATGGCACGATGTATGGTCAAGAGCCAAGCTTTGCCACATGCGTTTTGGCTTGAGACTATCATGTGTGCTGCATATGTACTCAACAGGTGTCCCACTAAGGCCTTGCAGTCTATTACTTCATACGAAGCTTGGCATGGCAGGAAGCCTTCTATTGGTCACTTGCGTGTCTTTGGTTGCTTGGCCTATGCTTTATTGCCTGTGCAACAACGCAGAAAATTGGATGACAAGGCTGTCAAATGCATTTTTGTTGGTTACAGTGCTGAGAGCAAGGGTTATAGATTGTATCATCCGCAGTCAAAGCGTATCTTGATTAGTCGAGATGTTGTTTTTGTGGAAGATGCTGTGCAGCCCTTGTTATCATGTACCAAAGAGACAGGCGTGAGCTCACGGGATGTATTTGATACGTTGTTGCCTCTCTTTACAGGTGGGAATTCAAATGTAAGTCCTAATGAGGCAAATATTCAGCCCATGTAGATTTCAAACGACATCACAGATCAGCCTATTTCTGATGCAGATTTACAGGATGTAATTCATGAGGATAGGGCTGAAAATGAGCAGGCTAGAGGTATGCCTAAATGGCTGGTGCAAACCTTGCGTGATAGTAAAATTGATGCACCTATGTCTAGTCGTACTCGTTCAGGTTTTCAGCATGCCTCTTATGCATCCGATTGTTATGCTTTGGCTGTGTCTAGTATGTGTGAAGAGGAAGAACCTCTTTCATTTGATGAGGCACAAAATTCAAAAAATTGGTTGGCTGCAATGCAAAGTGAATATGATGCTATAATGAAGAATGGTACATGGTCTTTGTGTGATTTGCCTATTGGTAAAAAGGCCATTGGGATGTAAGTGGGTTTTCAAATTAAAACGAAAGCCAGATGGCAGTGTTGATCGCTATAAGGCTAGACTTGTTGCAAAGGGTTATGCTCAAGAAAAGGGCATTGATTTTAATGAGACCTTTGCTCCCACTTGTCGTATGACTACCATTCGTAGCATTTGTGCATTGGCACCTCATAATGGTTGGAATGTACATCAGTTGGACATAAAGACTGTGTTCTTAAATGGAGATTTGCATGAGGAGGTGTATGTATCGCAACCTCGTGGTTTTGTTCAAAGAGGGCAGGAAAACAAAGTGTGCAGGTTGAAAAAGGCTTTATATGGTTTAAAGCAAGCTCCACGAGCTTGGTATGAAAAGATACATGCATATTTGACTGCACATGGGTTTCAGAATAGTCCAACAGAAAGCACTTTGTATGTTAAACGTGTGGATGGTGTACATCTAAGCATTGCTCTCTATGTCGATGACATGCTGCTCACAGGACCAAATGAAAGTCATATTGCTGATTTTAAGGCTGATTTGAATGCCTCTTTTGAGATGTCAGATTTGGAGCATTTGCATCATTATTTGGGGATACAATTTAAGCAGTGTGATGGAGGTATTGCTTTGTGTCAGACAAAGTATATTGAGACATTGTTGCGGAGATTTGGCCTTGAAGACTGCAAGCCTATTGCTACTCCAATGGAGACAGGTTTGAAGTTGAGTCTTCATGATGCTGGAGATCACTTTGATGTCACACTCTATCAGACAGCTGTTGGTTGCCTCATTTATGTATGCATTACGAGGCCGGACATTCAATTTGCAGTTTCACAAGTGAGCAGGTTTATGCATAGCCCAGGGTCTCAGCATTGGAAGGCAGTTTAAACGCATCTTTCGCTACTTGAGTGGCACCATACATCTTGGGTTGTTTTATCCCAAGGGGAGATCGTTGCCGCCAGATTTACATGCTTTTTCGGACTCAGATTGGGCTGGTTGCTATGACACAAGAGTGTCCACAAAGTGGTTTTTGTTTCATGCTCGGTAGCTCATGCATATATCTTGGTTAAGCAAGAAGCAACCTAGTGTGGCCACTTCTAGTTGTGAAGCTGAGTACAGGGCAGCTTTCACAGCTACGGCGGTTGAGTGTGTGTGGCTCAGACGGCTTATGGCTGACTTGGGTGTTGGACAGGAGTCTGCCACCTCTATCTTCACTGACAATCAGAGCGCATTGGCAGTTGCGAGAAACCCAGTTTTTCATGCTCGCACAAAGCACATTGAGGTGCATTATCACTATGTCAGGGAGAGACTCTCAGCAGGAGAGATCAACTTGGCCTATGTGCCAACACATGACAACCTCGCCGATCTTTTCATAAAGGCGCTTCCTCGTGAGAAGTTCGAAGCTTTCCGCAAAGCTTTGGGCTTGCTCCCCTTTGTGGATTGATCTACTTCGGGCATGGCACTCCCCTATACATGAGTGCCAGCTCTCGTTCACACCATCACTCCCAGGGGGGATTTGTTGCCATATATATAGGCAGTGATGTGTGTGAACACACTTAGGATCGCCGGGGCACTTTTTCCCTCTTTAGGAGGTTTTTTCCCCCGGCTGTATATATGCCCATCAAACTAGGGCTAACTTATCTTTTGTACATTGACACAATCTAATACACTTTGTGTTGTGTGCATTCTTGCTTCTTCTTCTCCAAGCTTTGTGTGCTTTCCTGCAACCCTAATTCCAACATTTATGGTGAGAAAGAAAAATTTGTTATCGGACATATGGCATAGATCTCCAATAAGATCATTGTCTTGTTTAAGAAATTATTTTTCGAACCTCTTAAGTCTTAGGATCTCGTGGATGATATCAAAATAAAAATTTAATAATATATAAATTTTTAGCAAAATCATGAGACGAGGAAACCGTGGGCCTCAACCAGACCCTCTCTCTGAAGATGACGAGTTGACCCTGATGTTCGCAAGGCTCTTCATAGGAATCAGCCACCAGGACCCTTCAAAGGAGAAGGGGCGAACCTAGGCGAGGCTGTGGAGAAATGGGTGGAAGCCATGGAAGAATATTTTAACGTCATAGGCTATAATGAGTGGAGCAAAATGGCTCTTGCCAAGCTGAAAATAGTGGAAATAGCCAGGGTAGCATGGAGGAACCACTGTGACACCAACCGTCTAGGGACAAAAATACTCAGTCTTGGACCGACCTTAAAACTTATTTGAGAAAGAGATTTTGTCCCCCTGGATTTTTAGAAATCAAAATGAATGAATTCTTAGAGCTAAAGCACGGGAGAAAAACCATCGAGGAATATCACCAGGCCTTTGCTCTTCTACTCAAATATTCACCACCTCTAGATGAATAGCAACTCATGGCCAGGTTCATTCGGGGAATGAACGAACCCTTGGACACACTGGTCAAAAATGCCAAGCCAGTGTCCATGGCTGAAGCTGTCAGAATGGCAAAGGACTTTGCCAAAGCCTTCATCGTACAAGTCTTGCCAAAGCCAGCTCCCTCATCCTTCCGAAGAGATTTCAGACATCGGGAAGTTCTTCCAACTTTCTGCCTCCAAAGAGACACCAAGGTCCTAACCAGAATGTGGAGACGGGAAGCTTTAGAAATGAAGGAAGACCTTTCCCCCGGAATTACATTCTCTGGAACTCCAGCTCTCTCCAGAATGCAAAAAGAAGACCTTCGAAGTGAGAACAGATGCTTTGGATAACAAGGACTTGGGCACCAGCTCAAGGATTGCCCCTCTCCTTCTGTGGTGGGGCAAGGAAGCCAGGGTCCCACAGTTCCGAGGATAGACTCCTTCTTATCAGTCCAATAAGGTTCCCCTCGCCAGAATCAGAGAAATCCCAAGAGAACTCCAGCTCAGTCGTATGCCTCTGTCCAGAGTAGCCTCAGAACTCCTTCTCAGAACTAGGGCAACCAAAGAGAAAGAGTTCCGGCTCAGACCACAAAAATCAAGCTGACATTCACTATCATAATGGAACCATCTCCTTCCGTGATCTTCACGGAAACAAAGTTCAAGGAATCGGAATTTCAGGATCCCCTAAAGCTTCTAAGTTACTAAAAGAACTTAGAAAGAAGCAGCGCATTTATCTTGTCAAAATGAATCCGGTAGACTCAAAGTTAAAAGCTAAAGAACCTGAATGGTTAAGTGATTATGATGATTTATTGCCAGCAGAGCTAACAGAGATGCCTCCACTTTGGGAAGTAGATCATGTGATAGAATTGACCCCCGGAGCTCAGCCAGTAGCCCTGCGCACGTACAAAATGCCAGTTCTTGAAGCCATCAAACTCTAGGAACAGCCCAGTGTTTCACCTTGGGTTGCGCCAGTTCTCTTTCAGAAAAAGAAAGATGGAATGCTAAGACTCTGTGTGGACTACAGAGGTCTAAATCAGCTGATAATTAAGAATAAGTATCCTATCCCCAGAATTGTCATGATTCCACTTTGGGGGAGGAATTTTGGATACATTGCCTGGGATAAAAGATTTCTTTGCATGTGTACAAGATGGCTAAGAATTTCTCTTTGGAAAATCTTTTGCAAAATCTTTGACCATAGAGAGATCTTTTGAGATTGATGTGGGTTTTACATTCTTGACCAGATAATCAAGTGGCTCGTCAAGTTTATGGATAAACCAAGCTAGAAGAGAAACATCATCCATTGTAGGGAAAAATCAAAGGAGATTTACAAATGCTTGATGCTACTCTTCGATGGTTTTTTCTACTTGCTCTAATTCTTTAAACTCGTTAATTTAATCTTCATAATAAAGTGAGGAAAAAACCTCTAGCAAAGATACCTCTTTATGCCATCCCATAGCAGTTAAGTTTAATCTAGGCCAGTGGACTCACAATAATTTATCTATCCAGTTTGAGCTACCCCGACAATCTTCAACAGCAAGATGAGGGGAGCGAGAGCCATTTTTCTTCTCTCATCATACCTAACTATATCAAAATACACGTCCATGGAATTAATCTAGTTTTCCATTGATTTGCCTATATTATTTCCTTTCACCTTTGAATGGACCATGTTGAGCTTTATCGAGCTCTTGACATCACTATGGAGGGGGTTCTTCAATAGCTCTAAGGTGGCATCAATTTTAAATTATGATTCTAGAATAAAGAGAAAAGCATTATTATAGAAGTTACCTTGTAAAGATTAAATTGAATTTAATTTTTATTTAACCTCATAAAAAATTCTTTGGGTTTTATTAAATTATGAAAATTAATTTATATATATGCAAGACTTGTTACAAAGATTACTTTATAGGCTTTGGATCCAAATAGTTGAAAACAACGGGAAAGATATTTATATACAAGCTTTGCACATGGAAGATATAGTCTAGGGTGATTGATCCTAAAAGATATTCTCCCAAGTATAGACTAACTTTGCACATGGGAGATATAGCCTAAGGTGATTGATACTAGAAAGATATTCTCCCAAAGGATAGGCTAACTATTCAAAGACCCTGTACTCTCAAACTACCAGCTTCTCCCAAAGAATAGGTTAACTATTCAAAGACCCTATACTCTCAAACTACCAGCTTCTCCATGATTATGGTTAACTTTAAGTTAGCCTCATAATATTTTCATGCCAAAAACACCATATTAGATAAAATCCCATTCCCATTTGAAAAATGGGAGCATGGTGAACTTGTCCAAAAGTTTGTCAAAACCCCCTCATGTGACATATCATCAGAAAGATCTTGAAGAGTAGAATCTAAATCTACGATCTCCGACAAATTTGGAGTTAGTATGTTTAAGATATGTCCAAAACTATATGGAGTAATTGATTCCCAAAATGTGAGATTTTTTCCAAATTACCTAATATTGACTTCAAAGACAATCTCTAGGATATATTTCCTCTTTTCTCAATCCCATGCATATATCCACATATGGAGCTACTAATAAGCATGAGGAAAATAATAGTCTCTAGTTCTTGATGGTTTGGGGAGGTCATTGGCAAAATGCTCTAATGATTTATACACATGGCTTCTTATTATAGTAGTTCAAGTATCTTAATTTGAAAACTATTCTTAAGATACCCATGGAATATGTACACAATCCAAAAAGAATCTCTGAGTCAAGGGGATCTCATTTGAAAACCATTCTTAAGAGGGCCTCATCATTAGGACCTCAATGGAAGGCTTCTTGGGCCCTTTTATTTGGCAGTTTAAGGGAGTCAAACCTTTTCTCTTAATAAGAAGAAACGTTTTCTAATTAGAAGCTTCAAAACGGCTACTTTATTCGAATTTGAATTTTGGGGGGAAAATGGAATTTAAAATCTAGCGTGGAAAAATTCACTATTTTTAGAAGTATTATATATATCTACAATCTAGTAGTAGTCTACCAAACCTACGGTTTCTAACTCTTGACAAAAGAATCTCTAAGTCATACAAGCCTCATCATGCCATGATCTTTCAAAGTTGATAAGGTCTCTTTGGATCCTAACGTCCTAGGATGATCATCTTATGACTAGGTAATAGCCTAAGTTCAATGATTTCTTAGCAAAATTCATTATTATTAGAAGCACTATCTATATTTATGATCTAGTAGTAGCCTACCAAACCTACTGTCTTTAACTCATGAAAAACTATTAAATTTGGATTTAACATCTCAATATCCCCTATGGGGATCTCAATCACACAAAAAAGAAAATCCTCATCCTATAACTAAGATCGCTGGGAATGTTGGTGTCTTGAAATAGTTCCCTTGCATGGGTACATATTCATAAATGGGTTAAGTCTTAGCCATATTTATGGCTTGGATATCTCTTGATATTCACGACCGTGAGAAAAATGAGTTTGATTTTTCACAACAAAAAAAACATGCATAGTTAACATGACTTCTACTAAGTCCATGTTTTTAAAGCTAACTAGTTTAACCTTCATCATTCTCAAGGACTAACACTAATATTTTTTTAGGCATGAAAAACTAGACTATTTTTTCATGCCATCATGAGTTTTCCCAAATGGTTTAAAAGTCCTTACTCGGCATGCATCTCTGAAGCATTATAACAAACTTTTACTAACAAAGGACCACCATTATAATACCATGAATAGATATCTTTAGATATTTCATGGCCATGAAAAACCAGACTGGTTTTTCACGCCTCACTTAGAGATTCTAGAGAGTTACACTAGCATCTGCACAGATAGAACTAAATTTCTAAAAAAAGGGGGAAAGAAAAGGCCGTATAGGCAAGGAAGATCCCTACCAAAACGAGTGCAGGGCTGATGTGGTTGCTTTCTAATGTTACAGAATGTCTCCTCCATAAAGAAGTACGAGGATTCTAACTATGCATTCTTAGATCTAGAGGATGCGCACCAATGCTACCCCTACAAAAAAGAAAGGCAAGAAGAAGGTGTCACATGCCTAGAAGCTAACCTATCTTGGGGCCATGCTTATGGGATGTAGCCAAAATCATCATTAAAATAGGCAGGTGTCCACAGCAAAGGGCAAGGTCTTTTTCTAGTATGACTCCCTAGGTCTCTTTCTAATACCACTCCCCATAATGCTTGCGCTTCTTGGAGACACCAGAGGTCAAAGAGAAGCTGAAAACCATTGTCTTGGACCAATACATAGAGCAATTACCAAAGACCATCAATGCTCTCTGCACAAAATTCATCAAGTCCTATGATAAGAGGATGAAGATTGGGGAGGTAACCATGCCATATGGAAGCACAAGGAGGGTGAAGATGACATTTGGGAGGCCATGCTACCCCTAGCCCTGCACAGCAAGTCAAGAAGAAGGATCTATCATTCGACACCATGTTGAAGGAGAAGGATCTTCCATTCTAAATCATGCTATTGAGTATTCAACAACAACAATGTAGAGTATACAAATGTGAGGGAAAAAGAATACGAAATGACAAAATGAGTAGTTGGAGGGCCCTTATGCCATGGGAAAGGCATAGGGAACGACTAAATATCATGGGGCTTCGCCCAATCACACTCTCAAAGCACAAACAGCTCAACCAAGAAGCCAATTTACCATGGACTAATGCACAAAATGCAAATGGCGATGTGTCACTCACCTCATTGAATGTTGGTTGTTGGGATTCTTTTGGCTGTCATCTTCTTGCAGGAACACCCCCAAGAGCTCCACTCCACCGCCTCCACTGCACTCCAATGGAAGCTCGACCCTCCTCTCACTCATCAATCCTTCTCACACACACATACACTCACACATACACAATAAGCATATAACAAATCTAATTGGATTAGGTAAGAGATTAGGCAAGAATAAAGAGAATGGAGAAGAAATGCACTCTATTAGCTGCATAAGAGAATGAATGGTGATAATTACAAATTGACCCTTATCTTGGACCCAAGCATTCACACCTTGGCCGGCTGTACTTAAAATATAGGTCCCTAGCTATCCAAGGCTGCTTAGGCTTATGCAAACACTTAATCTAAGCATGCAATCTCAATAATTAATCCCATGAGTTTCTTTCATAGACAAGTGGCAATCGCACACGTAAAATATATAATGTTAGCATTTCTAATGCCAATGGCCAAATTAAGAAGTAACGATTGCTAATAGATGGCATCAATGCAAGAGAGGTGTCCAATGAGGGCTAATATGACCCCCTTCCTAATGTAGATTCCGTCCTCAAAATATATCGGTGAAGATGAGTCGATGCCATTGATAGGAAGGCGATGATAGTTGAAGCCAAGTGTTGTGATACTTTCATGAAAAACAAATCAATCAGTAAAGATCTCCTTTGTAAACAATAATATGAAACATGGTTATGCATCCATTTTTTTTCTCCTTTTTATGTTATGAAAAGGTAAACTTCAAGTTGTGCTACGAAGAGGAAAGGGATAAGGCACCAACCCCCGTGAAGACCAAGGCAATGGCCAAGAGACCTCTACCAAGAGTATCTAAGGACCACCAGGGATCTCCTAATAACAGCGATGGCTTACCCTCCCTTTTACTAGTTTATTCACGACACCCAATGCCCTACCCCATAAGAAATAAGGCATCGGTCTCAAGGTACCATCACTAGTAACCAAGAGTCCTACCACGATCTTGTATGGCCATAGTTATCTTCTTGGTCTTTTGTGCTTTCTTTTCCTTGTCTTTTTTAAATTTATCTATTTTTTCATCTACAATTGAGCTAAAGGTCACTAAAAGCAGACTGGGAGTACTTGGAATACTCCATCGGCATATTTTAAGGTTAGTCATGGGGATAGGTAGGGACAATACTAAGTCTAAGAAATAATATGAGCTCTTGCAAGCACACAGACGCTCACACAAACCCTAGAAGAGAACACACAAGGTGAGAGGCTGAAAATTCTTCTTCTTCTTCACACAACAAAAGAGGTCTACTAAGAAGATAAAGTGACAACACACATAATAGAGTATATACAAGAGTATATACAAGCGGTCCAAAATGTGAATATGCTAAGAGGAGTAGGTAGGTGTTGACTAGTCGGTGTAATCCAACTGTAGAATCTCTAGCGAAGATATTTCAGTGCCAACTACCAAACTCGCCAATGATGTAAATGTTGAATGGTCATGCATGCACCTCGTGAGTGTAAGAATCTCTAGCGAAGATATTTCGGTGCCAACTACCAAACTCGCCAATGATGTAAATGTTGAATGGTCATGCATGCACCTCGTGAGTGTAAGATTCCTCCCTCCAACTTTTGTGATGTAAAGGTGTAAGAACCTCCCCTTCAGTCTCTGTAATCATCCCCTAATTCAGAATGCAAGAAAACTTAGTTTTTTCTTGTTTTTGGCCTAGAGAGAGAAAATATTCTAGAGAGAGATAATATAAAATTCAGATATTTTTGGATACAAAGTTTCTCCTAATATCTAAGATGAATTCCCCTGAAACAGAAGTTCAAAAAGAATTTTCCAATGTGCATTAGAAATTAACTGAATATGTGTATTGGAGACCTTAGCCTAAGGGTCCACATTTTCAGAAATTTTTGATTAAGGTCCAAATAAGGTTCTAAAGGACCAATAGGATTAATCCAAGTGTTGGGATGAGAAAATAATAAAGAATAAAAGAAAATACCCCAAAAATGAGTAAATGTGTACATAAGATGAAGAGTTGACCAAGTATTGGATTTGTTAGTTAAAAAATGGGATATTTTGGTAAAATTATGAATTTTTGACACCTCAGTAAAGGAGGGTCATGAAGTAGGCACCTTTTTTTCATCATTTCCTTGCATTTTTAATTCAAAAAAATTGAGATATTTCATCTCTCCTCTCTCCTTCTGCAAACTCGATAAAAAAGGGAGCCAAACTAGTCCAAATCTTGTCCAAATTGGGTCAAACTGAAGCTGGAAACCTCTAGAACCCAGTTGGACTTGGTTAGTGGCTGCCCTCACCTACAAATAGACCCTCATTCCTTAGTGGCCGCCCTCATCTACAAATAGACCCTCATTCCTTTGTATTTTTATCTTTTTGTATTTACATGCCAGTATTATCTTCAAAATTAGTGTAAATCTCTCTATTTTACCTCTACTTTGGGAAGCTTTGGAGCTTCACAATTCTCCATCCTCTCTTGGAGATTACCCTCCCCAACTTGGTGGCCAAAGCTTGCTTTGTGGGTTTCACTTCTCTCCAAAGAATCAAGCAAAAAACCAAGGGTAAGCCTTAACCCATGGTGTTTTTCTATCTTTCTCAAAGGTTATCTCCTTCCCAACCCCTCTAATGCTTGGGAGCTTTCAATTAAATGATTTTTTCTTGAAATCAAGCTTTCTAATGACTCATAATGTTTAAATGGTTTAATACTAATCTTTATACTTAATTATAGTATTTTTATTAGTAAATCTCTTTTTTTTTGGAAAGATTAATCATCTTTATGGTTATATCCTTGTGAGAAGGATGGTTCTTAATGATAAACTCATTATCTTAAACAAAACTCTAGGCTTTAGAAGCTAGAGAAAAAGATTAGGTATTTTTATGATTTTAATCTAGTTAAAATGATGATTAATTTCTTTAAGCTTGTTTATGATTAAGAAAAATCATATTAATTCATTTTAAGTTGAAAGAGGGTTATTCTAGCATTTTTGGAAATGAGGAATGGATATGTAAGAATAATAAAGAGATTTAATCATAATTATAATTATGATTATGATTATGTTATGTATGCATAAATAAATTTTAGTTTAAAAGAGGAGTTCTTATCATATTTCAATTATGAATATTCATTTAAAGTTAGAAAATTGAACATTCTCAGAAGTTGCAGCGAAGCTATGGCAAAATTGTCTAGAAAATTGATAAATCCTATTTTTATGCATAAATTTAATAAACAAAAAGAGGAATTCCCATCATATTCTAGGCATAGATATTTTTATGCTAAAAGAATGATTTTCATCATATTTATGGAAAATACTGTCATGTAGGTTGTAACGCCTATGACCGAGGGCAGAGACAGGATGGCCAAGGACGTGGCCATCCGGGCTTCAGTGGGAGAGGACGCCCATGCGGAGTCATGGGCAGCCATGCTAGTGTGGTCTCCAGGCCACACACTATATAGCCTAGGGGATGAGGGGCAATCCTCATTCTTCCTCTATGGCTGGGTGGTGAGCCAGAGGTCGTCCCCTCCTGTGGTAGCGCCCGTAAGCGGTGTTATAGCGATCTAACACTGGTATCAGAGTGTGAGTTTCGATTGGGTTAGGGCCAGGGTCCGTGCGTGACCGGGGGACCGGAGCCCACTCAATGGTTTTCAACCATTCAAAACACTTATCCTTATCCACACAATGGACTGTGTGGAGGGAGGCAACCAGAATTGAAAGGAAGAATTCTCTCTCTCTCTCTCTCTCTCTCTCTCTCTCTCTCTCTCTCTCTCTCTCTCTCTCTCTCTCTCTCTCTCGCACACACCAAACGCTCCATTGCAGGTAAGCAATGTCGTTGTTTTTACTTTGGAGCTTGTATGCGAAAGAGAAGCTTTTCGCCTAAATTAGAGAATGGTGTCGACTGTGAAGAGAATGGTGTCGACTGAAGAAGACAGAACGGCTGTAACGTGTCTGGTGAAGAGAATGGCTGTGAAGCAGCGGCTGTCCACCACTGTGTGGGGGGGGGCGAAGACTAGCCCCACGACCTCTTAACGGGGCGAACACAGGTGGCCAGCCAGGCCACGCAGCGGCTGCCTAATGTCGCCGGCGGCCAGCAGATGGCCAGCCACCACGAAAAGAATGCTGAATTGATGTCGTTGATGTCTTCTGTGTGGGGGGTGCGAAGACCAGCCCCAGGACGTGTAAGACGTCTTTGCTATCCACTTGTGAAGGGGGCGAAGACTAGGCGGCCAGGCACAGCCAACGACCGGCACAGTCGGCGGCCCCTGAGACGGGCGGCCTGGCCATAGCTGGCGGCTTGCCGAGCGGGTAGCCTGCCCGGCCCATAGGCGGCGGCCAGCCCATAGGCGGTGGCCAACCCACAGGCAGCCACCAAAGCCAGCCGGCGGGCGGCCAACCAAAAATATTTTTTTTTCATATTTTTAATTATTCATTTTTAATAAAATTAAAAAAAAGAATAAATTCAAACGAAAACCCTCTCTCCCGGCTGGGGAGGGATAATCGCGGCAAGGGATAATCCAGGGTGTTTCGGGCACGATTTCGCGCGGAGATTAATTTTTTTTATGAGTTGTAGGCACTTTTCTCTCGAATCAGAGCATCCCGGGAGTAGCGACGCTTGTAGAGGCTCGCAGCGCAACACAAATCGACAGTCGACGATAGTCATAGGCGACCGTTTAAGGGGGTGACTATTCTCTCTCCATCACTGCTCATTTTATTAGCGTTTTTTTAATAATTTCCGAGTTCTCGCATTGTTTTTTGTGCAAGAATTAAAGATGTCTGCTAGACGTAGTGTGTTCCCACCGCCTTCTATTTATCTAGGGTTTTCAGGTCTCTTGTCCTCGATCGCGGGTTTGACCCCGACCGAATTATCAGGCCGTATACGCCCGACCGTTGTCCGATCCAGAGTCGTCGATCACGCGTGATCCATCAGCGCTCTCCTCGTCTATTGACCCCGCCTTAGGACCCAGCGAGCCCGCAGCAGCGGCCGCAATAGCAGATGACCCCTTTCTGGCCAATGAGCCAGATGACATGAACACTGACGTCACCGAGGGGACCGAGGAGGACCTCTTGGAATATGAACGACGATTATGACCTATTGGACCCTGCCGACGTCTTGACAGAGACGGAGCTCTCTAGTGGACTTTTTAAATATCTTAATGCCAAACTGAACAATATGGGTAAATTACAGGTTGACTTAGTCACGATGCTACAGAGCATCTCCACACGGTTAGATGCACTGACAGCCGCCGCCTCGGCTAGTACTCCGACTCCTCGTGTGATAGACGAACTCCTGCGGCATGGGTGAGCGTAGCCTCGCCAGTGGTTGTAGGAGTACAGGCCGATGTGCCTGCGGGGCCGTCCGTAGAGACAGATTCGTCATTATTGAAAGACTTAAAGCCGCCTAGTTTTGGTGGGGAGGAGAAGGAGAGAAACAAGGACTCGGTCAACATGTTTCTAGTGAAGTGGTCAGATTTGCATGCGTCGCGACAGCAGCCTAGCCGGATACAGCCTGTAGAGGCTAGCCTCTCATTAACCGGCAACGCGTACAAGTGGTGGATGAGTTTGACAACTCAACCTACCACTTGGACGGAGTTTGAAACGATGTTTCGAAAAAAGACAAATTTAGGAATTTTGGGAATTATTCGAGTCCCATTTCTTATAGGATTGGTTGGAAACTCGGTATTTTTGTGTAGATTGAGCTAACATCTATTTGTTGGTGCACTCTTTGTGCCATTAGATTATATCTTGACACAACTATTTGGCGTATTTGTTTGTAGTTGTATAGATACATACGTCAATGCAACAATATTGGAAGGACAAGGGAAACATGACACTAAACTTAATTGAGATTATACAACACCTATCAAATACTATCTCCACTTTGAGACATTGAAGTAAAAACATGGGCTTTATTTAATTTGTCAAAAGAATTCTAAATATCACTTAAAAAGAACCTTAGAAGTGAGAGATCTCTAAAGGGTGTGGTGTTAGAAACAACAAAACAAAAAGTAAATCTCAATGACAGTACAATATGCTAAGTTTACGATTGATCCACAGATAAAAACCCATCTTAGACACTATATCAAGATTATAAATTATGATATATATGCTCAAATTTGAGGGACACTGAAGTAAAAACATGGGATAATAATGCCAAAGAACACTTGGAAAAGGAACCTTAGAATTGAGGGATCTCCAAAGACTGTGGTGTTTAAAAACATCAGAAGCAATCAAATTTCAATGAGATTGTTACATTCAAGTTTACATCTTAAGTAAAGCACCATTGAGTTCAAGTATCAATACTCTTCTTTGTTTCCTTATTGTATCTGGGGGTGGTGGAACTCTTTTGCTTCTAGGTACATGAGTCACCAATGATTGGTGCCACCTCAATAGTAAGTTTTCTGTACACTTGAAATCAAAGCTATATGCTTCAACATATCCTGTTGAAAACAAAATGTATGGTTAATGGACATTCAAAATTTTAAATAAATATATTATGTGCCAACAACAACATAAATTCAAATGATAGTAAGTTTGGAGGCATTTGATTGCTTGATACAATAGTGTAAAGATTTGGCTCGTACAATCCAAAAATTAAACCCATCTAGGCACATTGTTTTGGCCAAAGCCTAAGTCTATCTTATGGGCTTTTAGTACAAAATGGCTCCAAACATTCTGCACCCAACAAGTCTTGATATTTGTGCAGATCCCATACTTCAAACTGCACATTTAGACCTCAGAAATGGTTTCCTTTGACCTGCAGCAACAACTAGTATGAGTTAGGTTAGAATCTGATTATATAGTCACTCAATGTTTAATGAAACTAGACATTATCCTACCCATAAGCTTAAGTAAGCCTTTTGTAGCCTTGATATGTATGCTTTTGCTGCAACTCCACTTATGAGATGACCGCGATCATATCCCAAGCGAGTAGCATAAGCAATAGCGTGTTAATCACTCAAAATCCTTCTTTTGTAACACACTTTTAACAAGCTTAGCTGGTCTTTGGATAGTAATGGTACTCTAGATTTGGATGCCAACATTGCTAGATCCTTGCTTATGGATTCTACTTCTCTTTTTTCCCAGGCTCTTGATTAACTTTTAGGGAAGAGATAGTTGTCTTTTGGATTAACACATCCCTTGAAAGGGCTATCATCAATAAAAAGCAATGTATTCTTCTTATTGCAAATATCTTGGCACTGATTCCAAACCTTGAGTAAAGGTTTAAACATAGCCTCAATAGTAGGCTTATCTGGCCTATACACTTTTCAAAGATTATGGATATAACATTCTTCTTGTCCCCACACCATAAAGAAATGATATTTCTTATGTGCATACTGTTGAAGAGTATTTACATAGGCACAAACATTCTTTTGTAGCATGGCGGACCAAATATTGGTTGCAAAAGTCTCTTGAAGCTCTTCATTAACCTTGAAGATGTTTGCAAAGCCGAATCATCGATGTGATCTACCTCCACCATGTTCATTATTTCTAGAATTTGAATCATGAGAGTTGATCTCTCTAGTAGGGCTTTCATGATGATGTTCTAGTTGAGCAATGTTATCTTCATCTTTCCCTTCTTTGTATATATCTGTAACATTAAAATAAAATGCTATTACTTTTAGGATTTAAATAATACACCAAGGATAATACTAGTCATTTTTATATCTACACATATACTTTGTATCCAAACTTAGATTATTCAACATTGAGTGATGTACCATAATGAATTAGGAACCATATTACATGCCAAGAATTTCACATAAGGGTCAAACTTGAGTTTGAGCCTCACTTACAAGGGCAAAGTAAAGATCGCTCAACTTGAGATTGTGCCTTGTGTTAGAAGACATCCCCAAGGTTGGACATAAGTGGAGGTACGGCTCAAACTTAATTTTGAGCCTCACTGCTACACTAGGATATGGAGTAAGTGTAATTTCTTAATAGTAAGTGTGCATCATCATTTGTATTAGGCTCAAACTTAATTTTAAGCCTCTTAAGTTTGAGCCTCGCTGCTACACTAGGATATGGAGTAATTTCTTAATAGTAAGTGTGCATCATCATTTGTACCAGACGTTGGCATGAAATAAAGGATAAGTAGAATAGAAATATTCACTTTAATAGAAAAATGTTAAAAGTGAATCCAAAAAAGCCAATGTATTAATCAAAAGACTAATAATTATTTCAACAAATCCACACTTTGAACAAGACCTATGTTAATATTAGTAGTTGATAAGCTCCTTTCAATGATCACCATTCATTGTACATTCATAAGCACTATCAATGCACTTTTCTACCTTTCTTTGGTTGAGAGCTTGATGGGCTATGAGCATGGTAGAGTGCTTTGCCTTTCTCTTCTTTGTAAGTGCTTGCTCCTCTTCTTGCACCTAAGAGCCTGCCATGTCTTCAGCTGCTATTGTGCTTACATCAAGGACTTTTGTTTTGTCACCCTCCTTTTTATGTTTTGAAGATACACCAGCATTTCTAGATGCTTCAAGTGCACTGTTCACTATGGCCCTGCCTTTTTTCTCCACAATTTTCCTAACTTGAATGGTTGTTGTCTCCTTTTCAGGTATGGACCTTTTTCATGAATCCAAAGCCTTCTTTGCATGCCTCACCGCTTTCACTAGGTAGTCCACATTATCCACCCCTGAGTTGTTGTTTCGAGAGCATCCAGAGTAAAGATTGGTGCACCATGTGGTTGCGAGGTAGCGGGCGCTCTGCTAGCTTCCATTCCTGTGAAGCACCAAAAAAGTTTCAAAACCTTAGAAAAAAATGGATTTAAATGCTACATATCAAATCAAAACCTATCAAACTTAAGAAACTTAATGCATGCTACAATTATTGATGCTTCACTTAGTTTTCTTGAATAGCGGGGGCCTCACTTGCATTTACTTAATCCATATAGAAGCTCGACTTAATCTGGAGCCTAGATCTAAGTTGTGCACTCATATGCTAGGGGTACGCTAGCATAGAGAGGCAAAGCTCAAACTCAAGTTTGAGCCTTAAGGCAAAGTTTCATGTATGGGAGGCTTGAACTTAAGCTGGAGTCTAGATACAAGTTGTGCACTCATATGCCAGGGGTACACTAGTATATTGGAGCCTTAAGGCCAAGTTCCATATAGGGAAAATCCAAACTTAAGCTAAAGCCTAGATCCAAGTTGTGCACTCATATGACAGGGGTACACCAGCATATAGAGACAAGGCTCAAGCTCAAGTTCGAGCCTTTAGGCCAAGTTTTATGTAGGAGAGGCTCGAACTTAAGCTGGAGCCTAGATCCAAGTTGTGCACTCATATGCTAGGGATACACTAGCATAGATAGGGAAGGCTCCAACTCAAGTTGGAGCCTTAAGGCCAAGTTTCATGTAAAGTTAAGCATGGAGAATGAGCCTTAACACATAAGTTCCATGTAGGGGAGATTCAATCTGAAGTTCGAGCCTTAAGGCTGGTGTACACTAGCATCGAGAGCAAAGGCTCCAACTCAAGTTCGAGCCTTAAGGTCAGGGTACACTAGCATGGAGAACGAAGGCTCAATCTGAAGTTTGAGCCTTAAGGTCGGGGTGCACTAGCATGGACAGCAAAGGCTCAAACTCAATTTCGAGCCTTAAGACTGGGGTGCACTAGCATGGAGAGCAAAGGCTCAAACTCAAGTTTCGAGCCTTAAGGCTAGGGTGCACTAGCATGGAGAGCTAAGGCTCAAACTCAAGATCGAGCCTTAAGACCGGGGTGCACTAGCATGGAGAACGAAGGCTCAATCTGAAGTTTGCGCATTAAGGCCGGGGTGCACTAGCATGGAGAGCAAAGGAGCAAAGGCTCAAACTCAAGTTCGAGTCTTAAGGCCGGGGTGCACTAGCATGGAGATCAAAGGCTCAAACTCAAGTTTGAGCCTTAAGGCCGGGGTGCACTAACATGGAGAACAAAGACTCAATCTAGGTCGAGCCTTAAGACCGGGGTACACTAGCATGGAGAACGAAGGCTCAATCTGAAGTTCGAGCCTTAAGGCCGCGGTGTACTAGCATGGAGAGAGCAAAGACTCAAACTCAAGTTCAAGCCTTAAGGCCGGGGTGCACTAGCATGGAGAACGAAGGCTCAATCTGAAGTTCGAGCGTTCAGGCCGGGGTGCACTAGCATGGAGAGCAAAGGAGCAGAGGCTCAAACTGAAGTTCGAGCCTTAAGGCCGGGGTGCACTAGCATGGAGAGCAAAGGCTCAAACTCAAGTTCGAGCCTTAAGGCCGGGGTGCACTAACATGGAGAACAAAGACTCAATCTAGGTCGAGCCTTAAGGCCGGGGTACACTAGCATGGAGAATGAAGGCTCAATCTGAAGTTCAAGCCTTAAGACTCGGGTGCACTAGCATGGAGAGCAAAGGCTCAAAGGCTCAAACTCAAGTTCGAGCCTTAACGCCGGGATGGTGCACTAGCATGGAGAGCAAAGGCTCAAACTTAAGTTCGAGCCTTAAGGCCGGGGTGCACTAACATGGAGAGCAAAGGCTCAAACTCAAGTTCGAGCCTTAAGGCCGGGGTGCACTAACATGGAGAACAAAGACTCAATCTAGGTCAAGCCTTAAGGCCGGGGTACACTAGCATGGAGAACGAAGGCTCAATCTGAAGTTCGAGCCTTAAGGCTGGGGTGCACTGGCATGGAGAGCAAAGGCTCAAACTCAAGTTCGAGCCTTAAGGCTGGGGTGCACTAACATGGAGAACAAAGACTCAATCTAGGTTGAGCCTTAAGGCCGGGGTACACTAGCATGGAGAACGAAGGCTCAATCTGAAGTTCGAGCCTTAAGGCTGGAGTGCACTGGCATGGAGAGCAAAGGCTCAAACTCAAGTTCGAGCCTTAAGGCTGGGGTGCACTAACATGGAGAACAAAGACTCAATCTAGGTCGAGCCTTAAGGCCGGGGTACACTAGCATGGAGAACGAAGGCTCAATCTGAAGTTCGAGCCTTAAGACTGGGGTGCACTAGCATGGAGAGCAAAGGCTCAAACTCAATTTCGAGCCTTAAGACCGGGGTGCACTAGCATGGAGAGGAAAGGCTCAAACTCAAGTTCGAGCCTTAAGGCCGGGTGCACTAGCATGGAGAGCAAAGGCTCAAACTCAAGTTTGAGCCTTAAGGCCGGGGTGCACTAGCATGGAGGACAAAGGCTCAATCTGAAGTTCGAGCCTTAAGGCCCCGGGGTGCACTAGCATGGAGAGCAAAGGAGCAAAGGCTCAAACTCAAGTTCGAGCCTTAACGCCGGGGTGCACTAGCTTGGAGAGCAAAGGCTCAAACTCAAGTTCGAGCCTTAAGGCCGCACTAACATGGAGAGCAAAGGCTCAAACTCAAGTTCGAGCCTTAAGGCCGAGGTGCACTAACATGAAAAACAAAGACTCAATCTAGGTCGAGCCTTAAGGCCGGGGTACACTAGCATGGAGAACGAAGGCTCAATCTGAAGTTGGAGCCTTAAGACTGGGGTGCACTAGCATGGAGAGCAAAGGCTCAAACTCAATTTCGAGCCTTAAGACCGGGGTGCACTAGCATGGAGAGCAAAGGCTCAAACTCAAGTTCGAGCCTTAAGGCTAGGTGCACTAGCATGGAGAGCAAAGGCTCAAACTCAAGTTCGAGCCTTAAGGCCGGGGTGCACTAGCATGGAGAACGAAGGCTCAATTTGACGTTCGAGCCTTAAGGCCGGGGTGCACTAGCATGGAGAACGAAGGCTCAATTTGACGTTCGAGCCTTAAGACCGGGGTGCACTAGCATGGAGAGCAAAGGAGCAAAGGCTCAAACTCAAGTTCGAGCCTTAACGCCAGGGTGCACTAGCATGGAGAGCAAAGGCTCAAACTCAAGTTCGAGCCTTAAGGCCGGGGTGCACTAACATGGAGAGCAAAGGCTCAAACTCAAGTTCGAGCCTTAAGGCTGGGGTGCACTAACATGGAGAACAAAGACTCAATCTAGGTGGAGCCTTAAGGCCGGGGTACACTAACATGGAGAACGAAGGCTCAATCTGAAGTTCGAGCCTTAAGACTGGGGTGCACTAGCATGGAGAGCAAAGGCTCAAACTCAATTTCGAGCCTTAAGACCGGGGTGCACTAGCATGGAGAGCAAAGGCTCAAACTCAAGTTCGAGCCTTAAGGCTGGGGTGCACTAGCATGGAGAGCAAAGGCTCAAACTCAAGTTCGAGCCTTAAGGCCGCCGGGGTGCACTAGCATGGAGAACGAAGGCTCAATCTGAAGTTCGAGCCTTAAGGCCGGGGTGCACTAGCATGGAGAGCAAAGGAGCAAAGGCTCAAACTCAAGTTCGAGCCTTAACGCCGGGGTGCACTAGCATGGAGAGCAAAGGCTCAAACTCAAGTTCGAGCCTTAAGATCGGGGTGCACTAACATGGAGAACAAAGACTCGATCTAGGTCGAGCCTTAAGGCCGAGGTACACTAGCATGGAGAAGGAAGGCTCAATCTAAAGTTCGAGCCTTAAGGTCGAGGTGCACTAGCATGGAGTGCAAACAATCTATGAAGATTGACAAATGGCACACTTAGCGTGCAATCAAGTAAGCGTTTATATAGACAATCAATTAAAGAAGGACTTACTTGTTGCGTAAAGTATTTAATTAGATAAGGGAACACACGAAACGTAGATAGGCACACGAAAGTCTCCGATGTCGCACAGACGTGACGGATGCTTGAAGTCTTCGCGATGGCGTGTGGGCGTGATGGTTTTGTAGGAAACAGAGGTCAAAACCAACGCAGGGCTGAGCGAGTACTTCAGAGACAGGAAACACAGATGATTACGTGGGCGCCGAGCGGGGGGGAATTTGAAATCCAAATTTGAATTTGGTGAAAATTTGAAATTCAAATTTCAAATGGAGAGGGGCGAAATTGGGGCATGAGCGCCGAGCACGGGAAAATTTAAAATTTAAATTTGAATTTGGTGGAACAAATAGAGAGGGGGGGAATTTGAAATTCAAATTTCAAATGGGGGGGCGGGGCGCTGGTGATGGCGAGAGGAAGGGGGGGCGGTTTACGAGAGGGGGGTTGGCATGGCGATCTGCAAGGGAGGGGGGCTGGCATGGGAGACGAGAAGGAGAGGGGGAAATTTGAAATTCAAATTTCAAATGGGAAAAAATTGAAATTCAAATTTCAAATGGGGGGTGTGCGTGGCTACTAGAGGGAGAGGGGGGGTCGCTACGAGAGACGAGAGGGAGAGGGGGGGTCTGGGCGTGGCTGCGAGAGGCAGAGGGGGCTGGCGATGGCATGGAGTCGAGAGGGGGGGTGGGCGTGGCTGCGAGAGGGAGAGGGGGGGTTGCTAGAGGGGGCTGGCGATGGCGTGGAGACGAGAGGGGGTCTGGGCGTGGCTGCGAGAGATGAGGGGGAGAGGGGGGGTCTGGGCGTGGCTGCGAGAGGCAGAGGGGGTGGCGATGGCGTGGAGACGAGAGGGGGGGTGGGTGTGGCTGCGAGAGGGAGAGGGGGGTCTGGGCATGGAGATGGCGATGGCGTGGAGACGAGAGGGGGGGTGGGCGTGGCTACGAGAGGGAGAGGGGGGGTATGGGCGTGGAGACAAGAGGGGGGTGGGCGTGGCTGCGAGAGACGAGAGGGGGGGCTGGCGATGGCATGGATGCGAGAGGGGGCTGGCGATGGTCCGAGAGACGAGAGGGAGAGGGAGAGGGGGGGCTGGCGATGGTCTGAATTGACAGGGGGTCTGGGCGTGGAGACGAGAGGGGGGGGCTGGCGATGGCATGGATGCGAGAGGGGGTTGCTACGAGAGACGAGAGGGAGGGCTGGCGATGGTCTGAATTGATAGGCTCTGATATGGCGATGATCAATTACTTCTTGGTCTGAACTAGGCTTCGATATGGCGATGATCAATTGATACTTCTTGTCCTCTGACATTCAACGGGGGCGCAGGCTTTCTCATGCAGAAAGGAATTTCGATTTCGATTTCATTACCCAAGCCCAAGCCCAAGCCCAGGCCCAAGCCCCAAGTCCCAGGTCTTTTGATTATAGTTAGTTTCACTTTTGTCTATATACCCTTCTTCACCCACACCCCACTTGCCACACCCCACTTGTTCTCTGGGATTATTCTAGCTTCCCTCTCTATTCCTACTTGCTTGTGTAATAGACAAGGCTCAAACTCAAGTTTGAGCCTTGAGCTTGAGCTTGAGATTTCTTCTTCTCTTCCCTCTTTCCCCATACACCCAAATATACTTTCTAGCTTCCCTCTCTATTCCTACTTGCTTGTGTAATAGACAAGGCTCAAACTCAAGTTTGAGCCTTGAACTTGAGCTTGAGATTTCTTCTTTTCTTCCCTCTTTCCCCATACACCCAAATATACTTTCTAGCTTCCCTCACTATTCCTACTTGCTTGTGTAATAGACAAGGCTCAAACTCAAGTTTGAGCCTTGAGCTTGAGCTTGAGATTTCTTCTTTTCTTCCCTCTTTCCCCATACACCCAAATATACTTTCAGCTTCCTACAACTTTACTTTCAGCTTCCTAGAAGCGAACTAGCATCCGCGGGTGAGGCTCAAACTTTTGTTGGAGGAGCCTACCCTTCTAGCTAACATATGCAAACTAATATATTATGCAAGTGAGGATGATAACTTTAATTGGAGCCTCCTAACAAACTAACATATGATGGTGAGGCTCATGAAGCCTCCTACTAACAAGCTAGCATTAGATGGATGGAGCCTAGCCTCCTAGCAAACTACCATTTGATAGGTGAGATTCAAACTTTGGTTAGAGCCTAAACTCATGTTGAGATTGAATTACATTTATAGTTCTATGTACTACCGTAAAAACATCGCTTTAATCTTTCTTATTGAGATCTTGATTTTCTCAGGGATTGGAGGGTCTAAAACAAGATGCTTCAGTGTTTCTCATTGATGGTTCTGCAAAGGAAGGCACGCGGGGTTATTCATTCCATTGATGCATCTCAAACATGTGGTTTTCAATTCATTGGTGAGACATGTGCAGCAATACATGTTCAACAAAGCTTTGATGACACATTTCTCATTCCATTTGCCACAATGGATGCAAGAACAATGTCTCAAGCAGTTGGAAGCATCATCAAATGGCCATTGGTCAACCTTGTTATGGACAAAGACATTACTAATACCAAAGAGGATAATTTTGCGGAACTTCTTGTTGAAGATCACTTTATAGATAGGGAGAGCTGAAAAGAGAAAAGTGTCATCCTCTAGGATGACAACAGTTACTTTTAAAAGTGAATCCCCCAACCAATCAATTGGTTAGCAAGAGGAGAAGAGAAAGTTCCAAGAGTTGTTGAAAGAGAGAGAGACGCTCCAAGCTCCCCAAAAGTAGAGGAAAATTAAGGGATAATAGAAAATATGATTATTTTAATATAACACTCGCATGGTATAGCTCAAGGATAAGAATACAAAGGAATGAGGGTCTATTTATAGGTGAGGGAGGCCTCTAACCAAGTCCAACTGGGTTCTAGAGCTTTCTGGCTTCAGTTTGACTCAATTTGGATAAGATTTGGACCAATTTGGCTCCCTTTTTAATCCAGTTTGTTCCAGGAGAGAGGAGAGAGAAAAATATCACATTGTTTTGGATTAAAAAACCCAAGTTATCATGAAGAAAAATCTTCATCCTTGATGTGGCATTCTCTCCTTAACTGAGGTGTCAAAAATGCATCATTTCCTCTAAATATCTCATTTTTTAAACTAATATCTCTTAATTTTTAACTAACCCTTGTACTTAGTCAACTCTTCATCTTATGTGAGCATTTACTCATTTTTGGGTATTTTCTTTTGTTCTTTGGATTTATCTCATCCCAACACTTGGATTAATCCTATTGGCCCATAGGAGCCTTAATTGGACCATAATCCAAAAATTTCTGAAAATCTGGACCCTTAGGCTGCTAAGGTCTTTAGTACATACTTTTAATTGATTCCTAATGCACATTAGAGAATTTATTTTGAATTTTTGTTTCAAGGAATTATATTTTAGACATTAGGAGAATTTTAGTATCCAAAAATATCTCAATATTGAATTACCTCTCTCTAGAATTTTTCTTCTCTCTAGGCAAAACAAGGAAAACAATATTTTCTTGCATTCTGAAATAGGGGATGATTACAGGGGATTGAGGTAAAAGCTTATTCATTATTCATGAAGAGGAGGAATCTTACATCCTCTCCCACTTGAAAAACGCAAGATGTCCTCATCTCGCAAAGTGGGGGTAATCTTTTACCAACTCTTCTTCTTTCTCCTAGGTGGCATCTTCTTCCACTTGACTAAAAACTCTTTGAGGACTCTACTCCTGAGAACCTTCTCCCAAACGTCAAGGATTTCTTCAGGTTGGAGTACCATCTGGCCTTGAGTCGGAGAAATCAATGGTTCATCATCAAGCACGTGACTCGGGCTGGGTACATATTTCTTAAGCAAACTAACATGGAATACATTATGTACCTTGAGATGGGAAGGCAGAAGAAGTCTATAAGCTAGATCGCCTACTTTCTTTATAATAGCATACGGTCCACAGTATCTGGGAGAGAGCTTCTTGTACTTCCCTAAAGATAAGGAACTTCTTTTGGGTCGTACTCGAATGAAGACCATATCGGATTCTTCAAACACTCTCTCTGATCTCTTTTTATCAGCATACTGCTTTTGCCTATCCTGGGAAGCCTTAATATCTTTACGGATTGATTGCATTTGCTGGTCCATATCATCAAGCATCTGTCTGGACATCTTGACCCTGATCAATGGGTCGGACCAAGTTAATGGTGTAAGGCAATCTTGTCCGTGAGCTTTGAAAGGGCTCATCCCGATACTTCGGTGATAAGAGGCATTATAAGCAAACTCAACAAGGTGCAAATAGCTTAACCACTTCTTGGGCTCCCTACCACAGCATGACCGAAGGGTATCTTCTATTTCCTGATTCACTCTTTCAGTCTGGCCATCTGTCTCGGGGTGATAGGCTGTACTAAGATCCAAGAAAGTTTCCACTGCTTTGAATCTCGATGTGAACTTAGGATCTCTATCGTTTACTATCCTCCTAGGTAAGCCATGCAATCTGAAAATCTCCTTGAGGAAAACTCTGGCAACATCTACTTCAGTGTAGGTTTCTTTTACTGGAATCAGATGGGCAACCTTGGTTAGTCTGTAAGCATAGAAAGATGCATAAAGGAAATTTTTTATCATAAAAGTGTTATTCTTATTAAATTTGATTTTTATGCATAGAAAGATGCATAAAGAAAATTTCTTTATTATTATAAAAACGTTATTCTTATTAAATTTTATTTCTATGCATAGAAAGATGCATAATGGAATTTTGTTTAATATAAAAGTGTTATTCCTATTAAATTTGAATTTATGCATAAAAGGATTTTTTTTTAAAGTGTTATTCCCATTGAAGTTGATTTTTATGCATAAATAGATGCATAAAGAATTTTTATATCAAAATTAGAATTCTCTTAAATTATATGTTTAAATTCTATGAGTATTTAATAAATGAATAATTAAATACTCTAAGAGAGAAATTTTTATCGTTTTATATTCACACGGATTGTTAAAAAAAATTTACAAAATCTATCGAGATCGAAATATTCAGATAAATGATTAATTTATTCCTCATTGGAATTCGTAACTAATTTCAAAATCAGTTAAGAGAATATTCAAAGAAAGAAATTCAGTAAAATAGTAACTGAATTACCAAACCTTTTCGAGAAAGATAGTTCAGGAAAAATCTTATCCGACTCCATCCTTGAATCAGACTATAACCAAGACTAAACTCTTTCGTCAGTTTCGAGAAAAGAAGGTGTGACCAGTTTAGAAAAATACCCTCAAAACTCTCACCAAATCTGAAACTAAGTTTGAGACCCTTCGAATTGATCTGTGGATCAAGGTTATAGAATTCGAGGAATTCTGGTATGAAATTCAGAATTTCGATCAAGAAGTTTTGGGGATACTGATTCAAGAAATACTCCTCGTATTCAAAAGAAAATCAAACTGAAAACTTGCATAGAAATGAGATGTGATGTGATGAGATGTCATGTGAATCAGATAGATGTGAATGAATGGATGGATGGGATGTGAATGTGTATGTAATGAAAATGTATGTGAATGTGTATGTGAAGAATGGATATGGATGTGTATGTGAAGAATGGATGTGAATATGTATGTGAGATGGATGTGTATGTGTATGTAATGAAAATGGATATGGATGTGTATGTGAAAATGGATATGGATATGTATGTGAAGAATGGATGTGAATGTGTATGTGAAGAATGGATGTGAATGTGTATGTGAAAATGGATATGGATATGTATGTGAAGAATGGATATGGATGTGTATGTGAAGAATGGATGAGAATATGTATGTGGATGTGTATGTAGTTAAAATGGATGTGAATGTGTCACTGTGAAGAATGGATGTCGATGAGTATGTGAAAGAATGGATGTGGATGTATGTGAAAGAATGGATGTGGTGTGTATGTGAAAGAATGTGATGTGATGTAAAGAGATGTGATGTGACATGAATATATGTGGATGTGAAGTGATAGATATGATTGTATGAATAGATGTGGTTAGTCATACATGTGAACAATTGGATGGATGTGGATGAATGAGATGAGATGTGTATGAATGAGATATGATGTGGATATAAGTGATGTGATATAATGTGGATTGAATGAGTGAATGTGATGGATATGAATGAATGTGATGTGATGGATATGAATGAATGTGATGTGATAGATGTGAATGGATGGAGGTGATGTGATGTGAAATGGATAGATGTGAGTGAATGAGATGTCATGTGAATCGGGATGTGAATGAATGATATGGGATGTGAATCGGGATGTGAGTGAATGAGATGTGATGTAAATTGGGATAGATGTGAATGGATGATATGTGATGTGAATGAATATGATGTGATGAGATGTGGATATGGGTAGATGGGAGTGGATGAGATCTGATGCGGATAAATGAGGAAAGATGTGAAGTGCTTGGACTCTGGGTCGTTGAAGATACCCACATGTGTGTCGTGGAAGATATGGAACAAGAAGTAAGAGTTGTTTTCTGAAACCGAGCATGGATTTGGTTGATTGACCTTGCTGGTCCTACGGATGAGTCCATGGCTCTTTTATATGGATCTGTTGGTCGATCTTGCTGATCTTCAACGGAGATTCCATTTTGATTTTTATAAGTGAATATATTGCAAAGTACTATGAGCTAGGAACTATCAAAAAAAGACCCCTAAGTGGATAGGTGGTGAGCGATCTAGTTACCAATGATGCCATAGGTACACCAATGAAGGAATGATTGGAAATGAAAATTCAATCGGATATTTTGGAGGATTATGATCAGTGATACTATGGTTTCATTAAAAGATTGTTTTAAAGACAGCGAAATCTGTGAAAAAGACAATTTCATATTGGGTGTGTAAGTGGTGTGACTAGTTTTAAGTTTGCATGAATATCCAGCTAGGGGGCCTGGGAACTCTTTTCCTTGGTACCTGGGACAAAACCTAACCAAATTCTTATCCCATCACTATAGTGGTTGGGCGGGTGGCTAACCCACGGGACTGTAGGCTAGACTGATGGATCTCTAAAATGAGACTCAATTCTGTTATGGTACAATAGATGAAGTAAATCCCGGATAAAAATTGTTCTATGGAAAAGAATCAACGGTTGTGCCTCTGACTACATTAGAGTAAATTTTATCCTGGAGGAATCGCCCGTGCTTTTTTTGGGCGAGGCAAGTTTTTCTGGGTTTGGTTTTCTGGAAAAACCGATGGATTAGTCTCGTTCGGATATCCATGTGCGAGGCCTCGAGTGAGGGGCCCTGGCCCGCGCAAGAAGTGCTACTTCCGCTGCTAGCACCCCTAAATTCGTTGCACGGAGGGGACACGGATCTTTCAGTTGGTATCAGAGCGAATTGGCTAAAGTGGATCAACCGAGAAACTAGAAATGTCAAAAATTTATGAAGTAGCAGTAAAAGGTTGTAATTGTGTGATGAAATTCATACAAATTGATATTCAAAATGAAGATTCATAAATAGGTAATTGGGTCTTCAAATGGAAGTACTGCAATTGTATAGAATCCCTGACTTGCTTGAGGCCTAGACATGATGATATTTACCTTAAAATTCTAAGGATCGTGACTACCCATATATATACCGAGGGTATAACTGCAGCACTTTACTGGCAGTATATACGAGTAAATCTAAGACCTTGAAATTATAAGAAAAAATGCTATCCGGATGATGAATTTGAATGTGGTTGATATGATTTTCATATTCTGGTTGAGAACTGATGTGTTGATTTGGATTCTGATTGAAAAAAAATGACGATTCCTGAATTTTGGTTGAAAAACGTTAAGCTGAGCAAAACCACAATGAGGATGAATGGGACGAGTCTCTGTGATGATGTTCCTAACTAGAATGATGATAATGACTTCAGCAAATCACTATGAGATTAGTGGATTGTGCTAACAGATTGCTACTGTTAACACGACCCAATGGATCAAGTTAAGGGATGACAAATTAAAAACCTGTATAGTTGAAATTCCCATGGAGGAATGTTTAGATAGAAATTTCGGTCTAATGGACCATTATTGTGTTAAGGATATGAATGATATGATCTAAATGAATTGTTATCTGATGATGAGTTCTATATAAGGGATCTTTATCCCAAGATTCTATTGGGTTCACCAGACTATAAGGAACCCCAGAATCAGTTGGATCTTAAGGGAAAGAGTTGTTCTCTAGTTTGCGAGATGAGGACATCTCGCGTTTTTTAAGTGGGGTAGGATGTAAGATTCCTCCCTCCAGCTTTTGAGGTGTGCAAGTGTAAGAACCTCCCCTTCTGATCTTATAATTATTCCCCTCTCTGAAATAAAAGAAAGATCCTCTTTTACCCTGTTTTGGCCTGGAGAGAGAAAATATCTAGAGGGACGTAATTCAAAATTGAGATATTTTTGGATATAAAAATCCTCCTAGTGTCTAAAATGGTTTCTCCTGAAACAGAAATTCAAAAAGAACTTTTCAATGTGCAATTGAAATTAATTGAAAATAGGTATAAATGACCTTAGCCTAAGGGTCTAGATTTTTAAAAAATTTTAGATTATGGTCCAATTAAGGTTCCTATGGACCAATAAGATTAATCCAAATGTAGGGAAGAGATAAATTAAAGAATAAAAGAAAAACCCCCCAAAATGAGAAAATGCTCACATAAGATGAAGAGTGGACTAAGGACCAAAGAAAAGAATTAAAAAATTGAATTTTGACACCTCAGTGTGGGGATCTCCCCTCATGAAGTAGGCGCCTTTTTCTCATCATTACCCCCAATTTGTAATCAATAAAATGAGATATTTTCATCTCTCCTATTTCAAAACTAGATCCAAAAAGTAAGTTGAGCTGACCCAAAAATGGTCAAAAATTGACCAAACTGATCTGGAAAATTCTAGAATCAGTTTGCTTGGTTAGAGGCTCACTTTTTCCTATAAATAGAAGCCTCCCCCTTTGTAAAAGCTTAATGGTGTTTATGCACTATTACTCTGCTCCTGTCCTGAGCCATCTACATTGAATTTTTTAATAATTCAATTGTTTTTGGCTTAATCCTCTCCAAAGTGAATTGGTGGCCACTCTTGCTTTAAACAAGAATACAACCCTCAATCCCTCAAGCCAAAGGAGAGCTTACAAGCTCCATGTAAGCTAATTTTCTTACTTGTTTAATGAAAAATCTATGGTTTTCTTAATTTTTATGTTTTGCAAATGTTGAATTAAATTCAAATGCTATGCCTTTGATAAAAAGGCCACCCCCCTTCTCCTCTTTACATTCCAACCTTTCTCAATCCTAGGAAGATTAACTAAGGGATTAATTAAACTCTTCTTATTGTTTACTCTCTTGAATTTAGAAAATTGTGTAGATTAGAGTTCTATAAATCTAATTTGGGTTAATTTAAGTTAAATAATGATAAAAATGAGAAATGGTCAGCCATACAAAGGAGGTTATGGTAAAATTTTCCAAAATTTTGTGAAAAAGAAAGTTTGTTTTTATGTTTTTCCAAAAGAGTAATTCCCACCATTTTTGCATCTAAAAAAAATATTCTAATTACTCCATGTACATATTCACCTATGAATATGCATGGATATCACTAATATTCTTATATTAAATTTGATTTCTATGCATAGAAAGATGCATAATGGATTTTTTTATTACAAAAGTGTTATTCTTATTAAATTTGATTTCTATGCATAGAAAGATGCATAATGGAATTTCTTTTATTACAAAAGTGTTATTCTTATTAAATTTGATTTTTATGCATAGAAAGATGCATAATCAAATTTTTTAATTACAAAAGTGTTATTCTTATTAAATTTGATTTTATGCATAGAAAGATGCATAATGGAATTTTTTTACTATAAAAGCGTTATTCTTATTAAATTTGATTTTTATGCATAGAAAGATGCATAATCAATTTTTTTAATTACAAAAGTGTTATTCTTATTAAATTTGATTTTATGCATAGAAAGATGCATATGGAATTTTTTTACTATAAAAGCGTTATTCTTATTAAATTTGATTTTTATGCATAGAAAGATGCATAAGGAAATTTTTTTTATTATAAAAGTTTTTTTCTTATTAAATTTGATTTTTATGCATAGAAAGATGCATAAAGAGTTTTTTTATTATAAAAGTGTTATTCTTATTAAATTTAATTTTTATGCATAGAAACATGCATCAAGGAAAGTTTTTATTATAAAAGTGTTATTCTTATTAAATTTGACTTTTATGTAAGAAAGATGCATAAAGGAAATTGTTTTATTATAAAGGTGTTATTCTTATTAAATTTGATTTCTAAGCATAGAAATATGCATAATGGAATTTGTTTTTATTACAAGTGTTATTCTTATTAAATTTGATTTTATGCATAGAAAGATGCATAAAGGAATTTTTTTTAATAAAAGTGTAATTCTTATTAAATTTGATTTTTATGCATAGAAAGATGCATAAAGGAAATGTTTTTATTATAAAAGTGTTTTTCTTATAAAATTTAATTTTTATGCATAGAAAGATGCATAAAGGAAATTTTTTATTATAAAAGTGTTATTCTCATTAAATTTGATTTTTTATGCATAGAAAGATGCATAAAGGAAATTTTTTTATTATAAAAGTGTTATTCTTATTTGATTTTATTTTTATGCATAGAAAGATGCATAAAAGAAATTGTTTTATTATAAAAGTATTATTCTTATTAAATTTTGATTTTTATGCATAGAAAGATGCATAAAGGAAAATGTTTTATTATAAAAGCGTTATTCTTATTAAATTTGATTTCTATGCATAGAAAGATGCATAATGGAATTTTTTTATTATAAAAGTGTTATTCCTATTAAATTTGAATTTATGCATAAATAGATGCATAAAAGGATATTTTTTTTAGTGTTATTCCCATTGAAGTTGATTTTTATGCATAAATAGATGCATAAAGAATTTTTATATCAAACTTAGAATTCTCTTAAATTCTATGTTTAAATTCTACGAGTATTTGATAAATTAATAATTAAATACTCTAAGAGAGAAATTTCTATCATTTTATACTCACACGGATTGTAAAAAGAAAATTCAAGAAATCTATCGAGATCGAAATATTCAGATAAATGATTAATTTATTCCTCATTGGAATTTGTAACTAATTTAGAAATCAGTTAAGAGAATATTCAAAGAAAGAAATTCAATAAAATAGTAACTGAATTACCAAACCTTTTCGAGAAAGATAGTTCAGGAAAAATCTTATTCGACACAATCCTTGAATCAGACTATGACCAAGACCAAACTCTTTCGTCAGTTTCGAGGAAAGAAGGTGTGACCAGTTTAGAAAAATACCCTCAAAACTCTCGCCAAATCTGAAACTAAGTTTGAGACCCTTTGAATTGATCTGTGGATCAAGGTTATAGAATTCGAGGAATTTTGGTATGAAATTCAGAAGTTTTGGGGATACTGATTCAAGAAATATTCCTTGTATGCAAAAGAAAATCAAATTGAAAACTTACATAGAAATGAGATGTGATGTGAATAGATGTGAAGAGATGTAGATATGATGAGATGTCATGTGAATCAGATAGATGTGAATGAACGGATGGATGGGATGTGAATGTGTATGTAATGAAAATGGATGTGAATGTGTATGTGAAGAATGGATATGGATGTGTATGTGAAGAATGGATGTGAATATGTATGTGAAGAATGGATGTGGATGTGCAAGAGCTCATTCATTTTGGTTTCCAGGAAGTCGCCCGGAGGACAAAAACTTTTCCTAAGGTATGCTTTAAGATCTGACAGGTCTAGGTATTTCGGTCGAGATGGTTTGTCTTGCAATGGTTCCTCCATGCGACCCTGGCCGTTTCCACAATTTTTAATCTGGCAAGAGCCATCTTGCTCCTCTCATTGTAACCGGTTACATCAAAGTACTCTTCCATGGCCTCAATCCATTTTTCCACTGTTTCTCCTAACTGTTCCCCTTCACCCTTAAAAGGACCAGGTTGGGATCAGTGTAGGGCTTTACAGACGTCCCGATCTAACTCTTCATCGTTGGTGAGAGGATCCGGTTGCCTAGCACAGGCCGCGCGCTCAAACATAATCTTAGCAAGTAAAAACATTATTTCTCATATTTACTTTAAAAATTTAAGCAATTTTTGTTGCTGTTCCATAAGTTTACAATAGCGCTCTGATACCAGCTGTGAGATCTCACTGCCCCCTCTACGCACCGGCGGATTCCCAGTTGGTAGTAAAGCGGAAGTAGCTTCCTCTTGCGCGGGGCAGGGTTTCCCACTCTCGGGGCCTTGCTCTCGAATGTCCGGGCACGAGACTAATCTGGTGGTCATTCCGAAACCGAAACCGAGAAAATTTCCCTTGTCTAGAAAACGGGGACGATTCCACCTTTTTTAATTTCTTAACAAATTTTCTAACGGGGTCAAGAGACTAAACTAACCTTCATCTGATAGAAGGAAAACTATTAGAGACTTAACTTGAAGAAATCAATGATTTTTTCCTAATTGAATTGGCACAGCCGTTGATCTATTCATTTGAGAAGTCTTCAGGCTTTTATTTAACTACTCGAGTTCTAAGCGTATTCCTATTAATCAATTTTATTATTAAAACTCTACTGATTCTAGCCTAACCCCATCCGGCCCATGGGTTAGCCCCACCGCCCAACCACTGTGGAGTTGGTAGAGCCAGACAAGTACTCACCCACCCATAATTGAATGCCTTTCTTAACTTTTGCTTTAGAATACTGATACGCACACACTCCTCTTTAAACTTTAAGTTATAAAATAATCCATTGACAAACAATTATTGGTTACAGATGTCATAACTCAAAATTTCCATCCAATGCTTTTTTCTTAACAAAAACAGTATCACTCCAGACTCTCTGTTGAGACAGCTGGTCAGCAACAACGAGATCCAGTAAAACAGATTACAATAAACATTGGTCCATCATACAATATCTTCCTCGACATACGCATGGGTATCCTCGGCACCGTGAGCCCGTGCATCGCCTCGTCAGAACCCTCCAGGATTCTCCTTAGGTGTCCTGGCACTTCACTCAGGGACCACTTCGTCGGTCCTCATCCATCGTATTGGAAGCGTACCATTTTAACCATACCGAGGCTGGTCAAGACCTATGCAGGCTTTGCTGCGTGAGCTGTCCTTTGAACACTCCCCTCCAGCTATTGCAACCGAACTCCCCTTAGAAAAACACATATACCAAATGCTCTCTCCAGCATTCTGGCGTAAGATAGTCCTTTAAGAAAATAGGGTTTCTATGCAAGTTCTCAGTTTTGATTTTCTTTTGAATACAATGAGTATATCTTAAATCCGTATCCCCAAAACTTCATACACGTAATACTGAATTTCAAAACAAAATTCCTTGAATTTTGTAACCTTGATCCTCAGATCAATTCAAAGGGTCTCAACTTAGTTTCAGATTTGGTGGGTGATTTGAGTGTATTTCCTGAACTCATCACATCATCTTTCCTTGAAACTGACGAAAGAGTTTGGTCTTGGTCATAGTCTGATTCAGGGTTCGAGTCTGATAAGGTTCTTTCTGAACTATCTTTCTCGAAAGGGGGTGATATTTCAATTTCTATTTTACTAAATTTCATTCATTGAATATTCACTTTACTGATTTCTAAACTAATCACAAATTTTGATGAGCAATAAATTAATCATTTATCTGAATATTTCGACTTTGATAGATTTCTTGAATTTTCTCATTATAATCCGAGTGAAAATAAAACGATAGGAATTTCTCTCTTGGAGTATTTACTTATTCATTTATCAAATACTCATAGAATTAAAGAGAAATCTAATTTTGATATAAAAATTCTTTATGTATCTATTTATGCATAAAATCCAACTTCAATGGAAATAACACCTTTATATAAAAGAAAATCCTTTTATGCATCTATTTATGCATATAATCAATTTAATAGGAAGAACACCTTTAAAATAAAAAGAATTTCTGTTATGCATACAATCAATTTAATAGGAATAACACTTTTAAAATAAAAATAATTTTTGTTATGCATATAATCAATTTAATAGGAATAACACTTTTAAAATAAAAAGAACTTCTGTTATGCATCCTTCCATGCATAGAAATTGAATTCAATGAAAATAGCACTTTCATAATAAAAAAATTTCTATTATGCATCTTTCTATGCATAGAAATTGAATTCAATGAAAATAACACTTTCATAATAAAAAATTTCTATTATGCATCTTTCTATGCATAGAATTTAAATCCAATGAAAATAACACTTTTATAATAAAAAATTTTCTTTTATGCATCTTTCCATGCATAGAAATTAAATCTAATGAAATAACACTTTTATAATAAAAAAATTTCTTTTATGTAGCTTTCCATGCATAGAATTTAAATCTAATGAAAATAACACTTTTATAATAAAAAAATTTTCTTTTATGCATCTTTCCATGCATAGAAATTAAATCTAATGAAAATAACACTTTTATAATAAAAAATATCCAATATACATCTTTCTTGCATAGAAATTAAATCTAATGAAAATAACACTTTTATAATAAAAAGAATTTCTTTAAGAATGTATAAACGATGGGGATTACAGAATAACATAAAGATAAAACTTATTTCCACAAAATTTAAGAAAATTTTGCCATAACCTCCTTTGTATGGCTGACCATTTCTGAATTTTTACATTCTAAATTTACTTTAAAATTTATTCCAAGATGAAATAAAGCACTCTAATCTAATCAATTTTCACTTCTAAAGAGTAATCAATAGGAAAAGTTCAACTCAATTTATTTGTTACTCATTTTAGGATAAAGAAAGGCTGAAATTCTTAATGAAGAGAAGGGGGAAGCCTTTTCATCAATGCTTATCATCCATATTCACATTAAAAAGCAAAGAATTCAGAAAACCATAGATTAAAACTTTAAAGAAAGTAGAATTTTTAACTTACCTGGAGTTTTGTGAGCTTTCCTTTAGCGTGAGGAATTGAGGGTTCTACTCTTGTTTGGATCAAGGGTGGCCACCAATTCTTTGTAGAGGAATTAGTCAAAAACAAGTGAATTATCAAGTGAATTCAATGTTTTTGGCTCAAGGGGGAGGAGTAGAGTAACAGTGCATAAACACTATTAAGCTTGGGGGAGGCTTCTATTTATAGGAAAAAGTGAGCCTCAAACCAAGCAAACTGATTCTAGAATTTTCTAGATCAGTTTGGTCAATTTTTAACCATTTTTGGGTCAGTTCAGCTTACTTTTTGGAACTAGACTTGAATTAGGAGAGAGGAGAGATAAAATATCTCATTTTATTGATTTAAAATGGAAAGTAATGATGAGAAAAAGGTGCCTCCTTCATGAGGGGGAATCCCCACTCTGAGGTGTCAAAAATTAGTTTTTTAACTATTTTCCTTGATCCTTAGTCCACTCTTCATCTTATGTGAGTATTTACTCATTTTTGGGGGGTTTTTCTTTATTTCTTCAATTTATCTCCTACATTTGGATTAATCCGATTGGCCCCTCAGAACCTTACTCTAAAATTTTCAGAAAATCTGGACCCTTAGGCTAAGGTCTTTTTAGCAGATTATAATTTATTTCTAATGCACCTTAGGCTAAGGTCTTTTTAGCAGATTATAATTTATTTCTAATGCACCTTAGGAAATTCTTTTTAAAATTCTATTTCAGAGGAATTTATTTTAATAAGAAAGGATATTTTTCCATCCAAACATATCTAAAAATTGAGTTACCTCTCTCTAGGCCAAAACAGGTAGAAACAAAATCTTTTATTATTCTGAAAAGAGGATTAATTAGAGGGGAAGATACTGGATATCTTGAGGGGCTGGGGAGGAATCTTTTAAATATGAAATTGCCTTTTTCAAAGATTTGGCTATCTTTAAAGCAATCTTTTAATGAAACCATAGTATTATTGATCATAACCCTCCAAAATATCCAGTCCATTGTTTTACAAAAATATCATTCGGACCCTCCGTTGAAGACCAGCTAGTCAACCAAATGAGATCCAATATCAAATTTCAGTTCACATAAATAATTCCTTTCCAGTCCATCCATATCTTCCTTGACATACGCATGGGTGTCCTAGCAACCACCACGCGAGCCCGTGCATCACCTGGTCAAAACCCTCTAGGATCCTATACTTAGGTGTCCTAGCACTTCACTCAGGGACCGCTTCATCGGTCCTCGCCCATCGTACCGAAAGCGTACCATTTTAACCATACCAAGGCTGGTCAAGACTTCGACAGGCTTTGCCAGCAGCAGCGAGTGACATCCTTTGAGACGACTCCCCGCGCCAGCTACGAATATCTCTTTAGTTAAATCATAAGCCAAATACTTCCTCCACCATTCTGGCGTAAAATAGTCCTTTTCAAAAATAGAGTTTCTATGCAAGTAAGAATTTCTCGTTGAGTTTGATTCCACAAAACCCTTTTTCTCACAAACCAGACTTTCTTAATGAAAATCATGAATCTCATATCAGGATAATCTACCCATCAAATTCAATGAAGTTCCAACTCATTTCTTGATGAATTCGGTCTAAGGAAAACTTCTCTAATTCAGCTGATAGTCTATCAAACATTTGGAATTGGTCACGAGGTTTTGCTTGATTCAGATTCAAAAGATGGGCAAGTATCTTACTGGCCCACCATACTCATGGTCGTGGTGTAACCATAAATTACTCGGTTTAATCCTAACTTTGATTCCTAAGGATTTTTCTTCTAATTAACTAAAAAATTAACGATGACTTCCAATCGTAAGTTCCAATCGTAAGGGAAAAATCCAACTTTATGAAAATTCATTCCTTCCTGGCCAAAATAGAATTAAAAAAAATATTTCTATTTGAGAATAACAAGATTTTATAAAAATAACTCTTCTTCCAATAATCCAATTGTTAGTATACATCATTTTGTTGATTTATCCACATAGAAATATCTAAAATATTCTTTTCATCAATTTTATCCTCAACCTTAATATACCAAAGTTTCTCACATGAAATTATGGTGAAAACTTCTCTTTTAACATCAAAATTAATTTATGCGTTTTTTTACTTAAAATACAATGAAAATTCTTCTTTTAAATAAAGAAAAATATCCATATCTTGGAATATGTTAAAAATTCTTCTTTTAACATTTAAATGTTTGAATCTCGAATATCATGGGAATTTCTCTTTTTGCATTTGAATTTTTATGCGTGAAAATAAATATATCAAAAATTTCTCTTTTCTCTAATTAAATAAATATGCATAAATACTATAAAAGTATCTTTCATAAATATGATAAAAATCATTCCTTTAGCTTAAAAGCTTCATGTACATTGCTATCGACATACAACATCTTGGAGTATGTAGTCACCATGTGTGTGTTGCCTCCTTGTCCCTCGCCCCACTTGCTTACTAACACCATTGTTTTACTAGCCCTTCCTTCATAATACCACCTACCACTTGGATACTGGTCATTAAGTATTCCATGCTAGTCTACTCATTCAAGTACTCTGACTCCTCTAATGAGGATGTCCCACCACAAAGGGAAAAAATAAGAAAAACAAAAAAAACAAAACAAAATAATGAGTACTACTGGGCATATACAAAAAAGAAAACTCATAAGAACCCATACGACTAGCTGGATACTTAATCGCTAGTACTCCGATAACTTCTTTCCATCTTACAAACTCTCCCACCTCCTCTGATTTTTAGAGAGACAAGAGAACCAACCATTGTGACACTTCCCCGCATGCCTCAACAACCCCTCACCAATCATGAGGATGCAATCGACTTTAGGAAGGGGAGTATGTTAACCACATATTGGTTAACACATTCCTATGACAACTATGTCCACACACTTATGTAATGGGCGCCGGCACTATATATTGTAAATCTCATCATTTAATGAGGAAAACGCCCTAAAGATGCTCCCACGTATTGAGCTTCAAAGGACAGACAAGAGGATCTTGGTTAGTTGGCCAATCCATAGACTCCCATTTGTGCAATAGAAGTGGAGTGTTCTCTCTCTCCCGCTCTCTTGCAACTCTAATCTAGCATGTGTGGTGTGCTTAGGGTTAGGGTTTGGGAGTGATTGCTAATCCCTTGTTCCCTCTTGCTTCCTCTTTCTCTCTTTCTTGAGTGATTAGGCTAACCACCGCGATCCTCTTTTGTAGAGATCCCACACGATCTTTGCAAGAGAGCTTGTATCACCCGTAGGATTAGAGCAACTATCTCGATGTGACAGAGCGAGTGTGGAAGGATGTCGGTGACAAGCGACTATGGCGGAGCTCTTGAGCCATGCTCGAGCTCGGTGGATAGGCAACTTCCCATGACACGTTAGGGTAGGGTTTCCTTAATAGGGGCTTTGCCCAACCGCACTCAGGAGCATAAATTAGCTCAACTAAGAAGCCAATATTCCATGACCTAGCTCATAATTTCATGGGCAAGGTGTGTCACTCATCTCGTGAATACTAGTGCTTGGGATTCTCATAGAAGATGATTTTTTCATGTAGCTGCACTCCAAAGCACCACTCTGTCATGAATACTTGTGTTTGGGATTCTTGTGGAAGATGATATTGCCGTGTAGCTGCACTCCAATTGCATGGGCAAGGTGTGTCACTCACCTCTTGAGAATACTTGTGCTTGGGATTCTCGTAGAGGATGATGCTGCCATGTAGCTACACTCCAAAGCTCCACTTCGTTACCACCACTGCCATGCTCCAAAGGAAGCTCGACCCTCCTCATAGCTTACTCTCTCACACTCACTCTCTCACATGCAAGGAGGAAAGCACACATAAGATCTCACACAAGCAAGAAATAGCATAAGATAGTAGATAGAGAAGAAGAGCACTCTATTAATTAGCATAAAAGAATGAGTAATGAGGGTTACATTTTAGGTTTTTTAGGTGACCTCTAGGATTCACACTCTTGGGTGGTCAAAGTTAAAAGTCTAGTCCTCGGGCTCATTTGGCCACTCTAGCTAGTGTAAACACCTATTCTAAAGCTAGCACTGTCCACCTAAAATCTCATGCAGGTACACCTTATATATACAAGCAGCGAGCACGCACGTAAAATATATAAAACATGGTTTTCAAATGAATTTCACACATTTCGGCTCTTGCGGCCCAAAGGTGGTGAAAATGATGTGGCGATAGAGGTCTTTAACACACAAGGGACACAAGGGTTAATATACCCCCCTTCTTGATGTAGATTTTGTCCTCAAAATATGTCGATGAAGATGAACGAGGCTATATGCTGGATGCATGTTGGCATTGGAAATGTTGGAGGTCTTGGAAGATCTACAAGGCAACATGGTACAATAAGTAAGGTGCTCTTGTGGAAAATATTAAAATTTAAGCATAATGCAAACACCTAATTAAGTAGTAATGAAAGATTTTTGCGCGACTGGTCAAATTTTCTAGTTAAGACAAGGGTAATATTAAGGTTGGTCCAAATTTAATCTAAACTAAGATGGAGAAAAATGCATTCCTTGGGTTATGACCTTAGTCTCTACACACTATCACTTTGGTGAAACCATCTCTAGCTATTATCAGCCTCATAAATGAAACTCCTAAGTGATTATTACATGCATTCGGTTTGATTATTTTCTTTTTATTTTTTTATTTACTAAGAAAAGAAAAATATAAAGTAGGGAGCCACCCTGCAGAGACCCACATAATGGCCTAAATACCTTATACAAGAGTATCTAAGCACTGCTAAGTACCTCTACAACGATGTATTTTTTTAAGGCTCTTTATACTGATAGGTTTTTAGCCACAAGGTCACAGAAGTGTCCCTTATGCCCACTCTACTAAGATGAGAAGCCCCTAAACCTTCAAGATACATTGTAGTTGCCTCCCATTTGTTGCTTATACTTATCGGGGGTGTCAAGTATCTTGGCATTGGCCTCTCTCCAATTATCTACATTGAGATACAAGGGATTATTTTTTCCCTCTTTGTTTCTCTCTGATTTCCCTATGAAGCTGGGAATAGCAAGACAGCAGTCTTGGGTGACAGACCAAGGTGACAGACCAGTCAGGCAATGTCGTGGGGAGACATGCACAATCACCCACTAAAGTTTTCGAGTATGAACACCAACTCTAAAATGGTCGTGGGGACACACAGAACACCACTCTACTAAGCAAAGCTTCACTCTCACTCTCTCAATTCTCACTATGCATATCTCTACTACATATCTCACTCACTCTTTCTCACATACACAGCATGTTCATTAAAACAGACACACTATACACTTGATCCACATAGTGTAGAGTGTAACACAGAAACGTGATGAAATGGAGATTACTCTTGATTACATTCTAGAAATATTGCAGACTAATACAGAGCAATTGCCCAACATAAACTATCACTTCCTGAGTACCATCTCTATAACAAGCTTCATTACACAGACTATTAACTATCAGTTGAGAGCATACAATATGGCACCCTTCATACATTCATTCTATTTGAGTGTCTATCTCTCTTTTTGTGTATCTTTGTATCTCCCTATGTCTCTATCTATAGTGATCATTCGCTGTTTTAAGCTCAGATTTCTTGTTCTTGGCAACGGCTCTTTGGTGGTTACAGTTTGCCACCTCCACACGTGCGATATCGAGGTGGTGCTCACAATGTGTGGAGTGGGTTGACCGTGCCTTCTACCACCCCCACTGGGCTGCGGGGCACAACACCTAGCACAACCAGTGCCGGAACTTGTTTCCCTGACAAATTGTTCTTTAAATATTATGAACATTTCTGGGGGAGTATGGTCCGGGATCAAAGTAGGTGGCGTGCTTTTGCATCCTCTTTAATTTTTTTGCTTGTTCTTATGAGCAACCTAGACCTTTGTTGTTAGTATATGGTGTCTTATCATAAAAAACGTTTACCATCGGTCAGAGTGGGGTCTGCCCTAAAATATTCTTTTCCACGATTGGTATGGGCCTCCACTCAACCTGTATAGCTTCTTCATATTCTCTATGGATCGTCTAAAGGTGAGATTTGTACCTTTTTTGCTTTCGGGTCTTCGGTGCCCCACTTCCAGACACTAGCACTTGTAGGTGGTTGCATTCTAGGTGGAAGCATCCTCCTTCCCTTCGGCGTCTGTGAGAACAAGAATTCTGAGCATGGGTGTTCTAGAGGAAGAGGTTTCCTGGTAGTAAGCATGGATCATATTCTGTCTGCATTCTGAAAATATGGGGGTAGCTCTTTGTTAGCTCTCAGCAGCTTAGAGAACATCACATGTGAAGCCTCAGAGAATGGATTGTCTAGGCTGGCCCATAGAGTTGTTGAGATATTTATTAATCTTTTAGGTGGTCATTTTCCTTGTGCAGAGATTAGTTAGTGTCATGCAACTTCTGAACCTCCACTAGTAGATCTCAGTGCTCCTTTCTAGGTACTCCGAGCAATAGCATTTTCGTGCTTTCTGTGGCTAGCTGTGCATCGATCTTTACCTTTGCGAGTTCTGCTTGGAGTCTAGCCATTTCTTGCTTTGCTTCCCTTAGCTCTAGATTCCACTGTAGCCTTGTCTTTTAGGTCTATTGTACCCTTTCTACCACTTGTCGTGCCTCCTCTATTTGCATCGGGAGAGTAGTTTTGCACTTTTCCCAGTCTCCGGGTCCTTCTCTGAGCTGATTTCCATTCTCTATGCAGTGTTGCATTTCCAACTCCAGTGCGTTCAGCTCATTGATGGTGTTTATTTCAAATTTTGTGCTTCTTTTAAGCTTTTGTTTGTATTCCTCTACTTGCTCTTTGGCCTTGTCTCTATCTTGGAGAGATTCTCTCAATATATCTACATATTCCTTAGAGGGTGTGGCATCTTACAACTCCCGCAATGCCTTATTTCTTTCTCCTAACTTCTTCGCCTCCTTTTCTTGGTGCTCTGATTTCCAAGTAGTAGCGTTCAGTGCTTTTACCAGACTTTGGTCTTCATTTTCTACTTGTTTTCCCTTTTTGAAAGCACGTGTATTGGGAGACTCCTAGCCTTTTGGCTATTTTTTTTTCAATGTTGCTGGTGTTGCTAGTGTTGCTATTGTTGCAGTGGCTCTTTGTCTGTATCCTCATCTTCCTCTAGGTCATGAATGCCCTGTTGCAGTTTGCAAGACATCTACTCTTGAATTTCTATCAAGGCTTGCAGCGCCTGATCCCAGACCTTGCTGAGTCTGGCCTCCTTTGATGTTTTTATTACTGCTGCGTTGGCATCTAGCAAAAGAAACAGAACGTCTTCTTCTTCCTGGTTCTTTGAGGCTTGGGCTTCTGACTGGGTGACTGCCGACGGAGTTGTGCTATCTAGCACTTCATCTTTCAATCCTTGGATGGTGTCGACCCAGACCTTTGCTGGCTTTTTTGCTTCTATTAAGTTTGCTCAGAGCCCTTCCACTTGAGGTTGGATCAAGTGCTTCTCACTGATAAGGACTTTGATCTTCCCCTCACTCAGCTCTTTTTGCTGTACTAGGGCCCTTTCCGCTGTGGCAATCTTTTTCTGCATCTCCTAATTTTCTATGCCATCATCTGTGATTTTCTCTATAAATCTTTGGCTTTAGTTGTGTCATTCATTAGCATTCCATGTTGTTTTATGGTTCAGGGCACACATCTAATTGATTGTGCTTCGGGCCTTCATCTTATACTCTTCCATCAAAGAGAGAGCCTGCGAGAGAGGATGTTTTGGGCTACAGACATCAGTCCTCTATTATGTGTAGCTGTTGGCTGGGGAGTTCTGCCTCCAACTCTTCGGGTAACCTGAGACTGTGGCTTGGGCCTTCCTGCACCTTCTGTGCTAGAGTCGCCACCCAAGGCCACACTTTTGTCGGTATGACAACTTATGTTCTTATGGGAATCTTCCCCTTTTAACCTCCTTCTTCTCTCTTTTTTTGATGTTCCCCTTCTCTCCTTGAAAAATAGAGCTCCCATGGTGAACATCATGGAAGGAGCGGAAAGAAGACCCCCAGAAATGGGAAGGTATGGAAATAGAGGCCGTGGAAATTATTCAAGAAGAAGAGGCCAAGGATGTGCCGGAGGTTATATAACCTTCACATGCTACTATTGTCAATAGCCTGGACACACCACAACGGAATGTGCTATGAAGAAAAAATATGATGAATAAAGACAAGCAGAATTGATGCAGTTCAAAGAAAATCTACCAAGCACCAACATGATTCAAGCAGCTGACATTCAGATGGAGGTTCATGACATCTTGGCAGTCACAAGGGCTAAAGCTAATGAATTTGGTGTAAAACTAACTCTGTTAGATAATCAAAACTCACCCAAATCCCATAAGAAGGCAACTATGGATTGGGAACATCACGAAAAGGTGAGGATCCAAACTACTAAGGAAATAGAAGGAAAGGTAAGAAAAAGGAGGATGACTCATGCGAAATCATCACAGATCTTTTGAAAATAATCAGAAGCAAGCGTGTAGAGAACCTCAATGAGGAATGCTTTGAAGAAAGTTAGAAAAATGCCGACTGGTTGCAAACCAATGTAGTGTCAATGTACTGCTGGGATAGACAGGTCCAGCTGAGACAAGTACTAGACTTATGTTTGAGATTCAAGGCCAAGATCTTGATGGCAAGCATTGAAGGACTCAGCAAGGAACTGAAGCACTCAGTAGAAGAAGAAACCCCGGAATGTAGCAATATGCAGTCGGAAGAGCCCCCAACATCTAGAGATGATGTAGTAGCCAAAGTCACAATTCAACTGAACAATGTACTCATCAATGATGCAGTGTTGGATGGAGAATCCGGAGTGAATATCATCACTGAGGAAACTGCATTGGGATTGGGTCTCAAGTGGGAGCCCATTCTATTTAACATAAGAATGGCAGATAACAGGATAGTAGTACCTAAAGGAATCATCAAAAACATCCCAATTAAAATCAAACAAGTTGACTTCAAGGTCAACTTAGTGATTATTACCACAGAAAACCACACCGCGTCTTACCAGGTGTTATTGGGAAGGCCCTAGTTGAGACAAGGCAAGGTAAATTAGGACTCGGGCAAGAATAGAATCACCATTAGAAAGGGAAAGCGGAAAGTCCATGTTGATCTTTCCGATGCAAGGGGATCAGTGAAACTTTTTCAAAAGCCAAATCCATGCAAACACATTTAACATGGCAAGGTAAATTAGGACTTGGGCAAGAATAGAATCACCATTAGAAAGGGAAAGCGGAAAGTCCATGTTGATCTTTCCGATGCAAGGGGATCAGTGAAACTTTTTCAAAAGCCAATCCATGCAAACACATTTAACATGTCAGAAGGGTTTGATGATGATGAAGAGAATAGAATACTCTGTGAACACCTGGACTTGGTGCCCTTATACTTGTTAAATGTGGATGAAGTAATAAGGCATTATGCGGAAGCAAAGGTTGAAAACGTGGAAGTAGCAAACAACCAAATGAAGAAAAAAGAAGAAAATTATAGAAAAAATAGAGGGCTCAAAATTGAGAAAAACCTTGCAAGAGAAAGACTCGAAAGAAATTAAATGGGCCCGGAATCTGGAGCAAGAAGAAGAGATCCAAAAGATCAGAGATTGGGTGCAAAAGCAAAAGGAGAACTAGGAAAACAATGCTACAAAAGTAAGCCCGAACAAACTACGAGAGGTAAATCTAGGGGATACCAAGATGTCTTTGCCTAGGCATATGAAGACATTTACCCTAAATTCTTCTAGCACAGCATCAACTTAAAAGAGGGAGTGATACCTGTCAGGCAGTAGAGGTACAGAATGAACCCCAATCATGCAAAGCAAGTCAAAGTTAAAATTGACAAACTACTGAGGGTGGGTTTCATCATGCCAGTGGAAAAAGCTGACTTGATATCCTCGATTGTAGTGGATCCCAAAAAGAACATAAAAATCAAAATCTGTGTGGACTACCACAAGTTGAATGCTGCAACTAACTCAGATCCCTTTCCACTTCCATTCATGGACTCCTTGTAATCAGAAGACAGGTAGAACCAGGTGAAGATGTACTCCTTTTTGGATGGTTTCAACGAGTACAACCAGGTAAAGATGACTCTAGAAGACAGGGAGAAGACCGCCTTCATCACTAAATAGGATGTCTTAGTGGCAACCGTCATGATGTTTGGCTTTAAAAATGCACATGCTACCTTCCAGAGATTGGTGTAAGATATTTTCTATGACTACCTGATAGATTTCATGAAAGATTTTGTGGATGATTTCAGCGTGTTTGGAGATAAGGGAAAGCAAATCTATTACTTGAGGCTATGTCTGTAGAGATGCAGAGATACAAGACTAAAGTTAAATGCGGCCAAGTGTACATTTGTAGTAAAATCTAGAACACTATTAGGACACATTGTGTCAGCCCAAGGATTGGCTATAGATCTGGCTAAGGTGGAGGCTATATCCAAAATGTCTGCTCCTTAGAACATTAAGCAACTTGAAAGGTCCCTTTTGGTAAGGTGAAGTGGCAGACTAGATTTTTGAACTATCTAGCACATGTAGCTTACCCATTATATGCACTTACCAAGAAGTATGCAAGGTATGAATGGACTCCGGAGTGTCAGAAGGCATTCTAATTTCTGAAGAGCATGGTGTTAATTGCACTTGTGATAATCAATCTGAAATGGAATCTAATGTTCCATGTGTATGTAGATGCGTCAAACAAAGCAGCGGGTAGTGCACTAATGCATGAAAAGCAAAAAGGTTTATATGCAGCCCATCCATTATGCTAGCAAAGCCCTCACAAGGGCGAAAAGGAACTACAGCACAACAGAGCGTGAAGCCCTTTCAATGATCCCGAAAAGTGCAAAATTTGGTGGATAGGACCATTCATATTAAAAGACCCGGTCAGCTAGAATGCCTTAACCTTAGAAAACGTGGATGCTACACCCTTTCCAAAGATAGTAAATGGCTTCAGAATGAGAAAATACAAGGGCTAACCAGTGGTAATTACACTGGAAGAAGGAGAAGCAGAGGGCCAGGAGTCAATCCAGAGCATATACTCTTGCATGATCTCACTAGTGGAGGTGGATGAGGAAAATTCAAAAAACCACAAAGCCACAGAAGGGTGGCTAGACCGCAAAAGCTTAGATCTCCGCAACCAATCAAAGCTAGATAGTAAAAAAGTAAGTGATCAACAAGTGTGCGCCAGCCCTATCCATGTCAACAACTCAAAAGGCCACGATGTTGGCATAAGGAACTGCATGGATGACAAGTGTCACAACATCATTAATACTCCACTCGCACAACGGTAAGATGGGAAGATGGCAAGAATGCTTTAATACCATTAAGCCCAGACAGTGGGCATGAGATGAATCAAGGATCACAATACATCAAAAACCAAAAACAACAATGCCCCAAAAAAGGAAGTGAAAGGAGAAAACATTGCAAAAAGAACACAAGGAGTCTAAACATGCACATTCACAATTTGCCCTCTTGCTCACAACTCTCTCACCCATCTGCAGCACTCTCTTAAAAGACAATGCCATGCCTGAGAAAAGCCTCTGCATGCCCATGATAATCCCTAACATGAGGAATAAAGAACATCAGGAGTGGGAAAAGAAGTGTGGATTTGAAAAACTACTATAGCACAAGTGGGAGGAGTTGCAGGACCCCGAAGATGGGCGGAAGTTGATCAATCAATTTCTGGAGACTAACACTATGCACATAGAGGGGAAGGTACAATTCTATGTACTATGATTATACATATTACAAATTGTGAAAGTTGGTGGTACAGTGCATTCCTCCTTGAGGTGACCTTCATGTTTGCATTGGGAACAGGAACAGAACACATTTTTGCGAAAAATTGAGACCTTGCTCTTTTTCATTTCTTGCATCAGTTGCTTTACCTATAGAATCAATTATCTGAGGCTTACTTATGCCTTCCCAGTTTTATTCTTTTTTTCTTTCTTTTTCTTTACCACCATTGGAGTGTCCTACGAGGAGTCACTTGAATCTTCCTCTCTTCAGTGTGACACTCTTCCTGGGCTTCCTCTTTTGCCTCCTTTTTCGACTTCTTTTTTTTGCCCTTTTGGCTAGCTCAACCAGTTCCTCAAACTCTTCTTCAATTTCTGCTTGCTTTTTAGTTATTGCTTGCTTTGTGCTGAGACTGCTGCATGAATGTCCAGCTTAAGCCCTTAGACAAACCAATTAGCAACAATTTGCATTGAGGGTGGGGTTTGTTCTTCCACTCTCTGCCTCAGGCTTAACAGTTTTGTTGTATAGGCTTCTACTTCCATGTCCTCCTATCGAAGCTCCCTCATTTGATCACTCACAGGGTTGAGTTGCATACTTTATCTTGTGAAATCTTTGCAGAAAAGAAGTCATGACCTCTTCATAGGTCTGGAAATGGTTATCTTAATATCTTGACACCCACTCTATGGCTCTATCTTTGAAGGTATTCATGAAAGCATCTCTGCGAATTTCATTCAGCTCTGGCTCCTCCACATCCTGAGGTCTAACCACTGTCCAGTATTGCTCAAACCTCCTCACATGCAGATTTGCATCTTCCCCTTTCTCTCGTGAGAACACCGGAAAATTTTCGGCTAATGACGCCATGGCTTCCTTGAACCTTTTCAGGGGGTTTTGTTGTGGTTGTTCTTCTTGGTTTTGTTGCTCCACCCTTTCTGGGCTTTCCAAATCTGGACTGTGCATCGCTTCTTACTCTTGGCACTCCTTTTCTTGGTCCAAATTGAGCTTGAATTCTAACACTTCCTCTTGCTCGTGTAGGGTTACAGAAGTTTTCGCACTGACTTCTTGATTGTAACGGTGCAAGGCACTCCCACCAACTGCTGCGAGCTTCCTAGAGGGTCTCTTGGAAGGCATTACTTTTCACCATCCTTAGAATCAAGAACATGCAGAAAGCATGCCTGAATCTGGTTGGGTTGTCTGGTGAAAGGTTCTACGTACTGACTTTTCCGAAAAGTTCCTTCCATGATATGGTTTCTCCACAGACTTGTTTTAAGTGGACCCACAACTTTTCTTTACCTAAAGGTACAAGATGCTACTTAGTGGAGGTTTTCTCAACTTGAGAGATTTATAGCCAAAATGCTATAGAGTTTCTTTCGTAGGAAGTTTCCTCGTTGTGGAAATGTAGTAGCGGTCCAGTAGAGTTGCGAGGTAAGGATTCTCCTCATCACAAATCTCAGTAGGCTTTTTGCACCCTTGTGCCATCCATGTGTCAATAAATGTTGACACTCCAAATGCCTCCTTGTGTTTTCCATGTACTACCTATTGATCTTTAACTTCACCTTTTACAAATGACCATACAATTCAACCTTTTTGACAGTGGAACCTTAGTCTATTTATTTTTCTAATGTGCATGCTCCTCCCTTGCTCTAAACATGTTGTACCCTCAAACATTGTGTTTCTCAGTAGAAAGATGTCATATCAGCAGGCACCTGGTCCACTAAGGGTGTAGGCTATTATCGATTGGTAGGAACCAAAGATGATAATAGAAGTTGAAGGATTCATAGGATTGATAGGGTGGTTTTCATTTTTATTCCTGATATGAGAATATATCTTCTCCACTGATAGCACTCCTTAAAAAGGATATCCGTTCTATTGGTAAACAATGTGTCAAAGTGATTTTGATAAGTTGAAGGTCACCCTGGTGAAGAAACCGTCAGTGCTAAAATTGCCAGAGTTTGGGAAGCTCTTCGAAGTTGTTATCAATGCCAGTGGATTTTCCATTAGAGGAATCCTAATGTAGTAAGGGCATCCTATAGGTTATGAGTCTCAAAAGCTAAGACCTCATGAAAGGAACTATGCTATCCACGATCTTGAATTACTTGTAGTAGAGTATGCCCTGAAGCTTTGGTGACACTATCTCCTCGAACGGAAGTTTACCTTGGTTACACATCACAAGAGCTTAAAGTGTATTTTCACCGAGAATGATCTTAGCATGAGGTAGATAAGGTGGATGCAGATGCTTTAAGAGTTTAATTTTGAGATGAAATATAGGTTAGGCAAGGAGAATGTATAGGTACTGGCTAATGTGCTTAGAAAGAAGGCTTCCTTACTCGTGGTGGTTACGATAATTTCTAGCCCTCTACCTACCTACATAAGATCATCCTCAAATAGAATTTTACCTTGGTTATAGATTATAAGAGCTTAAAGTGAATCTTCACCCATAATGATCTTAACATGAGGTAGAGAAGGTGGATGTAGACACTTTAAGAGTTTCATTTTGAGATGAAGTATAGGTCAGGCAAGGAGAATGTAGTGGTGGATGATTTGGAAGGCTTCTTAACTTGCCTTGCACTTACATAATTTTTAACCCTCTACCCACCTCTGCCCACTGAGATCATGGACAAGATTAGATTGGATAAATTTTTTACCCCTGTTATTGCATTGCTTAAGCAGGAGAGTAAGATCACTTAGGAAGTCAAAAAAGTTCAAGGATTCAGAAGTGAAGAAGGATGTCTGTACATAAGTTTCCCTAAAGATAGAGATCTTAAGAGAAGGATAAAGCTCATGATAACCTTATAGGAGGACACCCCAACTATGTGAAGAATCTCATGGCAATAAATAAGAGTTTCTTTTGGCTTGGACTTAAGAGACAAATATTGCAACATGTTTAATAATGCCTTGGATGGTGCACTACTAAGAAACCCTATGTATCACGTGCGTTCAAGAAGTATTGAAAAAACCCCTTATCTGTGAATTTTCCATGAATAAAATGACCCCTTTTTCTTTATGGACTTATGTTTTTTTTTTCCAAAATCAATTAAAAAACCCTTTTGTAAATGTATTTCTGTAAATTTACCTTAAAATTTTGAATTAAAAAACCCCTTCATTTGAACTCATGTGGTATACTTACATATTTTTAGGTGAACCCCCCCAAGGATAATGCCTAGTTTTCTAGAAAAGATAAAAGGATAAAAACACCAAGAAAGTTGCATCCCTTAGATATTTCATAGATGAAATGGGAGAGCATAAGCATGGAATTAATTACTAGATTACCTTTAGTTAATGCTGGATATGACTCCATCTTAGTAGTAGTAGATCGATTGACAAAAGTTACTCATCTACCCCCCTCATCTGATTCCAAAAAAGAAGACTTACTTAGCTCTTGGCAGTAGAAGATCAACTAACAAAAGTTACTCATCTAGCCCCTCATCTAATTCCAGAAAAGAAGACTTATTGAGCTCTTGATGTTGCTAAAGTCTTTTTGAAGGAAATATTTAAACCTCATGGACTGCTAGAAGGATTGTCAAGGATGGAGGTGTGAAGTTTGCATCCCATTTTTGGATTGCTTCCTTTGAAGCTGTGGGAACGTCTCTAGATCTGAGTACTAGATATCATCCAAAGACTAATGGTGTCTAGACCAAAAGAGTGCAATAAGTAATCAAAGATATCCTTTGAGTATTTTGTGGATGAGATCGCAAAGATAGATAAACTATCTTTATTTGGTGGAGTTTGCTTATTAGAATACATCTGATCATCAGAGCATAGGAATAAGTCTATTCAAGGCACTTTATAGATAAGATTATATGATACCTTTAGATTGGTTTGACCCACTAATCAGAGTGGAAGTATTGATAGATGATATGGATCAGATGCATTCAATAAAAAAAGATATCAAAGCTGCTCAGGAGGCAAACAAAAGCAATATGCTGATCTCAAATGTACTTCTAAAGAATTTGAAGAAGGTGATATAGTTTTTCTTTGAGTATTACCCAATAAAAGTTCTCTTTAATCCTTAGGAAAGTATAAGAAACTATAACCTAGATATTATTGCCTTATGTAATTACAAGGAAATTTGGGGATCAAGCTTATGAGTTTTTGCTTCCTCCATACTTAAAGATCCATAATATCATTTATGTGAGCTTATTGAAGAAATACGTACTAGATCCGAGCTATATATTAGATAATGAGCACGTTGCCTTTCCCACTTAAGGCCAAGTGGAATTGGAAATTGAAACAGTTCTAGACATAAAAGAAAATCCCCTTAGGAATATAATTTTAAGAGAGTATTTAATTAAATAGAAGTTCTTCGCAACAACAAGTTAAAGATGCTAATTGGGAAAATAAAGAAGATATAGTAAGAGATTATTTATAATTCGTGAGATGAGGGTATCTTGTATTTTCAAGTGGGGGAGAATGTAAGATCCCTCTCACTGTACATCTGAATCTACTTAGTCTAAAGTTCATGAAATTATTAAGAGAACTAATTCTAAAAATTAAAAGTAATAATTGGTTATTTTGAATAAATCAATAGAGCAAAATGTGCATAGGTACACACGTGCATATTTGAGCCCAAGGCTTGACTTTGCTTAGATGATATGGAATTCTTAAGAATGAAATAAACTATGCTAAATGTGCACAAAAATTATTACAAATTTTAGAGATTAATCCTTTTAAATTAATATGGGTAAGATCTACACACATGGTGTATATATGCACATGTGCATGTGCTTACAGGTATGGATAAATACACATATCCTAACCATGGAAATGTGGCTTGGAAAAATTTAATAAGGTTTGTGAAATTGAGAACCTGGAAATAATTAAGAATTAGTAGTCCCATATGAAACCTAGACATGTGGACTTATGTACCCTTGGTATATTAATCGAGGACTAGTGAGCAATTTACAAGCTAGATATTATTTTGTGCTAAGGTTGGATTAAAAATATTAAAATTGTCAAGAAGAAATTAAATGGATGTAACCCTTTTGAAGAGATTACAAAGGTTAAGTGTAAGGCCTTATAAATTTATTTAATGAACCTTGGGCATGGTCTAAGAATAAGGGTCAAATTTTAAATTATTAAAATGTAAGGATAGAAAGGATAACATAAAGATTGGAACCATGCTTAAGTTGAGTGGAGTTAAGAACTAGCTAAACTCAATTTTATGCTACTAGTTAAGTGAAGAGGGATTGTGGGCTAACATGACACTTGGTAGTTTGGTTGGGCCCTTAAACAAGAATAAATACCCCCCTCTCTCCTCTCATTTTCTCCACACTTGTTGCTAGAGAGAGTAGGAGTGAATTTACAGCTACTTTTGCTTAATAAATGCCTAGATGCACCTGTAGAGGAACTAGTACCCTTGGCATTGGCTTTTGTGCAAGGCTACATCATAATTGGGATATTTTGGGCTTTGTTTCCAAGGAAGAAAAACTCTTGGGTTTTTAAGCTAGTGGAGAGATGTACTCCATCTTCTTGCAAGCCCGAGTTAACATATTCAAGCTAATATGAAGGTTGGCTACCTAAGTGTTAAAATTTTGAAGTACAATTGGTACTTTCCTCCTTTTGAATTGAAATGGGTGAAATTTAAATTGTTTCTTTATATTTAAATTCTTTATGTATTAATAGAGAATAGAAAATGGTCAATTAGTTGATTTTATGTCTAATTTTGACCTTAATTACCCTTAATTAAATATTAAATGGGGAGAAGAGGCCTAGATTCATTTATTTAAATTAATCTAGTCTCTTGAAAATTCTCAAAGAATTTATAGAGAATAAGAAATGAATTTTAGGAATATAATATTTTCATATCAAGTGCATTTAACCTTAGAAGTGAACCCTTTGTCATTTGTACCCTTTGGCTTATTTACAACAACCTATCTAAGAATTAGGATTTAAATGGATTAATCTATAATCCGACGGCTGAGAGTATTGGATTAATTTTGGGTACTAGTCTAAGGTTGTATGTATAGGTCAATAATGCATAGTTTGAGCCTTTATAGTCTATGGTATACATCTACATGTGCATAGGAATTCATGGATGTGAATGTTCATTTAGGTGCACATGAGTCTAGAAATTATGCCCTAGATTTTTAAGCCTAGACCTTAGATTAATTACTTAGTTAGACCTTAGGTTTAAAACCTAGTCAAGGGTAAGAATAGGGTAAGAACTCAATAAATATGAAAACTGGTGCTCTAGGGGATGAACCTAGGATAAAATGAGAATAGAGGTCTTGAGTTTTAGGAATTAATTCAATAAGTTTGTGCATAATGTGTATACCCTATGTATGCACACAAATGTTTAAAGATTACACATAAACAAATGGACCTCATGGAAAGTAAATTCGGTTAAAGATTATCAATCAATGAGAAATTAAATCTTTGAATAAGAAATCATTGAGAAAAAGATAGATTAAGATTTTCAAGAGAGAAAGTGGTTTTAGGTGGATAAGAAGGCATTAGAACAATTAAATTTGACATGTTAGGATACTTAGAATCTTAATTGAACATTAGTATAAATAATCCTAGAGAGAGAATAATCCCTCAACTATAATTCTAGAGAGAGAAGAAAGGAACTTAGATAGAGAAAAGAAAAAGACCCTCCTTGCGCAAGTAGAATAAAGATTAAGATTAAGGAGAGGATTAGCTCAAAGAAGTATGATTGATCTCTAAATATCTAGGATTAAGTAGGTGTCATCTGAGAGGAGAATCACACGAAGGTCATCAAAGACTTTGACCCCTCTCAGCCAAACATGGGTGCACTCCTGACACGATTGGTGTGATGACAAGAAGCCGATCGGGAGTGAAACGAGTAGGGAAGTGCTTGGTGACTAAGTATGCATACTAGTACCTAATGTGGATACGTGGAGTATTCGTGCTTCTGGGATAGGTGACGACCAATAGAAGTGACTCCTAGTGTTTATTGACATTAATGTTGATGTGGATATGAGACATTGTAGGGATCCTCCACTAATCTTCATGGGGCGGTCCAAGTGTTTCGAGCTCATTGGTGCATATCATCTTGTTCACGGATCACGATCATGGTGCAAGGAGATTTATTGAGGTGACATTAGTGTGTTACTTATGTGATGTAGACATATTATATATATGCATAGTTTCAAACATATAAATGTGATGTGGACATATTATATATATATATATATACATATATATATGCATGGTTTTGAACATATATAATATGATGTATGTTTTCTTTTAAAAAATGAAATTTTTTTAAAAGGAGTGTACAGTGTGTGTGTGTGTGTGTGAAATCTTGCTTTCTATAACTAGTGCAATGAGTAAAGAGATAATTTCAATTATAGGTGTATGAGCTCACACGGCTCCATAGATCTAGTGGAGGGCAATAGACTAGACCAATGGGATTGCATGGGGCAAGGCTTAGCATATGGATGTGGTCAAAGTAGATAAAGGATTAAACATTAAAAAATGGGCAGTAAGGGGAATCTAAGAAGTAGGCACTTTCCAATCCGAAACAAAATTGTGTCTTTTAGAGTGAGAAAAACCTACGAGCTGAATAGTTTTGTCAACAAATCATGAACGAGGATAGGTGCATTATTAAAATTGAGGAGTCATGATGTAACCTGCTTGTGAGAATTATGAAGGGAATACACCTCTAGAGGAATCGTTCCTTGCGTGAGGATTATTCTAATCATAGACTAAGAGTGTCTAACAAGACATTGTTATATGAGTTCTTGACTGAACTGCTCTCCCCTTAGTGTGACTGCGCTGCCATAAATAGAGGGGAGGGGTCTTACAGTTGGTATTAGAGCTAAGCTAGGTTTAGATGCGAGACACTGATGGTTAAATGTATTTTTATCATATGATGCATTGCCTGGAACCGAAACCTACAATATTCAACTAGGTTTTCCTTTGAGAAGGAGCAATAGTTTGAGTCCTCGAGCTATCGTAGGAGGACGATATGATAGCCTTTACATTCCAACATCTCCTCTCTTCAGTTCGTCGTGCTAGATTAAGTCACCTTGGCTCATTATTACTTCTCGACCCTTGCTAATCGGAAGTACATATGGTTTTCGAGACAATGGATTATGGCTACATGTAACTAGGTTGAGTGTCTATATCAGAGAACATTGCCCTTGATTGATCGGATTTCGTAGGAGGCATAGTTCTTTTTACGGACCTCTTCAAAGAGATCTTAGGGTCCATAGACTTATGTATAGTACTCTTAGGTGCTATATTCCTAGGACCTTGACAGCTAGTTTGACCGAGTGTATTATGGCATGTCTTTTGAGACGTATTGTTGCTCTATGAGAGCTAGGCTTGGTCACTGATTACTTTTCCTTAATGTATTCAAATAAAACTTATTGGATGTTATCTTGTTTTCTATTTGAACATTGTCTTCTATTTTGAGTAATGTTGTGTAAAAATTAAAGAAATGCAGTATGGAGCAGAATTTATTTTCATAATCGAGGAGTCAAGACATCTTGTTTAGCTTGACGGAGCCGCTCGACGTGACCTGCTTATGAGAACTATCAAGGGGATACATCTTCTGGAGAAATCATTCACCTTTCCTGGATGAGGATTATTCTAGTCAGACTGAGAGGATATGATAGGATAGCTAAGCATTATGACATTGTGATTTGAGGCCCTAAGTGAGTCGCTTTACCCTTAGTGTGATTCCGTTGCCATAGATAGAGGGGTAGGAGTCTCACAAAAGAAGTCCGTAGTAGACATTGTACTAGTATAATTAATCAACTTGTACGTGAGTTGGGCGAGTTGGTGTAGCCTATTGGCTCTCAAGTGGAGAACCGGTGTTTGAATGCCACCCTCGAACAGAAAAAAAAAACATACATAATACACATAATTCATAGAGTTTTCAATGTTCACTCAATGGAATCAAATGGGTTCCAAGACGCATCTTGGACCTAAAGTACATGACAACCCTTAATGAAATGGAAATTCGAGCTTATCAATTGATACAATCCCACGAGGCGGAGTGAGGGCTCGGCCATGTGGCCCTCGCTCGGCCACGTGGAAGCTCCCCCAAACTGGGGGAGTGGTCACCAACTCGTAATCATTAAATAGCTGCCTCTCCTTGTGTAGAAAACTTCTGTTTTAGGGGGGCTGTTCACGACTTTCCAAACCAAGGGTTTGGCCTCTGGTGTGGCCAAAAAAAAAAAACAATGGTGTGGCAATGTGAGAAACGAACCAAGTTTCATATTAACAAAGAACAGGTTACACATTCCAAAACTACCTCGAGGCTTGCACACCATCCCAACCAGGTACGTCTGAAGGCGCGAAACTTCCCCACAACGGCAGCGCGCAAGAACCCAAGCGATGCAGGCGGTTGCTGGATGTGGGGCGCGGTGAACGTGTGAAGAGGTTCTTAGAGGCATACCAGCGCCACAGTTTGCCAAGCTGGCAAATGGCCGGTTGCTTTATTCGGCTGCACAGCGGTGCTTCTACGTCTCTTTCAGCGTCAGTAAATCCAGTAATACTCACACGCCCTTACTTACGAAACGAATCTTCGTGTAAACCTCAAATTCTCTCCTTCTGATGCTGTGTTTCCGTTTGATTTGATTTGTGTACTCATAATTATGGAGCACAATTTCTCAGCTTGGAAGCACTTTGTTACCTTCTGCGTCCTGGTGTTTCTCTTGGAACTCAGTAAGTTATGGTTCCGATAGGAAGTAATATGGCTTCCAAATCGTAGATTGATGAGTAATTACTCCAGATTAAAGTAGGTTGGGAGCTTATCTCTCTTTGAATTTTCGCATTTTCTCTTGAGTCAACGAAGTTAATGGAAAGGCTATGCCTGACTTGTTTTAATTTGTTTGTTGCAGGGAGTACTGATGCAACGAGGTTCACAGTAGCCAACAGCTGCGCCTACACAGTGTGGCCGGGGCTTCTCACGGGTGCGGGGCTGCCTCCGTTGGCCAATGGGGGTTTTGCGTTGAGGTCAGGCCAATCAACGACGATAACTATGCCAGTAGGATGGTCCGGGCGGCTGTGGGGAAGAACAGGCTGCAGATTCTCAAGCGGAGGGGTGGGCAATTGTACGTCGGGGGACTGCGCTGGGAGGCTGCAATGCAGCGGCGCAGGGGCGACACCACCGGCCACACTGGTGGAGTTCACACTGCAGGGCCATACAGGGGCCAGCGAGGACTTTTACGATGTGAGTTTGGTGGACGGGTACAATGTGCCGGTGTCGGTGACGCCCAGCAACAAGACGAACGGCACGTGCGGGGTGGCGGGCTGCAGCGTGGACATCAACAAGAGCTGTCCGAGCGACCTGCAGGTGCTGGACAATGGCGAAGTAGTGGCGTGCAAGAGCGCATGCTTGGCCTTCCAGGAGGCGCAGTATTGCTGTTCGGGCGCGTTCGCAAACTCGGCCACTTGCAAGCCCACCTCATACTCGAGGATCTTCAAGGCTGCTTGCCCGAACGCTTACAGCTACGCCTTCGACGATCCGACAAGCATCTACACGTGCTCCGGCGCCAACTATGCCATCACATTCTGCCCGGCATCCAGGTGCTCGAGCTCGAAATTATCTCCATTCTTTTAGATGATTTGTTTCATCATGTTTTTTTCTTTTTTTTAGGGGTTTAAAACCGCTCGTACGTATATACGTCTACACCGCCTCTCCACTTGTCCAAACAAAGAGAGGGAGAAAAAGGGCTCATTGCACAACAAGAGGAAAAGAAAAAAGGGGGCAGACTGAAAGGAGTTTTTGCAATGAAAGTATTTTTTTTTTGGGGGGCTTGGGTTCATGTTTGGGAAAGTATTTTTTGTTGTATGGCTTGACTGTGGCAACCTGTGGGTCACCTACTTGTATGCCCAATGGAGAGCTCTTCCCACGGCGAAGCAATTCCAAGGTTAGCCTGTGCACATGCACGTGCCGCTACATCCATACATGTCTAGGGGTGAGGTGCAGCATGAATGCATATAGGGCTTTGGTGTTGCTTGACATGCACAGACCTACATTGTAGCGAGTGAGCATTGCAAGTAGCTATCATTGGCAATGTTAAAATTGATGCCTTCAATAGGCATCATTGCCCTCCAAAGCTTTAGAGGAAGTCTACCTTTACATTTAGTTTCTAAAGAAGGCCATCTGAAGTAAAATTTTAAAAGTAATGGGTTTCAAGTCAAGGCTAAGGTACCTTATAGGCTTTCAATTTTGAAAATGTTGAAGTCCAGGGTAGGGTTGCAAATTTCTACCCCGGTCGAGCGGGCCGGTTGCTTTTCTAAAACACGCATCAAACATTTTTGGCTCATTCGGATGTAAAGTGCATCCAAAATTCTGAGGTGCCCCACAAAAAATACATAAAGAATGCTTAAAACACGTGGCAATCAGGGATTTCCATCAAGAATGACAACCGGGGCTACCTGTCAAAACAAGCGAGGGTCGAACCTATGAACTCCCGTTGAGACCTAGATCCATAACCATCTAGGCTATCAAATCGCTATCCATCTCGGCAACAAGTGTGCAAGTGATGGTCGAACCCATGACCTGCCATTCCCTAACCATCGTGGCTATTTGATCCCTAAGTGTCCCTACCCAACTCACCTACACTTTCTAGATATGTCATTCTCCCATGCATCCTTCCACTACGTGTTACCTAAGTGCCATGCTAATGAATCAAATTTCTTTTCTTTTCTTTTTTAAATTTAAAAATTGACGACTAATTTATAATTTTATTACAATCCGGATATGTTGGTTATAAGCAAATATTTCTATAAGCCTATCTACGCGTAGTTTTCTTTGACCTCTTGTTTTCTGAAGCGCCCAGCTACCGAGAATGAAAGCGCGTAGACCTTTACACACAGAGTGCCTAGGCTTTTGTGCTCAAAATGCGCGAGTCAATTAAATAACTCAATAATAATGTGGTGACAACAAAAGAAATGGCCACCGTTGTTGCTTTTTATGTGCTAGGGGTGCTAGTGGTCTGCCACAGGTTATAACCTTCAACCTATGTTTTGCCCTCGGCAGGGCATCGACAGCTACAAAGAGGAGGCCCGGCATTTGGTGGGTAATATGCGTGGGGCTCTTGGGCTGGCTGGTCTTTGAGAGGAATCTATCATGACACGAATAAGACGCAAAGGTTCGAATCAACCGTTCCTCACGGCAAAGGAACAAAAAGTAATTTTAGCCTTGGTGGTGGATAGACAACATATATCACCTTTGCTCATTTCCGAATACATTTGTGTGTATTGCCTACATAAAGTATGTATATGACCCATATAATGTAGCCATCAGGAGTCACTTGGCTTAATTCAATCCACACTCCCATCATTCACACATCTCCAAAGAAATTCTTGACTTGATATCACGTTAGCTTTCCCCCCCCCAAAAGTTTAAATTATCTACTTTTGTGATACTTTTCTTTTAGAAAAGTGGTTCACTTTTACCTGGATTTGCAAGCCTATGGGTTATAAAAATGTCGGCTTTTCAAAAAGCGAGGAATGCATTCTTATCACTTCAAGAGTATTATATGATGTATCATATCCATGAGAGTACCTTTTCATGATGCTTCTATCAAAAAGTCTAAATGGTTTGTTCTTTTCTCTCCCTTACTTAGTCCTTTCTCTGTGTGTGATGTGAAAAAAGTAGATCATTTTTTTGCATGTGCTAGTGGATATTGAGATTTTAAGTTGCATTCCAAAGAGAAGTCACTTTTTGTGGGCTAGCTAAATCATATGGTAGAAAAATATATTCACTCCTAATGTTGTGTGTAACTCATGAAACAAACATAAAATATCCATGTAGCAATAATGGTACTGGACTATTGAATAATCAAATGTTAGCTCTTCAATCTTAAATGATAGGTCATGAGCTAGAGTTAGTGAGTACTAGACATGGATAAATTTCATGGAATGTACAGCCACATTACCCTACACATGCAGAACACATAACCCTACATAGGTAGAACACACATATTTCAAAAAGATGTAGTAACATGTCTTATAATAGCCTCAATATCTCAAAATTACGGTAATTTAAGGTGGTGCCACGAGATGACTAGTGGAAATAAATATACACTATGTTAATTTGTGGTTCACATGTTTCTGTACAAGATTTTCCTTATTTGTGCACCTATCTCTCTCTAATTTCTTTTGGTGTTTGAACGAAGGTATATTGGATCTATCGAAGGGTGAATGGTAGTGATGTGTCATTTATATTTATGGTTCATTTGAATGTATATGTTAAATTTGGAGAATATTGGTGGTGGATACATAAAATATGCAAAAAATCAAGCCTTATAGGGGGTAATGTAACTGTTTGTATTTACATTAATGGTTTAATGAAATATGCATTAAAATTGGAAAGATTAGGGGTAGTTATGGAAAACCTGCTGTTGCTCAGTAGAGAAAATTTTTGTTGCTACACTGTGATTTTGTTGCTGGGTAGCAAAATTTTGATGCTATATTGTTATAAAACATTTGAGAGAGTTGTGAATATTGAAATTAGGTTATATATGTCACATACGTACATAAAATGATGATTGTTTTAAAAAAACATCCATCGGAACCCTTAAAGCCATGTTTGAAAAATAAAAAATAAAGATAGTTAAAAACTTTTAAAAGGAAATAATTACATAAACAATGTTAAGATCATGAATCTATCCCATCTTGTAATATATCCATTTGTATTGCTTTATCAATCTCTATCTCTAATGGAAGCTTAATGAAAAAATGGGGTTCCACATTAATATTACTATCATTATTCAATAAAGCATTGTCATGATCAATAGGTGACTCATCTTCTTTGGATTGATGTTCCCATGCTCTTGATCGGCCTCCTCTAAATTATTTTCTTCATTTTCATCATCTTCTTCTTCCAATGAGTCAATTTGAGGTAGTACTTGCACCTCATTTAGAGATTTGGCCTTAACATCTTGATCTTGAAAGATATGTTTTGAATGAGGGAAAACTTGTATAACATACCACCACTTTGGATTAATTTTATTGGACAGGGCCTGAAACACAATCTAAAATCACAAAGTAAAGGGATTACACTTTCATTATACTACATCAAGATTTATTGGTGAGGTTGGGCTACTAAGTTGAAGTAGTACGAAAGTATCTTTCTCATCATTCTAAAACTTGGTGGAATCAATTTGAAAAAATCCATCTGGATGTTTCTTCATGGTTGCGTGAGCACCTCTATATATCACCTTAAACCATTTGACATTAAAGATGAATAGACTAAATACTCTAAACCCAACCTTAAGAATATCTTGAATACTCAAGATTGTCCTCACTCATGACATTGGTATTATGTTTACTAGGTCGACTTTCATGCTCAAAAGTTATCATCACATTTCAATCAAATGTACTTCTTTTAGAATCCACACGCTCCATGCAAAAGTGCCTTCCCTCTAACCATATTGCATTATATTTGCACTAACATTAAACAAATGCATGATATTTAGTATAGTGCATTAAATAAGGTATATATCAAATCATGAGACAGAGTTGAAGAATATACTTACTTGAGGGTCACATCCTCGTGCATACTCATACTCTCCTCTTGTGATCATCTCTTCATTTTTTGATACCATCGATATTGCCATTTTTTGATACCATCGATATTGCCATACACGAAGCCATTCTATATTGATTACATTTGGGAGAGGTTCTAAGCTAGGTGGGAATGGCAAGCATCTATTTGCTTTTTTGAAAGCTCTTCTCTCATCCTTTTGTCTATGATTGCATCCTTGTATCTCCCAATCCACTTCTCCATGATGGGACTATTTAGAATGTAGAATGTATTCACCTTTTGGCGTAATGCTTCATCCAATATTCATTGCCTTCCTTTTTCTTGTGGCACATTAGTGATTAGTTGTTCATCCTCCTCATTGCTCCACAATTATGGCATGGAAGGATCTATTCAAGAGAGAAGTTCTGAGATATGAGTGGATGCATGGTAAGGTGGTACACTTTGGACGACCACTTTGGACGACCAGTAGGAATAATGGTTTTTGGGTTGTGGTTTACAACTTGGAAATGAACTTTGAAAAAGATAGTGGGGTAATAATTGAAAGTGGCGGGGTAATTGTTATTTTTTGTATGCATTCTCTACATGCACTGTCTCATTCAAAAAACTCAGAGTTAGCAGATCTCTTCTCTCTTCCTCTCCCCCACTGATATCTGCTTGAGAACATGTTTGCATCTTCGATAATGGCTAACTCGAAGGCAGCGGATGAAGACACAAAGGTGTCCCTTCTCTCTCTCTCTCTCGCTCTCTTTCTCTCTCTCTCTCTCTCTCTCTCTCTCTCTCACACACACACACACACACACACACATCACTCATCAACCTGCTAATCGAGCTCCACAGATGTTGGTGGTCTTGAGCTCAATATATGAGAGACAAGGAGAGTGTGTTTGCTTGTCTAACCACCCCAATGTTTTCTGCATGCCAGAAGCGGGCACCCACTGATGACCCCTGGATCGAAGCCATTTTAGCAATTTTTAGGGTTTAAATAGGGTCAATTATGGTCATTTTGGATGCATTTCCATAGTATTTGAAAGCATGTGTGTGTGGAATGTCATGGTATGTGCATGCATCATGATTGTCGATGTTGTCCATTGGTGTAAGCACATTGCATGGGTATGGTGACGATTAACATTGTATTGTACATAAAGAGGAGGTTGTATGTAAGAGTGAAGAGAGAAGAGAGAGATCGAGGGAAGAGAACGAGGGTTAGTATGATGAGTTTCCAATTCAAGCTTTGAGGATGGTTAGGTGGGAACGCAAGTTTGTAGACCTTAATGTGGTTACAAATGAAAAGTTTCAAATAAAAAAAATGGAAGGGTGGGTAGTTTTAGCACCCGTTGGTACCCGCCAACTTCTTGAGAGAATATAAGAGAAAGAGAGAGGGAGCGTTTCTTTCTCTGGCTAACGTGAAGAGCAGGAGGAGGAGGAGGAGGAGGTAAGCCTGTTTGTTTGTTGTTGTTAATGAACTCTGTACATAAAGAGAGAGAGAAAGAGTATGGGTATGTGCGTGTCTTGTATGAGAAAGAGAGAAGGCCTGGCGCCTGCACGAAGAAGGTGGCGGAGACCTTGGCCAAGTGTCGGCCTGCACAACACAGAGAGGGGCTAAGCCCTTGCGCTTGAGGTGGACGGGTTGGCTTCCTGCGGTCAGGAGAGCTTGGTGTCGTGAGCGAGACTGGCTGTGTGAGCATGGAGAGCCACGGAGAGGTGGTTGTTTGCGCACGAGGCTGGCAGACCGCTTGTGCGCCATGGTGGGCCGCCTGTGTGTCGTGTACACAAAAGGGGTCAAGCCCCTCCGTCTAAGGTTGAGCGGGCTGTGGTCATCAGCCAGGTGTGCCTGAGCAGTGAGCACTAAGGTCATGGGGCATAGGCCAAGCCCAACGGATAGGGATGGTCGCATGTGCATGGCCGGCGCGCATGGAGAGACTCCACGAGGGAGGTGTGCGATAGGGCTGGCTGGCCGGTGCACTACAAAGAGGTGGACACAGTAGTGTGGTCGCCTAGCATGTGTAGCCGAGGGAGGTGCACGATAAGGGTTATCTTGCTCTAGTCGCCATGCTGGGGGCTTGACCCCAAGGTGTGTGCGCCTTACGGGTTGGCCAACAATTGGCTTTGTGTGGTAGGCTCGACAGATAGAACTTGGTATAGCATGAGTATGGCCGGCTGCGTACCAAGAAGGAGAAACCACCCATACGGATTGGCCGTGCGTATGAGGCGGCTAATACACATGGGCCAGACAGTTGGACGGCTGTGTGCCTGGCAAGGAGTGACGCTTGGCTCAGTGGACAGAGCCTAGGCCGCATCTTGGAACCGACCAGCATATACATGGACAAGGTACCATAATGGCGGACCTTGGCGACACTACTAAGGGGGATGCTCATGAAGAGAGCAAGCACACACCTAGGAAGGCCACCCATGGTAGACTGTGAGAGAGAGAAAGAAACGTGTGTGCATGTGGGAGGTCGCCATGCTCTCATGGTAAAATGAGGAGAGAGAAGGTGGGGAACCATAGCAAGTAGAGGAGACATTGTGTGTGGGTAGAAGAAGAAGGAAAGAAGAGAGAGGGCAATATGGCTACGCTATGTGTGTACATGCAAAATAGGAAAGAGAGAGAAAGAGATTTGATCACTTTGACATGGTGCATACTTAAAAGTAAAAGCATGAGAGTGTGAGAGAATGTATAAGATTGTGTACATTATGCTTGTGTTTGTGTTTGAGGAGGAGGAAGAGAAAGAAAGAAGAAGAAGAAGAGAGTTCACGAGAATAGTGAGTAGAGAGAGAGAAGAAAGAAAGAAAGAGTTTTGAAGTGTGAAAGAGAGAGAGTGAAGAGTGGAGTGAAGTGAAGATTAGCCAAATGTTGAATGCAGTGATGCTGTTGCAGATTGACTGAAACGTGGAAGTGTTGGAAATATTGGTTCTTTTTCATTAAATTCTTGGAAACAACTTACACAAAACCATTTTGACATTAAATTTCTTTATTCAGTTTAGAATGGTGAAGTTGTGTCTTGATGATCTGTTGGGTCGTAGTAGTTTGTTCTTTTCCATTTGTGTGTCTGTGTGGGTGTGTGTAAATAAAACATTGTAAATTATTTCATACAAAAAGATGTCTTTTCGGTGTGTGTTTCTAGGATTTAGGCTGTGTGTGGTTGTTATTTAGGACGCATTCACTGTTTTAGTGGGTATTAGTGCGTTGGACTAGAGAGTAGGAAGGCCAGTCATTTTTTGGTGCGTTCGCTGGGAGATCACTAGCTAGTTAGTAGCTACGGGATATCTCGGCGCATATATTTTGCGTGTGAGAACTAGGGTTTAGGAGTTCAAAAAATAAAAATTAAAAAAAAACGGCACGACTCCTAGAATCAGAAGGACTTAGGAGTGGCCGCGAGGAGTCAAATGAGAGAGGGGCATTGGTAAACACATGTGATTTTTTGGAGAGTTTTGCTAACTGGGTTCCGTACGAAGAAGAACGACAAGAGTGGGAGGACATATTCATTCAAGAATATTACCCACGGTTTCCCAGTGATGTGATACGTAAGATCAAGGCTACATACTGCAAGGATTATCTTAGATCCATAGAGCCCTTTGGTTTGTTCCATGCATCAATCTGGTGGAAGTGGTTTATCAAGGCAATTTTAAGGTCCATCAAGCTAGATAATCCAGAGAATCACGAAGAATCTCAGGAAGTAAGAAGTGCATGAGTGAGTCTACTCAGGGTCGAACAATTGACCCAAGACAAGCAAGGGAAGAAAGGAGGGCTGAACGAGCTGGAATCCGTCTCGCTGCGCAATTAGAATTAGTGAACCTATTGTTGAGAGAGCAAGAACCGAACGTGACACAAGGAACATCCTTGGATAGCGGTCAATTTCAGGTTAGCGTTCCTTCTAGTCTAAGCGGGGAAGATCTTTCGTGTGATGACCAAACAATAAGGGATTTAGGAGTCAGCAAATCGACCTGTACAAGTTGATAGCCCAGCAAGAGAAGAAAGAGAGACTATTGCAGGCACTAGCGGTAGTGTGCCTAGAGGACTTAGAAGCTATCCGCGATTACCTAGGGTAAGACCTAGAGCATTAAATTTCTGGGACGATCCAACTTTTGAGGTATTACCATTTTTCCAAATGGTTGTTCCAGCACAAAGAGCAACAATCCGGTTAGCCGACTTTGTGCAATTTGCGGGACTTTGGGAGGACGAGGATCCTGATGCGCATTTACAAAAGTTTGAGGTGACATGTGTTGCTAACGAGATAATTGATCAAGATCAAAAGCTGCATATCTTTCCGACAACTTTTAAAGACGAAGCAGCAAGTTAGTATGGCAACTTGGATGCAGCCTCCAAGGCCACGTACCAAAATCTATCAACATCTTTTTTGGCCAAATTTAGAAGGCAAGGTTTTCAAGATAGATTAGCCCAGCAATTAGACTACTTGTTGCAAGGAGTGAATGAGAGCATTGACCATTACATACAACGCATGGAGACCATTGTGAGGAAGATGGGAGTAGCAGCCCCTAATGATGACACACAAAAGCGTCGTTTGATTGATGGTCTAAGGGATCCAGAGGCTCAGAAGTATGTTGGGCTTCGTCGGCCTGTTGATTTGAACGCGGCCAAACAAGAAGCTAGAAACTGGGAAGAGGTACAGCTGGGACAGCAATGACGGAGGGAATTACTTTATGGCCCTATGGGGACATCACCTATGGTAAGCTCTATGAGACCCCAGGAGGTCTCAACAATTGCCGGTCCCTCACAACCACAAGTGGTTGTTAATACAAATCCAGCATCATACATGCCTCCAAACCCATATATGACTGCACCAGCATACATGCTTCAGACCGGAACACCACCACCACCTTTAGTGAGCGAGGCAAGGGTGGGGGACATTGTGACAAGTGTGTTGGGAAAATTTAAAGAGGAGATCTTAAGTGCTGTGCGAGCTCCAGTAAGGGACGTTATGGCGATAGAGCCACAGCTGCCTACTATGCAAGCCAATGCGCAAAGTCCACCTCGATCGAATATATGGTGTGGGAAATGTCATGGCTATGGCCACTTGGCTACAGAGTGTCCTACTGTATCTCGAGTCGTACCTGATCAACCACGAATCTTGTTTTGTACTTATTGCTTGAAAAACAATCATACAGAGGAAAATTGCATCATTAAGCAAGCACATGAGAGAAGGCAAGCGCAGGGGATGAACACTAATTTTAATTGCATGGATAAGAATAATATTACTTATGAAATTGGACCTCCACCTCGACCTTTCATGCAAAGAGGAATCCCAGAACCCTATAAGCAACAATTGCAGCAAGGATTACCCGCACAAGCCCGACCTCCATTTCCACGAGGGCGAGGGCAAGGTGGAATGCCAGGGTCACCATATCGGCCATATTTTGGCCGGGGTTATCAAGGATATGGAAGTCCTAATACAATTACCCAAGGAACAGTGATTTGTTGGAACTGCCACCAAGAAGGCCACATTGCTGCATATTGCCCGAATGCAAGGGCACACCAAGATTATGTTCCTTTATGCAAGCAATGTAGTGAGGAGGGCCACGAGGAGAAAGATTGCCCTAAAAGTAATGCAAAATTAATAGGGGACAAAGGGAAGCAAATTGTAGATGAGGGTCCAAGTACTTCAGCAAATTTAGTGGAAGTAGTCCCTATAGTAGGTGCTAGGAAAGAATCGGCAGACAGAAAATCTAGAAAGGTGACATTTTCTCATAATCATCCAATGGTGGGAGTTGTCACTAGATCCCAGGGGAAAGTGCAAAGGACTGCGGAAAGCTTGCTGAAATCAACCCAATTAGAAGGAGGAAAAGTAAGCATGCTTAAGGAGGCATCTTTAGAGGAAGTTGCAGAGAGTCAAGAGCCAGTGTCGGATGAGCAATCGTCTGATCAACCTCCCATAGCACGTGTAGGAAAAGGCCCTCACTTCCAACTTGGTGTAACACCTTTCCCTGATAGATTAAAAGTACCACGTGCTAAGAAGGTCGGGATAGGTGCTAAAGTTGATCCAAAACCTCAATTTGATTTATGGGATATATTGGAACGGGGTGAGGTGTCTATTAGTCTACCTACATTAGCGGAGATCTCTCCAATATGTCGAAAGCAGATGTATCAACGACTTGCACGTCGACGTTCGCGGGTGAGAAAAGAAGTGACTCCTAAAGAACCTTTGGAAACAGGAGTGCAAGTAATTGATATGTTTATGGATTCTGAGGCTCCGACTATTACGGTAGAAATTGGACATCATTAGGTCATGGGGGTACAGTTAGATGGAGGAGCTGCGGTGAATCTCATGACTGAACACACAATGGAAGAGTTGGGCCTAAAGGGTTTAGAGCCCACAAATATCATGTTGCGAGTAGCAGATCAACGTCGAGTGAAACCATTAGGTCTGCTTCAAGGAGTAAAGACTATAATAGCTGGATTGGAGTTTTGCGTTACCTATCTAGTAGTGCGACCCCATTCCTATGGTGCAGCGTTTCCAATCTTGGTAGGACGACCTTGGTTAGTACAAGCTCGATGTGTTCAAAAGTGGCATAAAGGGATAATAACCATAGGTCCACGCACGGATAGAGTTCAATTGAGGGTTGTGTCTAAAGAATTCTTGAGGGAGTTCACTAAACCACCTTCTACAACCGAAGAAATGACGGGATATGGAAGTGATACATCCGTTGGTGAGGAAGTAGTCCAAGAACGCTTTGCATTAAATAAAGATAAGTATGCTCGTTTTCTTCAAAATGGGTATCAAATGCAAATGGTTGATACGGAGGAGCCTATAATGCAAAAGAGAGAGTGCTCTAACTTTGCTTTGGATGCTGGTATGGGAGAATATCGAGTGCATTTTTCTTCGGAGAATGACTCTGACAATGACATTACCGATTGGTTGTCATCACCAGAGGAGTGTGTAGTGGATTGCTTTTGCATGGATACAATCAAGCAGAGGAGAGCAGACGGGATAAAGCAAGGCACCAAGAGCTATATGCCCTTGTTGAGAAATTGCAAGAGCAGTTAGAGCTAGAATGAGTTTTTTCTAGTGAGTCGATGGACGCATTATTAAGGAAGGTGAAGCTGCTATAGAGGAAGATAAGGGACGAGCTGAGATAAAAATTAGACATTTGCAAGATTTGACCTTGCAACTTGAAGAGTGCCGTCATGAAGAAGAAACTTCTTGGGAAGCCTTACTTCGAGAAAAAGATCGTGAGATTGGTCGTTGTCGACAAGAACTCAAATATAATGCGAGGTATACTCGAAAGTTGCTCATAAAATGTGATAGATATAAGCAAAAAGATAACAAGAGTGAGGATGGCTCGTCGTTGCAAAAGATGAGTAGAAGGAAAAATAAGTCATTTTCCAGAGAGTTCTTGAAAGCACAATACAATGAAACAATAGGAGGTGATGGAGGAGAGTTCAATGATTGGACTGATTTCAAGATGATTGAGGTAGTGAGGGATGCTTTTATGGTCCAAATTGAGGAGCCTATCAATGATGAAGAGGAAATAGACCCTTTAATGGTGATACCTTATACCCATGAAAGTCTTGTAAGTGCTCATTCTTCGCACAAAGAGGAGGAGGAGTGTAACACCAAGCAAAAGTTTCTAGAAAATGTTTGTTTCAAAGTGAAAGACCATCCACCTATACAAGCTAGATCTGGTCGACGATAAGCCTTTGTTTCTGATGCATTAGAAATTACTCAGCGCTGGGAAGTTGAAGAGGGAAAATGCTTTACATTGGGGAGTCAATTGCAAGAACGAACCTTAACTAGATTGAGAGAGGTTCTACAAACATACAAACATGTCTTTGCTTGGTCCTATAAAGACTTGCAGGGAGTGAAACCTGAGATATGCCAGCATTACATTGATTTAGAGCCAAACGCTAGGCCGGTATGCCAACGTCAAAAGCGCACAAACCCTGTCTATGCAGAGCTTGTGAAAGCAGAAATAACAAAGCTGTTAGATGCGGGTTTCATTTATCCTGTGGCATACAGTGAGTGGGTTTCCCCAATTGTAATTGTTCCAAAGAAAAATCGTAAGATTAGAATTTGTGTGGATTATCGAAAGCTAAATGATAAGACTAAGAAGGATCACTTTCCATTGCCTTTCACTGATCAAGTTCTAGACCGAGTAGCAGGGCATAAATTGTATTCCTTCTTAGATGGTTTTAGCGGTTATAATCAAATACAAATCCACCCAGATGATCAACCAAAAACCACTTTTACAACAGAATGGGGAACTTATGCTTATCAAGTGATGCCATTTGGATTATGTAATGCTCCATCTACTTTCCAACGGGTGATGATGGCTTCATTTCAAGAGTTTTTACAAAAGTGGATGGAAATCTTTTTGGACGATTTTTCAGTTAAAGGGGATGAGGAGGATATGCCTGAGAAGTTGGCTAAGGTCTTTGATCGTTGTTAGCAAACCGGTATTTCCTTGAATCCGGAGAAATGTGTTTTTGGCATTAAGAAAGGAATCTTGTTAGGTCACGTGATTTCATCTGAGGGCATTACTGTGGATGATAGTAAAATCAATAAGATACGTGATCTGCCTGCTCTTACAACCATGAAGCAATTACGAGGGTTTTTGGGACATGCTAATTATTATCGCCGATTCATATTGAATTTTTCTTCGGTGGTAAACCCTTTAACTACTCTTCTTCGAAAGGATGTACCCTTTGAATGGTCACAAGATTGTCAGGAGGCTTTTGATACGATCAAAGATCGATTGATAAAAGCACCAGTTTTGATACCCCCAGATTGGTCTAAACCTTTTCATATTCATGCAGACGCTTCACACACAATTGTAGGAGCAGTTCTTTGTCAAGCAGACGATAAGAAGGTAGACCATCCGATTTATTATGCGAGTCGGAATTTGACAGAGATAGAGAGAAATTACACTACAACGGAGAAGGAATGTTTATCCATGGTATTTGCCGTGAATAAATATCGACATTATTTATTGGGCAAGTTTTTTACAATTTATGTGGATCATCAAGCACTAAGATACCTTTTGAACAAGACAGATCTTGCGGGGCGAGTAATTCGATGGATGTTACTTTTTCAAGAGTTTGATTTTGAGGTGGTTACTCGTCCTGGAAAATCTCATGTATTGGCGGATCATCTTTCTCGGCTTTTGACTGAGGATATTGAGGAGGGAGTGGATGATGAATTGCCTGATGCAGCATTATTTTTGACCGATTGTACACTTCCTTGGTTTGCGGATATTGCAAATTTCTTCTGCTCATTATCCAGGAGGCGCCAGCAAGTATGAAAAAAAGAAAATTTTATTGCAATCTCGCCACTACACCCTCTTTGGTGGTTATTTGTATCGTTATTTTCCTAGGGAGGGGGTGTATCGTCGTTGTGTGCGAGAGGATGAGATACCTTCTATCTTACGTGCACTTCATGATGAGCCATGTGGAGGTCAGATACCTTCTATCTTACGTGCACTTCATGATGAGCCATGTGGAGGTCATTTTGCGGGGGAATTAACCGCTCGCAAAGTATTGCTAGCAGGGTATTGGTGGCCAACTATTTATAAAGACTCTTTTGAGCATTGTAAACGTTGTGATAAGTGTCAACGGGTTGGTCGACCCACACCACAATTTGCGACCCCTTTAAATCCAATCTTGGCTTTAAAACCTTTTGAGAAATGGGGAATTGATTTTGTGGGTCCGATTGATCCACCCAGTCGTTATCGGTCCAATCGATACATTCTTGTGTGCACGGATTATGTGACCAAGTGGGTTGAAGCTAAACCTTTGAAAACGGATAGAGCATTGGATGTCGCCAAATTTTTATATGAAAATATCATTACTCGTTTTGGTTGTCCGTTGGAGTTGGTGAGTGATCGTGGTTCTCATTTTTTAAATGAGACCATTACGGAATTAACGGAACTTTACAAAATCAAGCATCGAAAATCCACTCCGTATTATCCTCGAGCTAATGGTCAAGTGGAGGTGACCAATTGAATACTGGGAACGATTTTAACCAAGACAGTATCGGAAAATCGACGCGATTGGGATGAGCGATTGTTTGAGGCTTTGTGGGCATACCGTACCACATTTAAGGTTACGACTCAAAATACACCTTTCACTCTAGTGTATGGTACAGAAGCAATTTTCCCAATAGAGAAGGAAATACCCACATTACGCGTTGCCTTGGAATCTCGACTAGGTGAGAAGGAATCTTTAGAGGCTCGATTATTGGCCTTGGTGAGGTTGGATGAGATACGTTTAACGGCTCTGCAAAATGTTGAGGCGATGCAACATAGACGAAAGGCTTGGCACGATCGTCACATTAAGGTGAGGGAGTTTCAAAAGAATGATCAGGTTTTAGTCTATGACAATCGATATTATAAGTTTCCTGGCAAATTACAAATGAGGTGGTTAGGCCCTTTCAAGGTGTTAGAGGCCTTTAATAATGGTTCTTTGATTGTCCAAGATCCTGATGCTGTAATAGCTCCTTTTCGTGTTAATGGTCTTAGGGTGAAACATTATTTTGTTTAAGTTGGTAATTACGTGGGTCAAGTTGGTTCATTGTATATTTTTCACATGAGTTTTGCTCTTTATTATTTTGTGTTGTTTTGATGGGATTGGTGGGTTTATCAGGTTTTGGTGCGATCGATTCGATCTTCTTTTATACAGGTGGTATACAGGTGGTATGGAGTTTTCTCTCAATGCTTTGTTTTATTTTCTTCATCCTTATGTGGTTTGGTTTGGGTGGGATGGTATTATAGCATTAGTTGTAGACCCTGATTGGGTTGATGAGTTGGAGTGGTTGTTTCGGTGGTTGGTTGAAGGGGAATCTCTTCCAATTGCCGAGAGCGACTTTGGTCGCATGGCCCAATCTTTGGCCGTTATTGCGCCAGAGATTTTTGGTTCAGGTGTGGACATTTTAACCGATGCGTCCGATGCTTCTTCGGATGATTCTTTTCATCCTGAAGATGTTGTGGTAGACTATCTTGATGAGGAGGATAAGGATGAGGGTTTGGGCTTTGGCCTCCCTCATGGCTTGTATCGGATACTTCTACCTAGAGAGAGTAGTTTTGTTTCGAGAGCTGTACTTTTGAACGAGACAGAGGGCCATGGGGTGACACCTCAACTTTTGCCTTTTGGTGTAGTGAATGCGCCTGTGAGTTTTTGCACCGTTTTTCTGAGTCCCATGATGTCAATTAGTTTTGTTTTTCTTGTTATTTATTTCACAAACAAAAACTTTAAAAAGAAATAATTATTTTGTTTGTGTGTGTGCGCTTTTGCCGCACAGGTCGTAGCTGGGGACTTGCCAGACACCGTATGCGAGCCACGAATGGCTACAAGCATACAACCAGGGAAGGAAGCTCAAACAGAATGCCAAAGGGTGTGTCACTCACCGCTTAACTGCTGCCTTGAAGGATTCCCGTGTCGCAGCCGTGAAGGAGGAGCCGCCGTCGCCGCTCTACCGCCTCTCCGCCGTCTCGCCGTGCCGCTACACAGTGCGCTCGATCGCTCTCTCACTCTCTCTCTCTCTCTCTCACACACGCAGGAGAAGGAAAACAAGGAGATAAGGCAAGAGCACTCTTCTATTCACAACACATGAGAATGAGGATTTTAGGGTTACATTTGACTCATATAGGTGACTTGGCCGTTCACACTTGGGCGCCCATACATGGCCGGCCGACCCTAACCCTTATCCTACTGATATCCAAGGTGCGCCTCTCATCGGCGATCACCCAATCCCTTCATCCTTAACATATGGTGCCGACAAGCCCGGCCCATGACTCAGAATATTTAAATTAATGACGTAAAATATAGTATGTCGCAATGTCCGCCATGGGTTAACATGCCCCCCTTCCTGATGTAGATTCCGTCCTCGGAAGCTATGGTATGGTAAGCTCGAGAGGGTTGTTGTGGTAGACCGTCTGCAAAACAGGGAAGTAGAGTGAAGGTATGCTGGAATTCAAAAGATATAAAGTGTATAAATTCAAGCGTGTGAGACCACAATGGATGTTGCTATTAGAACTTAGTTTAAGGGTACATGAGTGAGCTAGTGTAGCAAATTAATAGGAGTTTAAAATTATTGAAAGGAATTCAAGAGTTAGCAAGGTGTCAAAGGTTAATCAAGGTTTATAACTGGCCTAAGTCAAGGAAAATAACCAAGCTTAATAAATAAACAGATGACCATACTGTGTCTACTCTAAGAACAAGTAGTTACCACGCATCTAGGGACACAAGAAACATCACAGTTACAGGAGCCTTTTGCCTTTTTTTTTTTTTTTTAAAATGCACGTGACAATTTTTACACACAATGGCGACCTTCCTAAGGCAAAACTAACATCGATCCTGGTACCATGTTTAACACAAGGCATTATCCAGGAATCTATTAGCTCACTTTAGGCAAGGCTACCCCCTACCAACCAAGGCATCGGTTTGGAGTAGAATACTCCTCGCCTACCAAGTATCAATAAGGCGATAGGCCAACATGAAAGCACACTAACCCTTGTATTGCCATTTATTGTAGGCTTTTTTTTAAAAAAAATCTATTTCTTTTGATCTTTGCTCCTGAACTAAAATGTGTTCTTACATCCTTTCGACAAGGGGTAAAAGCTATGTCCTAGAGGTCAACACGCACATGGCCAGGTGTCAAACATTAAGATGGTTTGACCCTAGACCTAAGACAATCGTATTCCAAGGTTAACTAAAGACATCATGCTGCCTAGGAATATTTCCAATAAAGTTAAGCTCATTAATGTTTTACACTAGCATGCAAGCAACTTCAAAAACTAAGTAGTACAGTGACAATTTCCATGTGGTCATGCCGTATAGTTTATGAAATTAATTGAACAGAAAAAACGAAAGAGAGTGGGCATGGAAGAATTACACCTGAAATTGGAGATCTCCTTGATTTGATGAGACAGCTTGCAATGTGATGTAGATATATTTTGATGATCGTTGCGGCAGTCTCAAGATATGGAAGCGAACCCACCTCAAACTTTTTAACCTGTACAATCAACTAACAAGCACTATACCTCGAGAGGCACATCAGTGTGAAAATTTCAAGACTCGTTTAAGGAATCTAAACTAGAAAAAACTTGAAAACACTAACCTACCTACCAGTCACCACACTACTACTGAGAATACGGTAAGAGGATGTTGTAGAGTCCTGGCTCTAGCCCTAAGGCTAAGCCTCTATCCGCATCATCCAAACAAATAAAGTCAACCTCAGTAGTGCCATGAGTTTCATCCGTCCATTCATCATTGTCAGATATTTCCTTTTCATTTTCCCATCCACATAAACTCATCAAGAATATAACCATGCGAGGATAGTCATCTTGTGGAAAAGGAAAGCATTGGGCTATCGGGGATATGTCCTCTATGGAGTAGGGGTCAGTCATGGTTAATAGGCGAATTAGCCATTCTAATTCCTCAACATTTTCCTCTCTGGCTAATACATCTATATGATCCCATTCAGTTTCAATTACAGGATAGCACATGTGAAATATCTGAGAAAGGTACAGATGATACCTCTCATCAAAGGCGGGAGTGGATGAAGTGTATGATGATCGTGCATCTGCCATATCTGCAAACACAGATATAGCATCAGTAGGTTTGTGAGACAGGTCAATCTAGTTCTTGATTGTATACGGATATTTATCCTCTTTTTGTGCTCTTGCTCTTTTTACTATTTTTTGTTTTTCTTTTCTTTGTTTTGTTTTTTTTTTGTTTTTTATAATGTATGAAGCTATATATATACATCCCCTTGAATTTGGCAATTACATGGTCAGGGGAGAAGGTTAAGGAGGAAGCATTAGAATGTCGAGCGTGAGTACATGCTCCCCCTTTCCTTGGGTAGATCATATTATTTGCAATGATGTTGCGGCCTCTTGGAACCAATTTGTCCAGCGGGTCATAGGTTGTGATGTGGGCAGATAGCTTTTTATGACCCTTGTGGCCACATCCAATTGTAGAGATGGTAGTGTACGCTCCCATTGACGAATGGAGGAAATGGTTTCCGACGATACTATTACAAGGGGAGACGTAGACTCATCAGTTTTTTGTTGGGTGTTGACAAGAGTAGGTGTAGAGCATGTAGAAACTTCTATATCAGCGTGTGCCTGGCATGAGGAGCTAGAAGCTTCATGTGGCTCCCCCCTTCCTGAGCTAGGTGGTAATGATCGATATCGTTTGGGAATCCAAACTAACTCTGGAAGAAGTGGTGTGGAGCACTCTGTTACCTTTCCCTTACCACGATCTTGAATTATCGTTGGGGTGGCAACAATTGGTTTGCAAGGTTTTATAGGTGATGTAGAGGGATTCAGCTTATGTTTAGGGACCCAAATCTGGTCATTTCCCTCATAGTACCCTTGGGCTACTAATAATTTTTTAGGGATCCATCGCGATGTTACATTGCCCTTTCTCGGGTGGGCAGCTGCTTTCCTTTTACGAGGCTTCTTGGTGGCTGAACGAGATTGAGCAGGGAAGGTAGCTGTTAACGAAGCTTTGGGGACCCATTTGTATGTACTCTTTGGCATAGTAAGCGAAGCTTTATGGACCGCCTTGCCTGTTTCCACTCTTGGCGTTGAAGCGTTAGAGGGGTGGCCAACAATCGAAGATGGTTTTGCCACTGGACTTTGTGATTTTTCATTATCTAATATTTGAGTGGATGACTTAGGTGCGGGATTTTGAGCGGTCAGACCTAGTGTTGGTTCTTGCGTTGTGACTTGTCTGGTTGCCCAATCGATATTGCACTTGGTGGCCATCATCCATTTACGCCCTAAGATTACAGTCCCTTCCATGGTGCCAGCAGGCATAACCAAAAAGCTTTGAATTATGGTTCCCTTGTCATAAGCAACCGGAGTGTGCAGAATTCCTGAGACAAGGGTTTTCTTCTTGTTGATTCCTTGGACTTGGATAGAACTCTTGGTTAAAGGTGGTTTTCCCAGTTGACACCACACGCCATATGATAGCAAATTGTGTTGAGCTCCTGTATCCAATAATGCATTATACAGCACCTCCCCGTAAGGACTCTGTAACTCAATTGGGTATCTTAGAGGTGGGTCAGATTCCAGTGCATCCTCCTCTGCTTCCTCGAAAAATACTTGCGTAATTCCCAAGTTGGCTTCTCGTTGTCGCCTAGCACGCTGTTGACGTTCTTTGGCTTCGACTCTCGCTTGTATCTTTTTAAGCTCAGCTTGTTCTTTAGCTGCCTTCTTTTGATGGATTGCATGTAACTCCTCCTGGCTTAGGGGGTCATAGTATCTTTTGAATTTACTCCCATTAAGGAATCCAATGGTTTCAACTCCGTCGAGAGTCTCCACTCTGATGGTACCTTGCGGGGTAATTTCACATACTCTATATGGTCCCTTACCAGCATATTTGAGCTTCTTCTTTTCGTTTCGCACTCCATACATCAGGATTTTATCCCCAACCTTGATGTCCTTGTCCTTTAGATGGCGATCAAACCATCTTTTCCTCCTATCCTTCTCCACAAGGGCATTGTATACAGCCAATTGTCTTTCTTCGTTTAGCCGCTCAAGGATATATAGACGCTCTACTAAGGGATTACCATCCCAACCCTCTTGAGTTGCAACACGAAGACTAGGAATGACAAATTCCCATGGCATGACTGCTTCTTGGCCATATACCATTTTGAATGGTGTACAATTAATAGCCACTTTGTACGCAGTACGATAGGCCCATAAAGCTGTCGTAAGCTTTAGATCCCAATCCGTGCGATGAGCTTCAACTGTCTTTGTCAAAATAGAGATTAAGGTCTTGTTGGTACTCTCGGCTTGGCCATTCGCTTGCGGATAATAAGGAGTAGATTTATGATGGGATATCATGAAATTTGTTGTGAGCTCCTTAATCACTTCATTTATAAAATGCGTACCATTGTCGCTCACAAGTTCAAAAGGACAACCGAATCGTGTGATTATATTTTCAAAAAGGAACTTGGCTGTTGTCCTTGCATCTGCCTTACGTGTCGCTTTCGCTTCAGCCCATTTGGTCATATAGTCAGTGGCCACAATAATATAGCGAGATTGTGTGTTTCGGGCCGCTGGACTAATTGGACCTACAAAGTCTAAACCCCACTTTTCAAATGGTTGGTTTACTTTGATCGGATGTAGGGGCATCTGATCTTTCCTCTGCGGTTTCTTGTATCGTTGGCATTCATCGCAACCCTTCACAAAGAGTGATGCATCTTGGAACATAGTGGGCCACCAATACCCTGATTGTAAGATCTTTCGCGCAGTTAAGTCTCCTGAGAAGTGACCACCGGCTACGCCCATATGTGCCTCTTGCAAAATGTATAGATACTCATCCTCTCGGGCACAACGCCTAAGAATGTCATCCTTTCCTCTTTTATAAAGAGTCCCTGCTATCAGGCAATAGGGTTCGCATTCTTTGATCAGCTTCCGAGCTGGATCTTTGCGAAGCTCCTTGGGTGGAAAGCCATTAACCAAAAAGTTAACAATCTTCTCACTCCATTCAGGCATTGTCTCCACCATGAACAGGGAAGTGTCAGGTAAGTCATCATCAACCCCTGTAGGAGCCTCACCATTGGGTATGCGAGACAAATGATCAGCCATAACATGTTTCTTGCCAGGTCTCACAACAACCGTGAAATCAAACTCAAGAAGAATCAATAGCCATCGTGTGATTCTTCCTGTGGAGCATGGTTTGTTTACCAGATACAACAATGCTTGATGATCCACATAGAAAACAAACTTGGTGGCAAGGAGGTAATAACGAAATTTCCTTACTGTATATATCATTGCCAACCCTTCTCGCTCCGTAGTGGTGTAGTTCATCTCAGCATCGTTCAACTGGCGACTGGCAAAGCTAATGGGGTAGTCTAGCTTGTGTTCTCCAGGTTGAGTTAACACACACCCAATAGCAAAGTTTGATGCATCAATATGCACATGGAAGAGTAAATCCCAGTTAGGCATTCTCAAGATTGGAGCACTCGCCAAGGCCTTCTTTAATAGCTCATAGGCACGGTCACATTCTTCGGTCCAAATAAACTCGATGAGAAGCTTATACAATGGTCGAGCTATCTCGGCGAAGAAGAGAATAAACCTTCGATAATAACCAACGTGGCCCATAAAGCGTTGGACTCCCTTGTAGTTGGTGGGTGGGGGTAATTCCAGAATGACCTTGATTTTACTCTCATCAGTGGAAATCCCATTTTTGGACACTATATGCCCTAAGATAACTCCGTGTTTAACCCAGAATTGGCATTTGAAAGGATTCAAGGAGATGCGATATAATCTACACCTTTCAAATATTTTTCGTAAACACATCAAGTGCTCGTCCCAAGAGGAATGAACACAAAGATCATCTAAGAAAGCTTCACAGAAGTCCCTTAGATATTCCTTAAAGGCCGTGTTTATCAATCGTTGGAATGTTGCAGGTGCATTGGTCAGGCCAAAAGCCATGACGCGAAAGGCAAACACTCCAAACTCCATGATAAATGCTGTTTTAGCTTGGTCCTCGTCTGCAATTGTGATCTGATTGTAACCCGAGTACCCATCTAAAAAGCTATATGCCTCCTTGCCTGCCACTCTTTCAAGCACATGTTCAGAATATGGCAAGGGGTAATGATCCCTTCTGGTGGCTGCATTAACCTTTTTGAGATCAACGCACACTCTGAGTTTCCCATTCTTCTTTGGCACGATGACTATCGGAGAAACCCATTCTGAGTGCTCAATTGGGTATATGAATCCACATTTTACCAGCTTTTCAATTTCCTCTTGTACAATCTTTGCGTACTTAGGATTCATTGGGTAGGGACGTTGCTGGACTGGTTTAGCAGTGCTAATCATTGGAATCGTGTGTTGCACCACCGAGGGTGGAACACCCTTCATATCATGATATGTCCAAGCAAATATGTCCTTGAATTCTTTAAGAAGCTTCGTAAGTGCAGCTTCTTCCGCCTTGGTGAGGTCTTGAGCAATATAAACTGGTTTAGACTCCTCACCCGGATCTGCTAAGTCTATCTCCTTAACTATCGCAGGGCCATCGTAGACACCGCTACTCCCATTGGTAGGCGTTCGTTGGGCTTTTGTGTAGACTACTTTACGTTCCCCTGTGGTGAATGATTTGAAATGCTCGGGTGCGGGGTGTAAGTCTACTGGTTCTTGTTGTGCCAGGCTTTTTTCTTTCAATTCCGCTTCCTTTTGTTGTTGAGCCAACTCTTGGTTTTGCCGCCTTCTTGCAGTACGACTTAGTTTCGGCTTCTCTTCGATTTCTAATTGGGCGACGTCATGAGGTTGCGGAATACACCACATGACACTTTGGAGGTATTGTCCCCAATTATCCACTATCTTCCGATGAGCATCAATGGCTCCTACATAACTAAGCCATTCTGCAGTGGATCTTTCCTTGTTTATTGCAGTGCGTACATTGGCTCGATAGCGTTGACGCTTATGTCTCGTTTTCTTCTTACCAAGTTTCTGATTTTTGTTTTTATCAGATTCGGACTCACTTGGTCGATCTTCACTTTCGGATGAACTGCAGGAGGTCACCGTCCTAGGCCCTGAGCACATTGCTTCCACATTTGGGTGAATATTTGATTCATCCCTCCCATCAGGCTCAGAGTCAGTTTCTTCTTGAGATTCATACTCAGAGTTGCATTGGTCTGAGTCTTCACTACTGTCAGTGTCAGTGGAGTTCGCCACTTTCTTGCCATCAGGAGTCAAGTGCATAACACCTATCATGTTTATTGGCACTAATGGTGGTATATCTTGCCCCTCAAGTGTTACCCAACTTGTGCCTCTATTTCCCCATGTGTCTATGGTTGCCGCTAAGTGTACCCAATCCACGTTATCCGACTCAGTCATACCCGGTAGGACATCCATGTAAGGAGAATCCTTCCCATCATCAGTCTCTTTTTTGCATGTATAGCAATACCTTAATGGGGCGGAATGAACAGTGGTATCCGATCGATTATCGATGATAACCTTGCTTCCTAAAGGATGTGCACGACCATTCTCAAGATCAACTCGAATGACAGAGTCCTGGAATTGTAGGTAGACATGGTTTTTCGACCAATCATGCACCATTTGTGCTTCCCTCATGAAAGGACGTCCTAAGATCATTTGATATGACATAGGATGCTTGGAGAAATCCATTACAATGAAGGTATGTTTTACCTTGTATCCCAGGACCTTGATCTTGAGGTCCCTTAACATTCCAATAGGTTTAGCTATGGTTCCGTTTGCCATCTTAACCACTATGTTTGTGACTTCGAGGTGAGGCCTTCCCATAGATTCCCAACAGTTTTTAGTCACAATGCTCACTCCAGCACCACCATCAAGGATTCCCTTTAGAGTTAATCCCTTGGTAGTAATGGGGAGGGTGGCATTAGATTCGTCACCTTCAAAGTACTGTCCCAACTTGTTCACAGGTATTTCCACGACCGAATCTTCATCAAAGTTGGGTTGTAGATCCCAATGCTCCCCTTCACCTTGAAGCGTGTCGGGTCTATCCATATTTGCAAATTGTGGTAGCCCCGCCTTTAGTTCTCCATTGAGAAATGCCCGAAGAGCTAAGAATAGCTCAGGATCTCCATATAATTTGGATATGATCGTGGTTCTGATCTCAGAGGACATGAAATCCATTAGCTTAGATACATTCAACGGTACTTTTCGAGACATCGCCCCTTGACTAGGGACTGGTGAAGATGGAATCACTTCCTCTTCGATGGGGTCAGGCATTCCCTCACTAAACATTCTTTCAAGCAAAAAGGGTGTTTGCCCACTTCCTGATGTTCTATCCTCACTTTCTTCTCGAATGATACTCGGTATAGCTAACGGTTTATGGTTCCTGTGAGGTTGAACTTGCGTAGGAAACACTGTGTCTGGAATTTTGATTTTTCTCGGGTTTGGCTCCAGTTCTCTTTGTGTTTCTTCCACCAAACCCCTTAAGTGTTGCACTTGTTCAATCTCCTCAACTGGGTTTGGGTAAGTTCCAATCTTTTTCTTGAGGGTTTTTGGCCCACGTGGCTTGTCTTGGGGAGTCTCAGTCAGTTTGGGTGGTCGAGAGGGCATTAACTGACTTGGTTGTGGGGCCGAGGAAGTCTCCTTCTGTTTCCCCTTATTTTTGTACTCATTTGATTCTCCTTCGTTGAGCTCCCGAGTGGGTTCCTCCCTTAAGGTAGTGGCTTTGGTCCCCATGGTTTCTATTGAATCAGAATCATCTTCAGGATCGTTCATATACACGGGGTCGTCTCCTGTCCCTATGTTGGTCTTTGAACTGGGCTTGGAGCTTGTGGCATTAAGCGATCTCTTTCGCCGTGTTTTCTTTTTCTTTGCCTGAGCGATTGATGCAGTATCCCTCTCTTCAAGAATGTAGTTTTGATTTTGAAGCATTGACCGTGTAACTACATTCGCGGGTACAATGGGTGTGGTTCTTCGTGCTTGGTTGGTGACCTCAACCAAATTCAATGGCGTAATCTTGGGTGCATTAGGATTATGTGGACATTGAGCGATCAAATGATCTATGCCACAACGATTACATGTAAGTACCGGCATTCCTGATGTGCTCCCTTGATTTGGTTGCATCTGAGTAGCGATCTTCTGTAGCCTATTAGGGCATCATGTCCACGTGATCTAACTCACACACATCACCCTCACTATCACTAACACATACATCATCATCATGTGCATATGTGACAGTGGCGGGGACCAAACTTTGCAAGCATGAAAAATATTCAAAATCTGAATATTCTCTCTCTAGAATATTTTCTCTCTCTAGGCTAAAATAGTTAGAAACAAGGTCTTTATATTTTTGAAGAGGGGTTGATTACAGGGGAAGATACTAGACATCAAAAAGGGTTGGGAGAGGAATCTTACATTCTACCCCACTTAAAAAACGTGAGATGTCCTCATCTCGCAAACTGGGATAATTTCTCAAGATGCACGAATATGAGACTTAGAGAAAAATTTTAATCAAGATTAACCACCAAGAAACGTCTTAAAGAGAGCAAGATTCAAAATAAGAACAAGATTTAAACTTTATTCATTCTCGGAACTTATACAGTAAAGATAGAAGAACTCTTTACACTTCCATAAGCCCGTCCATCATATGATCACAAAAGCAGTCCTCACAAGCTGCACAAGTATAAGGTAACTCATCTATGGGAATAATTCTGTTGGTTATTGCTGCACCTATCTCAGTGGTATGAGGTGATCTAACAAAAGGACCTCTGAGAGGCAAGCCAAAAACGGGATAAAGGCATATCTTCTCATGAGGAAGAAAATACGCTAGTAAGAAGATCCGCTCAGAAAACCCAAGATGTCTTGATCTCATGACGCAGTAGTATCGGGGACCCAAACCCAAGGCTTCGATAACCATGGCCAAGCGGACATTGTTACGAAAGTGCTGCTGACCCCAGGGTGTTACCCTAGTTATGTCTTGATAGGTCCGCCATTTGGTCTGAGCTACAGAAGTTCCCAAGTGAGGGAAAAGTGAGCGCTCATACTGTTCTATAAAATCCTTCTTCACAGACTCACTTGCATCTTGAAGGTGAGGAATCATTATGGATAAAACTAATTCCTGTTGCCAAGCCATGAAGGAGATTAAGAAGAAGGGAGATCGATGGAAGTAAGATTACTGTGAGCGATAAGTAAAAGTTACGACTTATATAAAGGAAGGAGCTAGCGTAACTTAGAAGCCAACGGTATCTTGCCATTGAAGTTTTACCGTCTTCCCATGATTTGGGTTTGGCACATATTTCTATGAAATACATTAAGAACTTTGAGATGAGGAGATAAAAGAAGCTCGTAAGCTAAGTCGCTTACTTTCTTTGAATTCAGATAAGGCTCACAATATCTGGGGGATAACTTCTTAAACTCCCCAATAGATAAAGAACTTCTTTTGGGCCGTACTCGAATGAAGACCAAAACCTTGGTATCCAAAACACCGATTTTTACTTCTGAACTCATTGTTCTGAATCCTTAAAACAGGTGGAACTCCTGAGAAGTATTCTAGGGAAAGGGTCTTTCTTTCTTAAACAGAATCGTTCTTTTATTTTAGAGATCAAAAATGGAGATTCTTACTCCTGTATACCTCGAAGGCTGGGGAGGAATCTTTTAAAGTTAGAGGGTGCAGGTTTTGGCGGGACCTTTACTACAAAGGCTTTGGCAAAATCCTTTGCCATTTTTACTGCTTCAGCCATGGACACTGGTTTGGCATTTTTGACCAGTGTGTCCAAAGGTTCGTTCATTGCCCGAATGAACCTGGCCATGAGCTGTTCTTCATCTAGAGGTGGTGAGTATTTGAGTAGAAGAGCAAAGGCTTGGTGATATTCTTCAATGGTTTTGTTCTCCTGCTTTAGTTCTAAAAATTCATTCATTTTGGTTTCCAAAAATCCAGGGGGACAGAATCTCTTTCTCAAATAGGTTTTTAGGTCATTCCAAGATTGGGTATTTCTATTTAGACGGTTGGTGTCACAGTGGTTCCTCCATGCTACCCTGGCTGTTTCCACTATTTTCAACCGGCCAAGAGCTATTTTGCTCAGCTCATTATAACCTGTGACGTCAAAATACTCTTCCATGGCTTCCACCCATTTCTCCACAGTCTCACCTAGGTTCTCCCCTTCTCCTTTGAAGGGTCCTGGTTGAGTCCTATGAAGAGCCTTGCGAACATCAGGATCAAGTTCGTTATCTTCAGTGATGACAGGGTCTGGCTGCTGACGGCTACGATTTCCTCGTCTCATGATTCTGTCAAAAATTTATATATTAGAGAGAGAATAGTTATAAGATTAGAGAGGAGATTCTTATTTTTGAATACCTCAAAAACTGGGGAGAATTCTTACATTCTACCCCACTTAAAAAAAAGCGCGAGATGTTCTCATCTCGTAGGAAGAGAACAACTCTTTTTCTTAAGATCCAATTTTATTCTGGGGTTCCTTATATTCTGGTCAACCCAACAGAATACTAGGATAAATATCCCTTAGAACTTATCAACAATTCATTCAGATCATATCATTCATATCTTTAACATGATAATGGTCCATTAGACCGAAAAATTTCCTTCTGAACATTCCTCCACGGGAATTTTAGTCAAGTAAGTTCTCAATTTGTCATCCCTTAACTTGATCTAACGGTCAAGTATTAATAGTAGCAATCTGACAGCACAATCCACTAATCTCATAGTGATTTGCTGAAATCATTATCATCATTCCAATTATGAATATCATCACAGGGACTCGTCCCATTCATCCTCATTGAGGTTTCGCTCAGCTTATTACATTTCAACCAAATTTCAAGGATCATCATTTTTCAATCAGAATCCAATTCAATTCATCAATTCTCAAATAGAATTAAAAATCATATCAACCACATTCGAAATCATCCTCTGGATAGTATTAACGCTTATAATTTCAAGTCTTAGATTTACTCGTATATACTGTCAGTAAAGAGCTGCAGTATACTCTCGGTATATACGGGTAGTCACGGCCCTTGGAATTATAAGGTAAATACCATCATGTCTAGGCCTCAAGCAAGTCAGGGATTCTATATAATTGTGGTACTTCCATCTGAAGACCCAATTACCAAATTACGAATTTTAGTTTGAATATCAAATTGTATGACTTATATCACACAATTACAACCTTTTTTTTGTTTCTTGATAAATTTTTGACATATTTGTCTTCTCAGTTGATCTTTATTAACCAAATGCTCTGATACCAACTGTGAGATCCCGATCTCCACCGCGCAACGGATTCGGGTTACTAGCAGCGGAAGTAGCACATCATGCGTGGGTAGGGGTCTCACACTCGGGGCCTCGCCCACGGATATCCGGACAAGAGACTAATCCGTCGGTTTGTCCAAAACCGAAACCGGAAAAACTTCCTTTACCCGGAAAGCATGGGCGATTCCACCAGGATAACTCATTACTCTAACGTAGTCAAGATCATTACAGATCAACTGATCTGACTGCACCTTTAACGGTACTTGGTCAAATCAAGGAAGAAACTTGCACTTGGATCATTGGGATCTACGCTTTTTTCCCCATCAAGAGGCACAGCCGTTGATTCCTATCCATAGAACAATTTCTATCCGGGATTTACTTCATCTATCGTAATAATAGAAATTAAATCTCGATTTACGGATCCATCAGTCCAGCCTAACCCCATCCGATCCCATGGGTTAGCCAACCGCCCAACCACTGTAGTGATGGGATCCAATTTGGAATTTGGTTAGGTTTTGTCCCGGGTACCAAGGAAAAGAGTTCCAAGGCCCCCTAGCCGGAATTTCATGCAAACATAAAACTAGCCACACCACTTACACACCCAATATGAAAATTACCTTTTTCTTAGCATCAGCTAACTTTAAAACAATCCTTTAATGAAACCATAGTACCACTGATCACAATCTCCCAATTTATCCAGTTGATTCATAATTTTCCATCATTCCTTCATCAGAGTATCTATGGCATCATTGGCAACTAGAACGCTCACCACCTGTCCACACAGGGGCCGTTTCAATAGTTCCTAGCCCATAATACTCAACAATATAATCACTTATCAAGATGGACTCTCGTTGAAGATCAGCAAGATCAACCAACAGATCCATATAAAAGAGCCATGGACTCATCCGTTGAGGACCAGCAAGGTCAGTCAACCAGATCCATGCCCGGTTCCAGAAAACAACTCTTACTCCTTGTTCCAATATCTTCCTCGACGCACGCGTGGGTATCCTAGGCGACCCAGAGCCCGAGCACCGTATGGTCAGCACCCTCTAGGATCCTTCGCAGGTGACCTAGCGCTTCACTCATAGGCCGCTTCCTTGGTCCCTCATCCACCGTACCGGAAGCTCACCATTTTAATCGAACCGAGGCTGGTCAAGACCTCGGCCGACCTTGCTACGTGAGACGTCCTCCATTGACTCTCCGTCAGCAGTTGCAACTTTATCAGTTAGGTCTCCACGACCTTAATCACAAGACAGTCAAAATGCTTTCCCAGCATTCTTGACATAAAACAGCCATTTACAAACAGCATTTATAAACAGTTTACAAATACAATTTCTATGTTAACTCTCATTTTTCCACATTATCCCTCATACAATCCACATTACTTATTCCACATTTCATTTATATGTGTACTCATCCAATCACATCATTTTCCATCTCTTCACTTCAGATTCCTTCACGTCACATATCATATATTCACATCCATATCCACATCCATACATCCACATCCACATCCACATTCACATCCATATATCCACATCCACATTCACATCCATACATCCACATCTACATGCTTATCTCCATTTTCACATCCTCATTTATACATCCACATCCCATATCCACATTCATACATACACATCCATATCCACATCCATATCCGCATTCATACATACACATCCATATCCACATCCACATGCATACATTCATTATCACGTCCTCATTCATACATCCACATCCACATACATACATACATCCACATCCACATTCCCATTCACATCTATACATCCATATCTACATGCACATTCACATCCATACATCCACATCTATATCCTCATTCACATCCATACATCCACATTCATGTATCTACATCTACATGCATACATCCATACATACACATCCACATTTACATCCATGCATCCACATCCACATCCTCATTCACATCCATACATCCACATTCATATATCCTCATCCACATCCACATTCACATCCATACATCCACATCTACATGCTTATCTCCATTTTCACATCCTCATTTATACATCCACATCCCATATCCACATTCATACATACACATCCATATCCACATCCACATGCATACATACATCCACATCCACATTCCCATTCACATATATACATCCATATCTACATGCACATTCACATCCATACATCCACATCTATATCCTCATTCACATTCACATCCATACATCCACATCTACATGCACATTCACATCCATACATCCACATTCATGCATCCACATCCACATTCCCATTCACATCTACATCCACATACATACATACACCCACATCCACATTCCCATTCACATCTATACATCCACATCTACATCCACATTCACATCTATGCATATACATCTTCATGCATACATCCATTTTCACATTCATACATCCACTTTCACATTCATACATCCATACTCCCATCTCCACATCCACACATCCACATATATACATCCATTTCCACATTCCCATTCATGTAACCCCATATGTCTTCACATCTAATCTTTTACATCACATCCATTCTCGCCCTATCACAACCCATATACATCCTATTCTATCACATACACTTCTTACCTCATCCCATACACATCTTATCACATCCTATCACTTTCCATACGCATCTTATCAATTCTTATCACATCTCATACACCTCTTATCACATCTTATCACATTTCATATCTTTTTTAAAAAAAAAGAGAATTCTTATATTTTATATAAGATTTCTCTACCCATTTATTTATACATAAATTCCATTTAAGGAGACTAACACTTTCGAAATTAAAATCAATCTTTTATGCATCTTCTTATGCATAAATTCAGTTTGGTAGAAAATTACACTTTTAGAATAAAAGAATTTCTCTTATGCATCTAAGTTAAGCATAAAATCCATTTATGAGAAAAATCACACTTTTAGTATAAAAAGAATATCTTTTATGCATACCTATATGCATGAAATCCAATATGATAAAAGTAACACTCTTACAATAAAATAATCAACTTTTATGCATACTTCTATGCATGAAATTCAATTATGATATAAGTCACACTTTTATAATAAAATAATCAACTCTTATGCATACTTCTATGCATGAAAATTAAAAATGATAAAAGTAACACTTTTGATATAAAAATTTATCATTATGCATACTCTTATGCATGAAAATAGAAATGATAAAAGTAACACTTTTGATATAAAAATTTATCATTATGTATATTCCTATGCATGAAAATAAAAATGATAAAAGTAACACTTTTGATATAAAAATTTATCATTATGCATATTCCTATGCATGAAAATAGAAATGATAAAAGTAACACTTTTGATATAAAAATTTATCATTATGCATACTCTTATGCATGAAAATAAAAATGATAAAAGTAACACTTTTGATATAAAAATTTATCATTATGCATACTCTTATGCATGAAAATAGAAATGATAAAAGTAACACTTTTGATATAAAAATTTATCATTATGTATATTCCTATGCATGAAAATAAAAATGATAAAAGTAACACTTTTGATATAAAAATTTATCATTATGCATATTCCTATGCATGAAAATAGAAATGATAAAAGTAACACTTTTGATATAAAAATTTATCATTATGTATATTCCTATGCATGAAAATAAAAATGATAAAAGTAACACTTTTGATATAAAAATTTATCATTATGCATATTCCTATGCATGAAAATAGAAATGATAAAAGTAACACTTTTGATATAAAAATTTATCATTATGCATACTCTTATGCATGAAAATAAAAATGATAAAAGTAACACTTTTGATATAAAAATTTATCATTATGCATACTCTTATGCATGAAAATAGAAATGATAAAAGTAACACTTTTGATATAAAAATTTATCATTATGTATATTCCTATGCATGAAAATAAAAATGATAAAAGTAACACTTTTGATATAAAAATTTATCATTATGCATATTCCTATGCATGAAAATAGAAATGATAAAAGTAACACTTTTGATATAAAAATTTATCATTATGCATACTCTTATGCATGAAAATAAAAATGATAAAAGTAACACTTTTGATATAAAAATTTATCATTATGCATATTCCTATGCATGAAAATAAAAATGATAAAAGTAACACTTTTAATATAAAAAAATTATCCTTTATGCATGATATTAAAATTCAATTTCTCCATGATTATAATGAAATTCTTTCAATTAATCTAGGATGATAATTCCTAGAATATGGTAGGAAGTCCTCTTTTTATGCTTTGAATGAGATTATTTTATGCATAATTTTTATAAAAATTTTGCCATAGCTCCGCTGCTATGACTGATAAATCTCAATTTTTCTAAGGGATAATGCTTATCATTAAGGAAATAATTAAAATAATCTCTAATTGGATTATTAATCCATAATGGATTGAATCATTAATATACATAAACTAAAAGCATAGAAAAAAGCCATTAATTTGGCCTCAAGCATAGCTTAATCTTGGGTTAAGGAAAAGCTTTATGAAAAGCTTGATTTGGATTGAGAATGGGTCATGAGTATGACCATTTCTTGAGTGAGAGAGAGAATTTACATAAAAATCATTAGAATTTAAACATAAATGAAAATTAACTTCAATAGCATTATGTAACTCTTCACTACTATTCAAACTTCAATAGCATTTAAAAAAAACCATACCAATTAAACTTCTCAAGCTTGAGAGGGGTTGAGAAGAGAGAAACATTGAGAAATTATAGAAAGATCAATATTCGCTAATTACCTTACAACTTGCTTGATTCTTTGTTCACGGTAGAGGCCCCCAACCAATCAATTGGTTAAGTATGTTGATGGAGCCACTAAAGGGGGATTGAAGAAAGAGGGAAGCTCCAAAAACTAGTGAATTATTAAATGAATTCACAGTTCTTGGCTTAGGTGGAGTAGAGTAACGATGCATAAACACTATCTATTTTTCAACAAGGGGGAGGCTTCTATTTATAGGAAAAATTGAGCTCCTAACTAAACAAACTGATTCTAGAATTTTCTAAATCAGTTTGGTCAATATTTGACCATTTTTAAGTTAGTTAAGCTAACTTTTTGGAACTAGACTTAAATGAGGAGAGAGGAGAGATGAAATATCTCAATTTTTATGAGTTTAAAACTCATTCAAGCATGTGAAATATGCACCTCCTTTAAAGAACTCTCTTTCCTTACATATGTGTCATAATGGAATCATTTTAATATTGCTCATAGTTTTTTACTAATAAACCTTGTACATTTTCAACTCTTCATCTTATGTGAAATATGCACATCCTTTAAAGAACTCCCCTTCCTTACATATGTGTCATAATGGAATCATTTTAATATTGCTCATAGTTTTTTACTAATAAACCTTGTACATTTTCAACTCTTCATCTTATGTGAGCATTTAAGGGACTCCCCTTCCTTACATATGTGTCATAATAAAATCATTATTTCCAAAATATCTCATATTTTTAATATTGCTCATAGTTTTTTACTAATAAACCTTGTACATTTTCAACTCTTCACCTTATGTGAGCATTTACTCATTTTTGGGTATCTTCTTTTTTACAAATTGGATTTATCTACTCCCTACACATGGATTGATGCTATTGGCCCATAGGAACCTTAATTGGACCATAGTCTAAAGATTTCTGAGAATCTAGACCCTTAGACTAAGGTTCTTTATACCTATTTCCAATTAATTCCAATTGCACATTGGAAAATTTTTTTTTGAATTTCTGTTTCAGGGGAACTCATCTGAATTATAAGAGATATTTTTCTATCCAAAAATATTCAAAATCTGAATATTCTCTCTCTAGAATATTTTCTCTCTCTAGGCTAAAATAGTTAGAAACAAGGTCTTTATATTTTTGAAGAGGGGTTGATTACAGGGGAAGATACTAGACATCAAAAAGGGTTGGGAGAGGAATCTTACAATGCTTGTGTTTGTGTTTTAGGAGGAGGAAGAGAAAGAAAGAAGAAGAAGAAGAGAGTTCACGAGAATAGTGAGTAGAGAGAGAGAAGAAAGAAAGAAAGAGTTTTGAAGTGTGAAAGAGAGAGAGTGAAGAGTGGAGTGAAGTGAAGATTAGCCAAATGTTGAATGCAGTGATGCTGTTGTTGCAGATTGACTGAAACATGGAAGTGTTGGAAATATTGGTTCTTTTTCATTAAATTCTTGGAAACAACTTACACAAAACCATTTTGACATTAAATTTCTTTATTCAGTTTAGAATGGTGAAGTTGTGTCTTGATGATTTGTTGGGTCGTAGTAGTTTGTTCTTTTCCATTTGTGTGTCTGTGTGGGTGTGTGTAAATAAAACATTGTAAATTATTTCATACAAAAAGATGTCTTTTCGGTGTGTGTTTCTAGGATTTAGGCTGTGTGTGGTTGTTATTTAGGACGCATTCACTGTTTTAGTGGGTATTTAGTGCGTTGGACTAGAGAGTAGGAAGGCCAGTCACCCACCAAGTTTCACCACCCAAAGTTAGAGACAGAGCCATTGAAAGAAATTTATAGGACTTCAGAGGATTTTTCCAGAGTGTATAGTCTCAATCTTGAAGGGGAGGATGCAAGGCGTTTGACTCCCAACAATGAGGTGCCACCAAAGCACTGGCTAAGAGTGTTTTTAGAGCTCCCCAAGAAAGACAAGAAGGTGATGTTGCGAACGGTAAATCAAGAGAACTACCTACCCTTGTATACATTATATAAATAGGTTTACTAAACTAAACCCTCAAACTATTATGTGGGCCTTCAATTTGCTTGAGGCTATGTCAACCAGGTATGCACTGGTCCTGTGAAGTGGGCCGTATTTTTTGAGCAAGTTGTTAAGAAGACAAGTGTCGATGGTACATAAAAAAAAGAACTCAGTGGATGTGCGAGGCAGATGTACAGTCGATGTCATCTATGAGCTATGGTGTAACACTATCTCAGGACACATGCACTCCATTGGCACAAGGTAGCCTATATGAGGCAAAGGTGGAGGTCTTAGGTCAGGTGAAGACATTGGTGGATGATATTCTGCTGAATACTGAGTGCAGTAAAAGAAGTTGCATTGCTGGCTCTTCATACAACAACAACGAAGGTAGAGGAGGCAAAGTGCAGCTTGCATCGCATTGAAGAGGTACAATTGAATACCACACCATGATGCGTCAATCAAATAACATGTCCCCTAATGCACAAGTACAAGCAGAGCGGTAGCTTCAAGATAAACTTTGTCTCACTAGAGAAGCTCTAGAAAAAGTAAAGGTATGTATATTTGTTTTCTGTATATGAAGAAAGTCTATGCCACGTTCATTGCCTCTTTACCTGTGTTTATATGCTGATTTAGACCACAAGAATGAGGCTGTGAAGAAAGCAGGTGTGTGGTAGTACTACTTTCATGATGGGTGTGAAGTTAAAGAACTCTAGCACGATGATCATTCCACAACTGAAAGATTCTTCTACATGAGGATAGTATGTTGATTGTGACGGAAAGTTTCCCAGGGTGTGGCCTTGGGTTTGGAGCGGACAAGTATGTCGTTGGTATGTTTATATTACCTTGCAAGCATGCGTACCATGAATTTTTCTACTCTTATGTATGTGTCAAAGGCAAGTGCATTGTGATTGGTTGTAGCCAGGCCATACCCGAAGAAGCAAAAAAAAATGGTGCAAGGAAACCACTTGTTCATGCCATGCTTGAAAATAAAGGTAGCAACCTATACTCTTTAACTGGTTTTATTTGATTAGCACTGCTGGTTTTATTTGATTAGCACTGCTGGTTTTATTTAACTGGTTTTATTTGATTAGCACTGCTGGGCATTTGTTAATAGCAACTTTAAGCACTTGCTATATACTAGCCTGTTTGAAACCGGTTGAAACCCATTTGTAGTGCTTCCATGCTATTACAGTGGGTGTCAATCTAGTGATTGAAAACCTATTGTTATTCTCCAAACATGTAAATTGGTTGTCAGCAGACTCAAACCATTAGTCCAAAACCCTTTCAAGTGCCCCTTCTCTTATAAACTTGTCTTCAAAACGAGTTGCCATTTGTCATACTCTCAATCTATAAACCGGTTGGCAACAAGTTGGTAACCAGTTGGGCCATTTGTCATGCTCTCAATTTATAAACTGGTTGTCAACCAATGGTGGTTATAAACCCTTCCAACCTATAAACCGGTTTCAAAGGGGTTGTTAAAGTGGCCCAATTTATAATCTGGTTTTAAACCAAATTTTAAGTTAACTACCGATGTTTATATAACTGGTTGTCAACTCATAAACTGGTTTTAACCATTGGGCTATAAACCCTCAAAACCTATTATATGGTTATCAACCGATTGGAAACCTGTGGTAAAAAACCCTTTAGGGGTGCCCCAACTTATAAACTCGGAATCCACCAGTTGGACAAACCATAAACCGGTTGCAAAGCTTTGTGTTGCAAATCACATGCTTTTCTCCAACCTCAAAATTCATAGATGAATTACCATGTGTTAAAGAGATTTGTTTATGTCTTCTTCTAATCATTTGAAAGATGTGCTGCTACCAATGAATTTCAAAATGTGCAGGCTACACTTCAGCACCGTCTTTTAGTAGGCAAGTAGGGGAAGAAGTAAGACATGAATATGTTGATCTGAGTGAGGTTGTGGATCATAGGCTTCTCCTTCCTGTAGCACAGGGAACCCCAAAGCAAATGTCTTGTGTGGAAATAACTCTTGGAGAAATCTTGGTGAGTGTTTTTCAATCTCCATCATCATGCTTTCACATGATGAGACTACACTATTGATTTAATAAGTGTTATCATTGTTGGCTTGGAAGAAGGGGAGGGCGATGTCAACAAGGAACCAAAGAGTATCACTCCGAGAACTAAGTTGAGTGTAGGAGAGCTATCAACCCATGAGGCATGATGGAAGAAGCTCTCCAAGTGGACACAATCACACTACAAATGCAGAATCGGGGCAAGCATGTACTAACCGCGTGACTTGTTCTAGGATTCCAAAGAAGAAGGGTTTTGATGATACGGGTGTACTAAATGTTCAACTGTCACCCGTGAGGCAAGAAGGAAGCTCTCCAAATAGGCAAGCTTGTACTAACTGTGTGAAGCATTCTAGGACACCAAAAATGAAGAGTTCTGATGATCAAGGTGAGAATTATTTACGAGTCATTTGAAAAGACCTAACCATTATCCCTAGTGTTGGCCACTTATATTTTTTTATTCTTGTAGTTGAAGAAGCGTTACTGAATGTGACCTTGTACCAACTAGCGCAAAGAGGAAGAAGAAGAAGAGAAATACTGATGATCTGCCGCTCTCAAGGGGTGCGCACTCAAAAGAAGATGTTTTGCTGTCCGAGAAATCAACAACAACTACAGCATTTGGGTTTGTAGAGGGTGAGAACACAGAATTTAGAGTTAGAGATGAGCGAGCATCATGTGAGAATGAGAACTAAGTTAGAGATGAGCGAGCATCATGTGAGAATGAGAACTAAGTTACTACTAGGCTAAAATAAGCCAATGATTTAGTTGGTCGAACCTCAACACCTAAAGGGTGCAAGTTATTCTCGTAGCCATCTATAACAGAACACTCCTCTTTTTTACCCCGATGATCTTCCGCGATTAATATATTTCAAGTTTCATTTTGCTAGTATCCCTCTATAGTCCTCTTTCAAGTTTCAACATAGACATGGATACAAGAAGGAAACAATGCACAGATAGAATTATAGAAGAGACAACAATATTCATATATTCTAGAAAATATACATGTTTGTTGTGTTGAGATATCGAGCTCTAGTGAGGCGGTGGACACTGATGACCCGCCTGGGGGATAGGCCCCGCACTTACACCACTGGCATGGTTGGTGAGATCTTAGGTGATATGCGGCCAGTGGGATGACAGGCTGTGTGACAGCCACTCTAGAGACTGGCATAGTTATAGCGCCAGCTCATTTAGTCGGGTTCACACTATAGAGAACCCGTGTATGTATTTGGTTGAGTACCTTTCATATTGTGTGTACTCTTATTCTTATATATGTGTGTTGAGTGTTGAGTAGAGAAGAAGAAGTTTTTCAGACTCTCACCTTGTGTGTTCTCTATTAGGGTTTTGTGAGTGTGTGTGTGTGCTTGCAAGAGCTCAAGCGCTCTTCCCCCTGCATCTTTTCATGGTATCAGAGCCTGGTTCGTGCTAAGGGCTGAGCTGCAAGCAAGAGAACCACAGGAAGCGGTACGAGGGTAAGAGCTTCAACTACTCTTCCCTATTGTGTTGGTGACTACACCCTTGTCGGGAGCTCTACGGGAGGCACCGGCAAACGATATCCGATTGAGGAGCTTTCTTCGCGGGAGTGAAGCTATAGGGCAACTATACAGTCCTACGGACTAAAATTTCGGGCCGAAAACGCGTTTCGGGCGCGTCTGGACCTCCGTTTTTCAGAAAGCAGGCGATTTCGAGCACTGCGGGTAAGTCATCGATTCTCTGCAGAACTCTGTTTTAAGTACTGCAGGAAGACAGATTGACTGTGCAGACACTGTGGGTGCTGCAAAGAGGTCTACAGTTGCCATTGGGTGTATGTATGCACATTGAAGTCACTGGTTGTGACATTTGAGAGTACTACAGTACCGCTGTGCAGAAAATACAGCATTTGTGCAGAAAAACCAGAGTGCAGTTTCTGGTAAAATTGTGTGTTTGGCAAGATGTCAAATGATGGGATAACTCAGATTGTGGCTGAGAAGCTTGATAAGAATAACTTCCATGCTTGGAGGTTCAGGTTGACAAATTTCCTGATGGGAAAAGGCTATTGGGACTACATAGAAGGTGAGCATGAAGAGGCACCGGAGATACCGGATATAAATCCGACTGCTGCAGATGTGAAAGAGTTTAAAGATTGGAACCAAGGAGCCAGGAAGGTTATGTATTGGCTTTCCATTAGTATACAGGACACCATGATTGGGCACATTCAGGATGCCAAGTCCCCCAAGGAGGCGTGGGACACCTTGGTAAAGCTTTATGAAACAAACACCAAGGCACGTAAGATACAGTTGAAGAATGAACTTCATACTGTGGAGAAAAAGAGCATGTCTGTGAATGACTATGCGTTGAAGATAAAGGGTATTGTGGAATCCCTTGCATCTATTGGTGTGTCAGTAGATGATGATGACAAGGTGGAAGTCTGTCTACGTGGTCTCGGGCCACAATACAAGGCGTTTAAGACGTCTATTCAAACTCGGGAAAACATTCCCAACTTTACAGATTTGGTGTCTATGCTGATTATCGAAGAGAAGAACTTGGGTGAAGACCAATAGTCTTCACAAAGCAAAAACAGTTCAGAGCAACAGGCCTTCTACATGAGTTCAGGAAGAGGACGAGGTAGAGGAGGCCGTGGACGCGGTCAAGGAGGTGGCCGAACAGGTAATCAGAATTATGGCCAGCAGCAGCAGCAACAACAACAGTCCCAGAATCAACAACAACAACAACACGCAGGTGGAAGAGGCAAATTCAGAGGCAGGGGGAGTCAAAGAGGCCGTGGAAATTGGCAAAGACAATATAATGATACACGTGAATGCTATTATTGTGGTAAGCCTGGACATGTGCAGTCAGAATGTTATAAGAAGCAGGCTGACATGCAAAATGGAAAAGTGCAGCAAAACAACTATGCATCCTCAAGCAGAAATAATGAGGATAATGAAAGGTTATTTGTTATGCAGCATGTTGTGAATGCCATGTCTGAAAATGTTGATGCAGCACAAAAAGATAATGTATGGTATGTGGATTCAGGCGCTTCGAACCACATGACGAGTCATGGGGAGTGGTTCAAGGAGATGAAAAACCCGGAAAGACCAGGTTTTGTGGAAACAGGGGATGACACTGCTCATCCAATTGCCCACGTTGGAGATGTGCCATTGTCTATGCAGGATGGCAAAGTGAAGTACCTTGCAGATGTACTTCATGTACCGAACATAACAAAGAATCTGGTCTCAGTTGGCCAGATGATTGAGCAGGGTTTGCAGGTTAGGTTTAACCCTGATGGGTGTTATGTCGAAGACTTCAAAGACAAGTGCAGGTTGGTTGCAAAAGGCAACAGAGTGGGCAGAATGTTTACGTTGGATGTAGATATGCCTGAAATGAGTGCTGCGATGTTTGCAAATGGTTCAGGAGTTGTTGCAGACACAGACATATAGCATAAAAGAATTGGACATGTAAATGTGCAGAGATTGAAGTCTATGCAGACAAAAGGAATTGTGACAGGGCTGCCAAAATTTAAAGTGGAAGGTATGCAGAAAATATGTGAAGCATGCCAATTTGGGAAGCAAACAAAGCATGTGTTTCCACGCAACAGATATGTGAGCAGAAATGCACTAGATGTTGTGCATTCAGATGTATGGGGTCCTACGAAGACCATATCTATGGGAGGCTGCAGGTACTATGTGACTTTCATTGATGACCACACAAGGAAAGTGTGGGTATATTTCATGAAGGAGAAGAGTGAGGTGTTCACTCACTTTCAGAATTTCAGAGTTTTGGTTGAAAAGCAAACAGGAAAATATGTCAAGTGCCTAAGGTCAGATGGAGGGGGAGAGTACTTCTCCAATGAGTTCTCTGAATATTTGAAGAAGAATGGTATTCGGAGACAGTATACATGCAGATACACTCCGCAGCAAAATGGAGTTGCTGAGCGGAAAAACAGGCACATTGCTGAGATTGCGCGAGCATTGATGGAAGAGAAGAATATGCCGCATTGCTATTGGGCTGAGGCTGTTTCTACAGCAGTATATATCATGAACAGGACTCCAACTGCAGCCATACATGATGTAACTCCAGAGGAGAGGTTTACTGGCAGAAAACCAGATTTATCTCATCTGAAAGTCTTTGGATGCATTGCATATGTGCATGTGCCAGATGAGCTGAGAACTAAGCTGGATCCGAAAGCTGAAAAATGTGTGTTTATTGGATATTCCCTTGAGCAAAAGGGATACAGGTGTTATAACCCTGCTACACGTGAGTTGAGGGTAAGCAGGGATGTTGTCTTTGATGAGATGAGCAGCTGGTATGCTGCTGAAAAAGAAGCTGTTGGGGCTGATTTGAGTGGAAGTGTGGTTGCACAGAATGCAAGTCAGCAATCACAGTCTTTGAGTGGACCAGGAGAGTCCTCATCTAGTGGGTCTGTTGATAGACCATGGAGTGGCAGGCTGCGTCATAATACCAGCCCTGCAAATGTGATTAGTACATCACGAAAAGGAAAAGAGAAAGTGGTTGAGCCCCTTGTTGGTATGCCTGACATTTCTGCAGGGCATTCTCATGTTGATGGAGAGTCTAGTGGCTCAGACATGAGCCTTGATGAGGAGCTTGGGATCCCAGCTATGAGAACACCTGGTGTAAAGAAGGCTATGGAAGCCATGAATGAGAAGCTGCGAAGATCTGGGAGAGTGAGAAATCCTGTGCAGAGATTTACCTATGATGGTTATGTGGCACATCACTATGCATATATGGCAAAGGTTGTGCAGGTTGTTGAGCCCACATGCATTGATGAGGCTATTGGAAATGTGTGTTGGGAGAAAGCTATGGATGAGGAGATGGATGCACTATATGGAAATGAAACTTGGGATTTAGTGCAATTGCCAGAAGGCAAGAAAGCCATTGGATGCAAGTGGGTGTACAAAGTTAAACATAACAGTGATGGAAGCATAAACAGGTACAAGGCTAGATTGGTAGCCAAAGGATATGCGCAGACATATGGGATTGATTATGAGGAAACTTTCAGCCCAGTTGCCAAGATGGCAACGGTGAGAGTTGTGATAGCAGTGGCTGCGTCAAAGAAATGGTCTTTACATCAGATGGATGTAAAGAATGCATTCTTGCATGGGGATTTGCAAGAAGAGGTGTATATGTTGCAGCCACCTGGATATGAGGATGTGGGTCACCCCGAGCATGTTTGCAGGTTGAAGAAAGCCTTGTATGGCTTAAAGCAAGCACCAAGAGCATGGTCTGACAAGATTTCTGACTATCTTGTCACTATTGGCTTTCGTGTAGCCAATGCAGATTTCTCATTGTATGTGAGACATGGTGATAGAGGGGTTGTGCTTGTTGTCATCTATGTACATGACTTGATCATTACGGGGGACCATGATGCAGAGATCTTTGATGTAAAGATCTTGCTTAGACAGAAGTTCGAGATGAAGGATCTGGGGGAGCTCAGATATTTCTTGGGCATTGAGGTGATTAGGTCACCACATGGCATTGGATTACTGCAGAGACAGTATGGCTTGGACATGTTGTCCAAGTATGGTATGACAGGCTGTAAGCCTATTTCTGTGCCATTGGATCAAAATGGCAAGTTGAGTTCAGATTCAGGAGAGATCTTGGAGGATCCTACTATGTACAGGAGCATAGTAGGAAGTTTGATCTACATGACGATCACCAGACCAGATTTGAGCTATGCTGTTGGGTTGGTGAGTCAGTTTATGCAGGTTCCACGAAAACCGCATTTGGATGCTGTGAGACGCATACTGAGGTATGTGAGGTCTACTTTGCATTGTGGACTATTCTATGAGACTGGGACAGAGATATGTGTACATGGGTACACAGATGCTGATTGGGCTGGTAGTATCTCAGATAGAAGATCTACCAGTGGATTCATGTTTTCTTTGGGGAGTGCTGCTGTGACTTGGAGCAGCAAGAAGCAGCCTACGGTTGCTCTATCGAGTACAGAGGCCGAGTACAGAGGAGCTGCTCTGGCAGCATGTGAGGTAGCTTGGTTGAGAAAGCTACTTGCAGATTTGGGTCTATCAGTGGATAGACAAGTTGTCATTTTCTGTGACAACATTAGCAGTATACAGTTCGCCAGGAACCCAGTCTTTCATGCTCGTACGAAGCACATAGAGGTCCACTACCACTTCGTCAGAGAGAGGGTCTTGGCAGGAGACCTTGACCTTGTTTATGTCAGCACAGAGGATCAGGTAGCTGACATCTTCACCAAAGCATTGGGTACAGAGAAGCTCCGCAGATTCAGGGCTTCGCTTGGTGTACATGAGATGGAGTTGAGCTCGAGGAGAAGTGTTGAGATATCGAGCTCTAGTGAGGCGGTGGACACTGATGACCCGCCTGGGGGATAGGCCCCGCACTTACACCACTGGCATGGTTGGTGAGATCTTAGGTGATATGCGGCCAGTGGGATGACAGGCTGTGTGACAGCCACTCTAGAGACTGGCATAGTTATAGCGCCAGCTCATTTAGTCGGGTTCACACTATAGAGAACCCGTGTATGTATTTGGTTGAGTACCTTTCATATTGTGTGTACTCTTATTCTTATATATGTGTGTTGAGTGTTGAGTAGAGAAGAAGAAGTTTTTCAGACTCTCACCTTGTGTGTTCTCTATTAGGGTTTTGTGAGTGTGTGTGTGTGCTTGCAAGAGCTCAAGCGCTCTTCCCCCCTGCATCTTTTCATGTTGCTCTGTGTATATATACATGGGCTAATTTCAAGGGCGACGACAATGAGGTGTCTGTGATTGGGTTGGCCTTGGATGAATGCTCTCTTCTGCTCTTCTTGACATTTCTTCCCACATTCTTTCCTCTGCTTTCTTGCTTGCCTCATGTTCATGCCTCCAAGCCTCCAACTCAACCTGTATCCTAGATTCCACCCATTCATCCACCTCAATTGTGCACCTCTCAAATTCATTGATAGCAGCTTGGTGGTGGGCTTGAAACTCCCTTTGATATTGTTCTTCTTGGTGATGCCTACACTCTTAGGCTTCCCTTGTGAAATCTCCTACCTGTCTTATCTCTTCTTATGCATGATCATCCACCACCAAAATAATTCTTTGTACAACTTTTATCCTGAATTGTTTAATATGCAATTGAGTATATTTGTGCAGATTAAGTTCCTGTACACAAAGGAAAATGCAGTTTTGTTAGAAACCTCATAGAGCTCTACGTTAGGTGATGAAGATGTTGATTATAAACATCACTTACATAAGGAATATTAAAAATCTTTTCTAGCAAAAGAATTGCGTTAAGGCATGCCTCTACCCACAACTATTAACGCTTGGCTAGTGGACTGGCACCTTTATCCTTTAATATCTCATGGTCTGAAGAATAAGATTAGGCTCCAATAACAGGTGTTTCACAACTGATGCAAACTTTCAAGCACATCCTAAAGGTTGACAAAACAAGCATTAGTTTATCCTACTTCAATAAATCTATTTAAATATTAGGGAAGAGGGAAATGTCAATAGGGACTTACTCTCTAACGCGACCATGATATCCGGACACAGAGTTCGCGAAGTAACATATATTTTGTTCAATGTCGTAAAGAAGCAAACTCCAATGTGCGCTGAAAAAACAAGCAAGACATAGGTGTTATAAAAAAACACACATACAAATTACCTAATATATGTTGTCATTTCATAACTTAATGCGAGACTCACTCTTCGTTATAAGTTGTGACAATAATTTGCGCCAGATAAAGGTTGACCCCCTAAAACTAGGCCATTAGGTCCAAAAATGATGTCCCCTCATTTTGCAATTTCCCTGATATGAGAGGGTCTATAACATATGCACTATTTTGTATCTCTTCTTGTATAAGCAAGAGACAATACCCATAGGCAACAATGAATAGAAAATAGAATTAGGATTTGTGAGAAAATAGAAATAAGATTTGTGAAAAATAGGATTAGAAAATGGAATATAGCATAATCATGCCAACATACCATAGTGATACATGCACGATTGTGTCTGTGACTTCCAGTATCTCGGCACATCGCAAAACACGTAAGTCAGTTGCATCTAAGCTAGTAGCAAGCCTACTTCCTCGAATTGTAAATGCCATATTGACAGGAGAAATGTTCTCGAACTCCCTTAATTCTCCCTTATGACGTTGATTTCTATATGAATCATGTTGTCTTCTTGCCATGCATCATCATCTGCTTGATCATCAAGAAAAATATCACCATTACTAGTAGAACCGGACGGTTGTGACTGTGCAGTAGTAGCCTTCGGTTGTGCTTGTGGTTGTGCCTCCGGTTCTGGTTGTGAGAGATTCTCGTTGTGCAGCATCTTACTGCCGGTTGGTCTTGTGCTTCTGCTCTTCTCCAAGTCTGAGAGTGGGTGTCCCTTTCGTGACCAACATGGGTGTCCTCAACTGGCCTTGCACGAGGATGGACGGGTAGGACCGTCAGGATCTCCAGCATGTGACGATCGCTAATAGAGATAGGTGCTAATAGATAGTTATATCTGTACCTCAATCTATAGAGTGCATCAAAATCCCTAGGCATTATTTTAAGCCTATGGGCATGGTAGCGAGAGGAAATATGCATCTTCAAAAAACTCTATGAGCTAGTCTTTAGTAATTTCCTGGAGATACAAAACTGCATATGCTTTCCATCACATGCCAATACTCCAGTGTTCACAAATTTCATGCAAAAGCCTCTGAAATGGTAGCCTAGCTACTGCAGGTTGCATATGTCACTCAATCTATCGCAGCTCTCACAGAACTGGCATGTGGGCTTGATATCTTCTCCTCCTACCTTGCACCTCGCGACTCCGTAGGCCTTTCACTTATATCTACCCTTCGAGTAGTTCACTTGGTGCGCACCATCTAATAAATAAACTCAATTAGATCACAATTGAAAAATTATTAGGAGCCAAGCGATAAAACGGACAAGCGGGATGCCTGCTCACAACTAATTGCTTGGTACTGACCCACGCTAACAGGATCTTATAGTATAGTTCATGAGAAACATGACCCAAAGGAGGGGAGTCAGCAACAACAAGCGATATGAGGCCATTAGGATGCCAATGAGCCTCATATCGCTTGGTACTGATCCCATGAGCAAAATGACGCAAGGGGTTGGTACCAAGTAAAATGGGGCCTGCAGGATGTCACAAGTCTTATATCGCTTTGGTATTGACCCCATTAGCAAAAATACCACAAACGGTCGTCAGTGCCTCATGACATGGGGCTAGCAGGATGCCAACGAACCTCCTATTGATTGGTACTAACCCCATGAGCAAAATGATCGCAAGGGGTCAATACCAAGCAAAATGGGGCTTGAAGGATGCCAATGAGACTCTTGTCTCTTGGTACTGACCCCATGAGAGCAACATGTCCTAAGGGAATTCAGTACCAAGTGATATGGGGCCAGCACGATGCCCACACGAGCCACCTATTTCTTGGTATTGACCCCGTGAGCAAGGTGAATGCTAGGGGGATAGTACCAAGCAAAATGGTGTATGCAAACGAGATTGTCGTCACTTGGTATTGATCCTGTGTGAAAAATGACCAGCAAAAGGGGGTCAGTACCAAGCGATATGGGGCATGCAAGATGCCAATGAGACTCGTGTCACTTGGTGTACTGACCTTGTGAGGAATGTATCTTAAGGAGAGTTAGTACCAAGCGATATGGGGCTAGCACGATGCCCACGAGCCTCCTATCGCTTGTTATTGACCCCTTGAGAAAAATAATCTGAAAAGGGGATCAATATTAAAAGGATTCCAAAGAGCTCGTGCTACTTTGTAGTACTGGCCCCGTGAGCAATGTATCTCAAGGGGAGTCAGTACCAAGCGATATGGGGCCAACACAATGCCCACGAACCTCCTATCACTTGGTACTGACCCCTTGAGAAAAATAATCTCAAAAGGGATAAGTATTAAGGATGCTTAACGAGACTTGTGCCGCTTAGTACTGACCTCGTGAGCAACATGACCCTAAGGGGGTTCGGTACCAAGAAATATGGGCTAGTAGGATGCCAATGAGCCTCCTATCGCTTGGTGTAGAACATGTTAACAACATTACCCTAACAGATTGCAATACGTCAAGAAACGATCATTTGCCAGGCGATAAAGAGCTCGTGGAGTGCCTACGAGCCCCTTATCGCATGGCACTAACCTAAAAATGAACACTTATGTTTAGGTCAAAAAATGTCAAATGTGGGTCGATGAGGAGGTAGATGCAGTCTCAAGGAGAAGGCAATAGGGCACCGCGATAACATTTCCACCAAAAATAAATCAAACACATGTAGGAGAGGAGAGGAGTGAGAGTACCTAACATATTGACGTATCATTCATGTGCTAGACCTTGTAAATGCCACTTATGATCATTAGTACACACCACGGGAGTGGTGCTAAGACCACATGGTACAGGACCACATTGGTCTTTAACGGCCTGTATCTCCCTCAGGAGCTTCATTCATTTGCATTGAGTTCGCATTGAGTTCCTTGCAATTGCCCTTTGCTTCGCCCCTCTACATTGCCATCGCCCCTTCTTCTTCTTCTAATCTCCACAAGCAAACTGAGGCTTTTATTCAAATCTATAGGCATGCTTTTCTCTCTCTATCTCTCTCTAATTAAATGCTCACACACACGCACACACACACACACACACACACACACACACAACCTTACGTAAAGAAAACAATTCTGGTCCGTCTCCAACAACCTTGCAGAAACGAAAAATGTTATGATGTTTTAATGAACCATAGCCTGCTAAATTGTGATGTATTCTCATTTTTGAAGTCATGGGATGAAACTTTTATTTGAAGGGTTAATTCTATTATGCCGTTTTTTCCCTAGGCATTACAAGGGGATTTTGAAAAATTCACCCTTCAATTTTTCGGTGGACTTATATGAAGGGTAAAATGGCTTATAAATGCACGAGACCTTATAATGCCACTTATGAATAGGACACACCACACATGTGGTTCTAAGACCACCACGTGGGTCTAAAATGGCCCAAATCTCCTTGGGGACATCGAGCTTTCTGCCCATCCTAAACCCTTGGCACGTTGAGCTCTCTGCCCTTCATGTCATCCCTTTGCATCGCCATCTCCATTGTCTAACTTGTGCCTTACCATTGCCGTGGTGTCGAGCTCCCTTGCCGCCAATCGCCAAAGCAAGTATCCTTGTAGTGCCTTATAGCTTATTCTTATTGACCCCCTTAAATTCTTTAATTTTGTTATCTGGCTCAGTACAAAGCGGGGGCTTGCAGACATTGTGTAAGACCCCTACCACTTTGTACTGACCCCATGATCCATATGGCCTCGTATTTACCCCCATGTCTTCCTTTTATATACACAAGGGGTCAGTATACCAAACAGGGTAGGAAACTCACAGGCATCGTGTAAGCCCCTAATTGCTTGTGATACTAACTCCCTTTTGTTTTCTTTTATTTTGGGGTCTTTCATTTTGTTATCTAAGTTAGTACGAAGTGGTAAGGGGCTTGCAGACATCGCATAAGCCCCTTACCGCTTGGTACTGACCCTATGATCCATATGGCCTCGTCTTTAATTCCATATCTCTTCTTTTATACACAAGGGGTCAGTACCAAGCGGTAGGGAACTTACAAGCATTGTGTAAGCCCCTAATTTCTTGATACTAACCCTCTTTTGTTTTTTTGTTTTGGGGTCTTCCATTTTGTTATTTGGGTCAGTATACAAAGCAGTAAGGGGATCATGAACATTGTGTAATCCCCCTACCGCTTGGTACTGACCCCATGAACATTTTGTTTTGGGGTCTTCCATTTTGTTATTTGGGTCAGTATACAAAGCAGTAAGGGGATCATGAACATTGTGTAATCCCCCTACCGCTTGGTACTGACCCCATGATCCATACGACCTTGTGTTTACTCCCATGTCTATCCTTTTATACAGAAGGGGTAAGTACCAAAAGGGCTAGGGATCTTGCAGGCATCGCGTAAGCCCCTAGCCTCTTGATATTGACCCCTTTTTATCATTTTGTTTTTTGGTCAATACCAAGCGACAAGGCTCTCACATGCATCACCTAAGCCCCTTATTGCTTGGTACTGACCCCTTGTATATTAAGTATATTAAGTGTGCTTTTCCTAATCAACTGAACTGTTTCTTTAGGCATGTCGGCTCCTAAGTTGGACATTTTCTTGGAATCTGGTGAGACGAGGCGGAAGAGTCTCAAGTGCGTAGAAAAGTTGTATATGTTCCTATACAATGCACATGCCCAACACCATGCTCCTGAATTGTCTATAATGTTCAATGCAAAATTTTCTTTTTTTGAGAACATTATCAAGATTTCTTGGATTGTTCTCGATGGCCGGGAGCAAGATTGATAGTTTTTGGCAACATCGTGATGTCTGATGGTGAATGATATGTTCATCCATCTGATTTTGCAACATACAAAGTCATGAAAAGAAGGCTCAACTCCGCTATCTTGAAAAGACCCCTAACTATGGCAGTAGAGTAGAGGAGAAACGCCCATTACACTCAAAGAAGTGTCGCCTTCTCCAATATAGTTATGGATTTCTTTGTTTTTTGCATCTCCTTACTGAAGACTTTGAGCCCAAACAATGGATTTACCAAGCAGTCCAGTGCCAATCGAGGATGATGTAGTTGAAGAAGAGGTGGCTATCGATCCAGCAGAGGAGAGGGCAGAGGTCGAAAAGGAAACATTTTCCACTAGTACATCTCTTGTCGGTGTGTCGATGCAGCAACACCCATGAGTATAATCCCATTGGAAGCCAGTCCACCTAATGAGAATGAACATGGGAACTTGTCACTTCCTTCTTTGCCTAGCTTTACTATGGCAGACCAATGTGATTATGTATTATTAACAGAAATTATGCATCATCTTAATATTCTTTAAGACTATTTCTTGGCTACTTTAGTAAATTACAGTGAAGCAGACATGGGGTGGGTAGAGAAAGGAGTTGACAAACACCTCCTAATTGATTCTGCAGTCTAAGACTCCGACTCATCTGCTTGGCAAGGAGATATTAAGGAACAAGTTTAATAAAGCTAGGGCATATGAAAGCCAATTTCCTTCCAAGGAGGAGGCTATAATAATTGCAGACCGTCTTGGTTTGGCAGATATGGGCAAATATATAGCAGCTACCATACATGAAGATCGTAAGTCTACGATTCCTTTGTGGACAAGAAAAATGCTTGAGGGTGGTGAAAATCAATAGGTAATAGTACCAAAAATTTCTTAAGCTATTAGTATTCATTTTACGTGTATTTTGTTGATTAAACGTATTACATTGCTTGCAAGTTTTTGTATATGATGATGATTTCCTGAAGAAAGCAGGAGGCTCACGATCATATGGTGCTAGCAGTTCAAAATCAATAGGTCATCGAAAGTATGCTGGTCTCGCTGAATATATAAGACATTTGAATCATCAAAAGGTGCATACAGTTTATGAAACTTACTTATAATTTGATAGTAAGTTGACTTGAATCATGATGATTACAATTTTGGTGCGTACAGTTTATGACACTTACTTATAATTTGATAGTAAGTTGACTTGAATCATGATGATTACAATTCTGGTGCGTACATTTTATGACACTTACTTATAATTTGATAGTAAGTTGACTTGAATCATGATGATTACAATTTTGATGCGTAGATCATTATATTTCATAAAGAGTTCTCAAAAGACAATGCAAAATTTCCTTTATTTGCATTGAAAGTACTCTCTAGGTTTTGTGGTGGCCATTGAATGCTGAGAAAGTGGTGCTGGTGGCAAAATAGTTTGCATTGGAGATGTTTGGTTAGGGGCATGGATGTCAACAAGCGCTAAGATTCCCCTACTACCCGTCATACACAGCCGAGGATCTTGTGGCAAGAATAAATGAACTAGACACATTGCCTCCTTATGGCAAAAGATGTCTAATGAGGACAAGAAAGAGTCGGTGTGTTCCTCTAGAACTATTGCCTCCAGAGGTGCAACTACCAAGAATAGATCTCCCACCAGATGAAGTTCAAGAAGAAGACAAAGAAGAAGGAAGACCACCTAAGAAGATGAAGCCCGCCTCCTCACATTAAGCCCACTTCCTTCTAACAACATAGATTAATTGTAAAGTACGGTGTATGATTATACAGTATATGCTGCAATCATAAACAGAAAAAACCAGATGTATGTATAAATTAGACTCAAAGTATTGATATTCTTTTAAGTCTTCTTCTTCTTCTTTGTGAGTCATTTCTACTACTATTATTGAGTACTTGAGTTTCTCCATGTGTCGATGTTGTATTAATTGAAAAGGAAATTAGCATGGTTAGTAAGGACGTTTTTTTAACAAACCCCACGGGCGTGAAATTCTTTTTGGTAGATGAATCATTAAAGATTCCATACATAACTACCTCAAATCATCAAAATCTTCATTCTGACAAGGTTTACGTGCATCCAATCAAATATTCATGAGAATTGAATCATCAAAGCTACATAATACATAGTCCCCTAGCACTAAATTTCGTGAGCACAGATAGAAACATCTCAAGTATGCACACAATTGGATGGCATACTATTTTACACAACTTTGTATCTAACAAGTATGCTAAAAATTGAATGGCATACTATTGTACATAGCTTCATGTACATCAAGGGATAGGACAAACATATTTTTGTTAACTGGTGGGTGTGGGTCCATTGGAAATTTGATTGCTCGTACAAGATGTGTTGCTATCAAGGCCTTTGACTTGTAATCCCACAACTTGTAGGTTTTCTCATCTTTAGGTGCATAGAAGAACCCTTTCATTAGTAAAACAACCTTGTGCAATGGCATTCCCCCATCCATCCTTTGTAGATCTCTTACAGCTCTTTATCCTTTGTGCATTTCAAAATGTAGAAGTCCACGTTCTTTGGATTTCCTTTTTTTACCTGCTGTCATTGCGAAATTGTCTCCTACAAGAAGGACATCACTAAGGGTATCATGGTGCTCTTCGTAGGTGCCCTCGTTTGCGATGTTAACATCAATGTCAACATTGTCTTCTTCAGTGCCATCTACCAATGGTTCAATTTCTGTGTTGCTTGGAACATTCTGTGAAATTGAGGAAATAGATTAGGATTGAAAGGATCGTAACAACTGCTTATTGGGGTGGGCTTCAGGATGATCCTGACTGCATACTTATCAGTCTAGGTAGTCCTAGCTATGAATATGAGATTGATTTCTGCACCTACGCCATAAGTGTTCCATACAATTACTACAATAACATGATAACCGACGCACCCTCCATGCTATTGGATCGTGCTGGGAGTGAATGTAGGGATCATGTTTTTGTTACAGCCTTGACATTCCATACCTCATCTCTATCTATATCACCTAACTTTATCTCCCAAAAGACTCTACTAATGAGCTTGTGAGTCATATGTGAACTCGACTCGAGTGGTGAGCATTTCTTGCAAAAACTTTACGACATCAGCTGCACATTGGAGCTTAGCACCATTAGGCTTGAGTTGTTCATGAGTTAGTGCTCTCTTCACCACATCCCTTGCACTAGCGTGCTCTCTCTTTCCATGACCAGAGTCAAAGAAATTCCAAGTCATTTGCAAACTTGTGATGGCAGTGTACCTGGAAACAATGTAGAAAGGCCTTTTTGCTTTGAATTGAGATGAAGCACCATCAGACCAAACCCAATGACGTTGTAGGGGAATACCATAGGGTAATGCCCAATTATCATGTAGCATGAAACAATGCTGCACAAAATGGGTATCATGCTTCTTAAAAGTGTATCGTTTTGTGGATGTCACCTGCAATGCAAAAGTATGTAATATACACAAATATGGACAGTTGGCTTGAATACCAGTGCATTGGTTGTATCTCATTTTTCTCCTTAAAAGAGTAATTCTCAGCAAAGTCACAACAGATATTACGTCTTCAGGAAGATTGGACAAGCATTCTTTGTATTGCTTAGCTTGCCACCTGTACACAAAATTATGTTTGATAAACTTTTCGAGATGGTCGTTGAACATTTGATTTAGTGCCTTGCATGAAATTTCCTTGTGTATTAACTCTTTCCTCTTCTTTGTCTTGCCATCATCAGTGGTTCCCCATCTATGTCCCAAAAGATCTCAACGGTGACAAGTCAACCACCATATGCAGATTCAGCTGGACAAACTGCTATGTTTCAAGGACCATAGACAATGCAACTCCCCATCAGATAATTCAAAGCATGGAAAATAGTACCTTCAACTTTGGGACATAGGATGGACTCCCATGCGCTTGTGATGCTCTTGTAGGAATTCTCTGCAGCCTTGCACCCACTTGGCTAAGAACCCACATTACAAATGACACAATCACATTGACATGATTTGCCATGAAACCCAAAAGTAGATCCTCTAATTTGGTTCAAGGCATCTTTTAAGAATGACATTTGAACATGTGTTATGCAGTAACAAGTGTATCGATCCTTAAGCTTGCACATAAAGTATATCTTTAGTTTCTCAAAAGCTCGTTGAACTAGTGCCTATGGATGCATCTCCTTAAACAATAAATATAGTTCAACCTACAATTTACAAAACCATCGTAGCAAGTTAAAACATTTGGTTTGAAACTGGTTTGTAGTTATAGGTTCCTAGGTGTATGCAACTAGTTCACCAACCGGTATCTTATTAGTTCACCAACCGGTATCTTATTAGTTTAACACCGGTATCATATTGTTTCAAAACTGGTGTTGTCTAAAGAGAAAAGTTGATCTTTACCTTATATCTAATGCATGTTGTGAATGTTCCAAACAGTATCATACCGATACAAAACACTGGTATCATATGGCCACCCCAAGTTCTCCTTCCGGTCTTTACCCGGTATCTTACCAGTGTTCAACCGGTATAATATCGTTTAGAAAATTTGCTAAATACAAAGTACATTAGAGGAGACCATGCTCTTAAGCCAGTATGATAGTAGTGTTTAACCGACAGCTGGTCTTTTCCCTATCAAAAGTGTTAGTTGTATACAACTATCATTCCACAACCGGTATCATATTGGTTTGGGAGCGGTATGATATTGGTGTAAAGCTTGTTAAGCTTGTTTTTGCTACAGCCTAAGTGTATAAAGGTTGTTTTTTATCAGGTATCTTACTAGTTTAACACCAATCTCTTACTGGTTTTCTTGGTTTTGTTTATTTCTGCCCCAAGTTGAAAACCGTTTAGAACCATGCCCTGCCTTGTGAGGGAGGATGATTTCTTTTTATTTGCTAGATTTTTCAGTCCTTAACTTTCCCAAGTAGTCCAAGAGCTATAGGTTGACTGACTGAAAATATGATAGTCAGACATAATACATAGACACATGATAAAAGAAGGAAACAACGCACATACAAGGATGATAGAATCATAGAAGAGTAGAGAATTTGGCATTTGTTTGTATACTGGTTGGAAACATCTAATCTAGTATCTGAATCTATACTGATGAAGGAATATGCAATGTATAAAAGCATACCAAATCAATACAGGTGTTAGGAGCCGGGTTGTTGTTGTTGCCGGTTACCTGAGATTGATCGAGAAGGTGTGTCGGATGCTTAACATAAGATTTTCTGCCAAGGCGCTTGTGACATACATCCTTTTTGTTGGGTGAAACACGAGTATGGATTAACCAAAAATTGAAAACAAGCTCTTTCACCTCATCACTGATTATACCTACTACATAGGCTTGCCGATGGCATGAAGATAATGGCAAAATACCATCAGTAGAGGTTTGCAAACGCTCTCTAGCTGCATAGAAATTACGTCTATGTATGTTCAACTGCCTTGAAGCATTTGCAATGTTAAGGGAGGATGTATTTGTGCGGGTGCCATTCATAAGAATCATTGGAATAGACCTTTTGAGAAATAGCTCCTCAGAGTTTCTAGGCACTTTCACTGCTTCAAGCGTATTTCGTATGCCCTCTATTAGGCTTGTCTTGTTTCATAATGGAAAACTATTGGAAATTCCTTCATGGAGCAACATTGGAAAACCTGAACTAGTATATCAAACCTGGTCTTCTCTTCTAGACCCTTGATTGCATTGGCAGAAAACTTTACGCATGACTCACAACCCTCTACATAGGTTGAACTTCTACATTTGCTTCTAAATGCTTGGGAATCTATGATGGGTGAAAGGTCCATGCGTATGTGTGTGTGTGTCGCGGGGCGGTGAAACAACAGTAAGGGGCCTGTAATAGGTAGAGAGAGAGAGAGAGAGAGAGAGAGAGAGAGAGAGAGAGAGAGAGGTGGCGAAATGAGTGCACCATGAGCTACTTGTAACTGTTTTTTGTTTTCAGGCTTTTCAAACATACAAAATGTGGGAGAAAATGAGGAAAAATGACTTTTTCAAATATCTAAAAACCAGTTTTATAAGCCATGTCCAGGACATAGGTTTCGAGTCCACCTTACTATGCATCCACCCATATACACAAGAGACTCTTGCATTAACCATCCCTCTGCCATGCCATGATTATGGACTTTCTCTTTATAAGTCCTTTAATGTTTTCATGAACTTTTCAAGAAAAAACATTGAACATGAACAATACCATAAAGTGCCACTTCACAACCAAATGCACCACAAGATGTAATTGGCTAGTGAGAATTGTTTTATGAAAATTTTTCTCGATCATACACACTACCTCAATAGCATTGAGATGAGCCATCTCAATGAATGTAGGATGTATCTCCTTTAAGGATATGTACCTACATATATAGAAATCATGTATACTATTTATTACATAACTTTCATGAGAATACCAAATATTAAATATAACTTAGATAGTAAATTCAAGAGAAGATTCATACCTCACCAAGCTTCCCATTTTGTAAATAGTGTCTCCCACCTTCTTGTCTCCACAACCAACCTATAGCTATTGGAAGAATAAACTATGTATAGAAAAAAATGGAAGTTAGTATATGAGCCTATAAATTATGTACCATAAATAGAAAATTAATAAAAGAATATTGGAATACATGTAATATATTATGCTAATCATGTGTCTTGAGGCCATATAATAGTACCTCTCCTTTCTTTTTAGTCTTTATGAAGGCACCCTTCAATGAATGTATTACTCCCATTGGTGTATAAAAAGAGGCAATCACACTTTTCACCTTATTGTGCTCCTTCTTGGTTAATACCCATGGTGCCTTTGGTAGGACCATGTTACCACTTTCATCTACAATTAGCCATGGTGCCTTTGGTAGGACCATGTTACCACTTTCATCTACAATTAGCCATGCACTTTGAAGGCATCCAATATTTTCTAAGTCATCCCTTGCACCCGTGGTATCTCTTTTATCAATTAAATGGTCCCAAATATTTGTTTCCACATTCTTGAAAATATGCATGGGGTCTAAGAGATGATTGATTTTCAACTCATAGAAATATGGAATTCGAAAGAATATTGAGTGTCTTGACATCCCCTCGGGTGGTGGATTTGAGGTGCTTATCCATGCCCTCAAACCAATCTCCACCAAGTGGTGAGACATCATATGGCACATACTTGGGATGTGAAGGAGGGAGAAATGGATGATGTTTTTTATACACCACCTTCTTTAGTGTAGAGAGTATTTCCAAAACAAGTGATGGTCCATAAATCAGACATGCATGATGTCTAGAGGCTGCCAAAGCTATTATAAAATTGAGATGATTGAGAGGTAGAGTAAGACAAGTTTAAAGTTTAAAGTTATAAAGTTCAAGTATGTACTTGAGCACTCTGGGAACCTGGGATAATCATGCATTGTCCAAAGCAAAACTCCTTTCACCTCCATATCACGCTTATTTATTGGCCTTGAGACATCATGCACTTTGATACCTTGCCAGTGTGTCTCAAGCTCCTCAATAATTGGCTCTAGGTACACATCCCTATTTGCCACCTTATACCTGCATGGTACAAGGAGAGAAAGCATGATATGACCTTTCTATGATTGCCACCAATGGAGGGAGGTTGTAATTCACCAATACAAGAGGCCAAGTAGACCATGATGTGGACTTGAAGGCAAATGGGTTAACATCATCCATGCCCCCAAGCCAAGAAATAAATGACGGGACTTATCTTTAAACTTTGGCCATTTGATGCTCCACATGTTGCCATGTTGGTGAATCAGCTACTACGATCCTCATGATGCCCTCGCCGAGCGATGAGTTGCATGCCATGTCACGAGTTCTGCAATCGCCTTACATTTAAACTTTTGTTGGATGTGAGAAATTATAGGAAAGTGTCTCAACACCTTTCAAGGAATTTTGCAATGTAGACAAGTTTGGAGTCCTCCCTTGTCTCTACAATATCAACCTCCTTACCTTTAGTTAGAATGTCATAAGAAGTGGATTGGCCATCTTCCTTTACTCTCTTAGCCATTAATTGGACCATCTTTTGTTCTTCAATGGTGTATGTTTTGAGTAGTTCTCGCACTAAGATTAGGTCCGACTTGTCGTCCTCCTCATCTTTCGTCCAAGCTAGTGTCTTTTTTGCCTCGCATTCGGCTTCAGCCCCAGAGCCTTATTTCATTTTTTGCGTCTGGCCTTAGTGAGTTTAGGCATTTCCGGCTCCTATGGCATAGCCCTTTCCCCTCATTTTCCTTCTAGGGTTATCTTACTCAACTACTCACCCCAGTTCTTAGAAAACTCCTTGTGCACCTTAGTGACCTCAAGATAGCAATTCTCATAATGCATGCATAGAGCTCTTTAGGCTTTATGCAAGCTTTATTAAATATGTTACTAATCACTTTGTTTAATCTTATATTTTTTAGGTCTTGCACTAATCCTCTCCTATAGCTTCACAAAAAAGAGGTAAGCTCTCTTTGTAATCCTAAATGCAAGATCTATGTTTATCACCCTTGTGTACTAGGTTTAGGTTTAGTTTTATTACACCCTATGTATAGGCTTGCATAAATCTCTATGTATAGGCTTGCATAAATATCTATGCATAGAGATTTACGTTTATTTCACACTTGGGTGCCGAGTTTAGGTTTAGCTCAGTACATAAAGCTTATACATAGGCTCTATGTATAAAGCCTATGCATAGGCTCTATACATAAATCTTATGCATAAAGCCTATGCATAAGCTTAATGCATAGAGCCTATGTATAGAGCTCTATGCATAGCGCTTATGCTGCATAGAGCCTATGCAAGCCTACATTGCCAATGTTGACTAGACCCACCCTTTCAATTGCCACACCATGATGTCATAGGGAGTCTGGGAGGTCTAGTAAATGTATTACAGGGGGTGCTTTTTCTTTGGAAAAAGTAGCACTAAGGCTCTTGAGACATCTCCCCAATGGGGGGGTTCATCATCCGGTCATTTTTATCCACCCCCAAGGAGAGCCATGTGACAGTTTGATCCACAAACCCTACCATATAACATCGATATGTCAATGTGGCGCTCGTGATGGATGGTAGAGGGAAGAAAGTCATCAACTAGATGCATGTACTTAAAAACTTGGAGTTCACAAACTCCTTTAAGAAGTGCAAAGCACAAGATGAGCTATTAAAACAATATGTTATTAATATGCTCAAGACTAAGTTTGTTTTTCTACATCCGATCCTTGCCTTCTTGAATGACCAGATGAAGAAGAGGATAAAGCTTTTGCTCTCCAATAGAAAAGAAAACATTAAGAGAGCAACCAAGAACAACATGGAGAAGCCAATCGTTTACTTGCAAGAGGAGTAAAGATACACGTGGAGCTTTGTGAGGAAGCATCCAGATGCTTTTCAACAACAAGAGACAGCAAGTGCTTCAAGACTACGGAAGCGAGGAGCATCACACTTTGGCTCAGGAGGAAAGTCCTCCTTTATTGCTCACTTTATAAGTGTTTATTTTGCTGTTCTCCTTTATTTAATCTAATTTGGTTTTAAACTATATTGTTTCCTTTAACTAATTGTATGTTTTTTTAATTTTTTTGTAGAGGGAGATTGTTAGGCATGACCCAACAAAAGAAAATTACAATGATGGGTATACAGCCCCCGGTCGTGGGCTTGGATGCGTATGTGAGGTGTGCGTTTGAACAAGTTCATTTTGGGGAGTCAAGCTGATGTTAAGTAACACATAAGCCATTCGCTTATCTATATATTGTCTTTTATTGTTTTAACTTACTCTTTTTTGCATGCATGTAGGATGAAGAGTAAGATCCGGACTATGAACGTGACTAGCTGAGCTCCGGGGGTTAATTCGATCTCATGATCTACTTCACGAGACGGAGGCATCTCAGTCAGCTCTTCAAGAAATACATCTGCATACTCACTTAACCACTCTAGTTCTTTAGCCTTGCATTTTATGTCTACCGGATTCATTTTAACAACATACATAGCTCTTTCTGAGCCCTTTTAGTAATTTGGAAGCCTTGACTAATTGTAGCACTGGGGATCCGAAAATTCCAATTCCTTGAACTTTATTCCCGAGAAGGTCAAGGAAAGAGATGGTTCCTTTGTGTGACAATGATGAATGTCAGCCTGATTCTTTTGGAGCCAATCCATTCCAAGGATTCCATCATATATTCCCAAGGGTAGGACTCTGAACTGGCACTTTTTTACATTCCCATCTAGGCTAAACTGAATAAGGTCAGTCTTAAGGTGAGTGAAAAGAATCTTCCCACTGGCTAATTCCACTTGCATAGGTTTCCCACTGGCTAATTCCACTTGCATAGGTTTCCCTGATTTTTTATCTAGGACTAATTTTGTAAGATTCCCCCCTCCAGCTTTTGAGGTGTGCAGGTGTAAGAACCTCCCCTTGTGATCTTATAATTATTCCCCTCTCTCAAATAAAAGAAATATCTAGTTTTACCTTATTTTGGCCGAGAGAGAGAAAATGTCTAGAGGGAGGTAATCCAAAATTAAGATATTTTTGGATATAAAAATCCTCCTAGTGTCTAAAATGGTTTCCCTTGAAACAGAATTTCAAAAAGAACTTTCCAATGTGCAATTGGAATTAATTGAAAATAGTTAAAAAGGACCTTAGCCTAAGGGTCCAGATTTTAAAAAAAAATTGAATTATGCTCCAATTAAGGTTCCTATGGACCAATAATACTAATCCAAATGTAGGGAGGAGATAAATTAAAAAATAAAAGAAAATCTCCCAAAAATGAGCAAATACTCACATAAGATGAAGAGTTGACTAAGGACAAGGTTATTAGTTAAAAAAGAAGAGATTTTTAGAGGAAATGATGCATTTTTGACACCTCAGTGTGGGGAATCCCCCTCATGAAGGAGGCACCTATTTTACATGTGTGGAGGAGTTTTAAACTCATAAATAATGAGATATTTTCATCTCTCCTCTCTCCTGTTTCAACTAGATCCAAAAAGTAAGCTAAACTGACCAAAATTGACCAAATTGATATGGAAAATTATAGAATCAGTTTGCTTGGTTAGAGACTCATTTTTTCCTATAAATAGAAGCCTCCCCCTTTGTAAAAGCTTAATGGTGTTTATGCACTGTTATTCTGCTTCTGTCCCGAGCCATTTAACATTGAATTTCTAGATAATTCAATTGTTTTTGGCCTAATCCTCTCCAAGTGAATTTGGTGGCCACTCTTGCTGCAAACAAGAGCACAACCCTCAATCCCTCAAGCCAAAGGAAAGCTCATAAAACTCTATGTAAGTTAATAATTCTACTTTTTTTAAATTCTAATCTATGGTTTTCTTAAATTTTATGCTTTGTAAATGTTTGAATTAAAATCTGATTCTATGCCTTGATGGAAAGGCCACCCCCTTCTCTTCTTTACAATTCAGCCCTTCTTAATCCTAGAAAGTTCAATTAAAAGATTGATTAAACTCTTTTCATTGTTTACTCTCTTGATTTTTGAAAAATGGAGTAGATTAGAGATATTAGAATTCAAATTGGATTAGTTCAAGTCATAAATTGAATGTTAAAATTGAGAAATGGTCAACCATACAAAGGAGGTTATGGTAAAATTTTCTTAAATTTTGTGGAACTAAAGTTTATCATTAGGTTATTCTAAAAGAGTAATTCCTTCCGTTTGTGCATTCTAAAAGATTTATTTTTATTTCAAAAGTGTCATTCTCATTAAAATTGAATTTATGCATAGAAGGATGCATAAAAGATTTATTTTTATTTCAATAATGTTATTGATTTATTTTTATTTCAAAAGTGTTATTTTTCTTAAATTTGAATTATGCATAAATAGATGCGTAAAGAATCTTTATATCAAAAATTAGAATCCTCTTAAATTCTATGTTTAAATTCTGTGAATAGAAGTGATGAGAATATGAGGTGAATAGATGTGATGAGATAAGGATGTGATGTGAATAGAGGTGATGAGATGTGAGGTGAATAGATGTGATGAGATAAGATGTGAATCAGATAGATGATGGATGGATGTGATGTGAATACAAGTGATGAGAATATGAGGTGAATAGATGTGATGAGATAAGATGTCAATCAGATAGATGATGATGGATGGATGTGATGTGAATTAGATAGATGCGAATGAATGGATGGATGTGATGTGAATTAGATAGATGCGAATGAATGGATAGATGTGATGTGAATAGAGGTGATGAGATGTGAGGTGAATAGATGTGATGAGATAAGATGTGAATCAGATAGATGATGGATGGATGTGATGTGAATAGAAGTGATGAGAATATGAGGTGAATAGATGTGATGAGATAAGATGTGAATCAGATAGATGATGATTGGATGGATGGATGTGATGTGAATCAGATAGATGATGATTGGATGGATGGATGTGATGTGAATTAGATAGATGTGAATGAATGGATGGATGTGATGTGAATAGAAGTGATGAGAATATGAGGTGAATAGATGTGATGAGATGTGATGGGAATTAGATAGATGAGAAGAATGGATGGATGGATGTGATGTGAATAGAGGTGAATAGATGTGAATCAGATAAATGATGTGAATAGATGTGAATCAGATAAATGATGAATGAATAGATGAGATGTGATGTCATGTGAATCAGAATGTAAATGAATGATATGGATGTGAGTGAATGTATGTGATGATAATAAATGTGAATGTGTATGTGAGGAATGGATGTGAATGAGTATGTGAAAGAATGGATAAGGTTATGTATGAGAAGAATGGATGTGACTGTGTATGTGAAGAGTGGATGTGAATGAGTATGTGAAAGAATGGATGTGGATGAGTATGTGAAAGAATGGATGTGGATGTATGTGAAAGAACGGATATAGATGTGTATGTGAAAGAATGTGATGTGATGTGACATGAATAAATATGGATGTCATGTGATAGGTATGAATGTATGGATAGATATGAGTAGTCGTACATGTGAACGATTGGATGGATGTGGATGAATGAGATGAGATGTGTATGAATGAGATATGATGTGGATAGAAGTGATGTGATATAATGGTGATGAGAATGAATGTGATGGATATGAATGAATGTGAATGTGATGGATATGAATGAATGTGATGTGATGGGATGTGAATCGGGATAGATGTGAATGAATGAGATGTAAGGTAAAATGAATGGATGAGTTGTGAGTGAATGTGATGTGGCCTGAATGGATGAGATGTGAATGAATGTGATGTGATGAGATATGAATATGGGTAGATGTGAGTATGGGTAGATGTGAATATGGGTAGATGTGAGTGGATGAGATTTGATGAGGATAAATTGAGGAAAGATGTGATGAGATAAAAATGATGAGATTGGATGAGAATAGGAATACTTATGAAATGATTGTGGAATTAAATAATGTGGTTTGATGTGGAGCAATGTGGAAAGACGAGAGTTCGTTATAGAAACTATATTTTTGAACTGTTTTTAAATGACTGTTTTATGTCAAGAATGCTCGGGAAGCATTTTGACCGTCTTGTGAATGAGGTCGTGGAGACCTAACCTGATAAAGTTGCAACAGCTGACGGATAGTCAATGGAGGACGTCGCGCGTAGCAAGGTCGGCCGAGGTCTTAACCAGCCTCGGTTTGATTAAAATGGTGAGCTTCCGGTACGGTGGATGAGGGACCAAGGAAGCGGCCTATGAGTGAAGCGCTAGGTCACCTGCGAAGGATCCTAGAGGGTGCTGACCATACGGTGCTCGGGGGGCTCTAGGCCACCGACGATACCCACACGTGTGTCGTGGAAGATATTGGAACAAGGGGCAAGAGTTGTTTTCTAAATTTGGGCATGGATCTGGTTGATTGACCTTGCTAGTCCTCAACGGATGAGTCCATGGCTCTTTTATATGGATCCATTGGTTGATCTTGCTGATCTTCAATGGAGATTCCATTTTTGATATATGAATATTTTGCCGATTACTATGAGCTATGAACTATCCAAAAGGCCCCTGAGTGGACAGGTGGTGAGCATTCTGGTTACCAATGATGCCATAGGTACACCAATGAAGGAATGATTGGAAATAAAGATTCAACCGGAGATTTTGACGATTATGATCAGTGACACAATGGTTTCATAAAATGATTGTTTTTTTAAAGATAGTTGATTCTGTTAAAAAAGCAATTTCATATTGGGTGTGTAAGTGGTGTGACTAGTTTGAAGTTTGCATGAACACCCGGCTAGGGGGCCTGGGAACTCTTTTTCATGGTACCTGGTACAATGGTTTCATAAAATGATTGTTTTTTAAAGATAGTTGATTCTGTTAAAAAAGCAATTTCATATTGGGTGTGTAAGTGGTGTGACAGTTTGAAGTTTGCATGAACACCCGGCTAGGGGACCTGGGAACTCTTTTTCATGGTACCTGGGACAAAACCTAACCAAATTCTTAATTGGATCCCATTACTACGTGGTTGGGCGGTTGGCTAACCCACGGGACTGGATGGGGTTAGGTTGGACTGATGGATCCCTAAATTGAGACTCAATTCTATTATGGTACGATAGATGAAGAAAATCCCGGACAAAAATTGTTCTATGGAAAAGAATCAATGGCTGTGCCTCTTAATGAGGAAAAAAGCGTTGGTCTCTATGATCCAAGTGCAATCTTTTCCCTGATCTAACTATGGGACTTACGGGTTTGGTCAAATCAGTTCAGTTAGTTAAGGCTTTTGACTATGTTAGAGAAAAGTTATCCTGGAGGAATCCCCCGTGTTTTCCGGACAAGGGAAGTTTTTTCTGGGTCGGTTTTGGAAGAATCGATGGATTAGTCTCTTGTTCGGATATCCGTGGGCGAGACCCCGAGTGTGGGACCCTAGCCCGCGCAAGAAGTGCTACTTCCACTGCTAGCACCCCTGAATTTGTTGCATGGTGGGACAGGGATCTCACAAATTTACGCAGACATCTTGGGGAAATAAAAGAATGAGTACTGCTGCCTGAATCAATCAAAAGCTTGAATTGCTTACCCTGGTACTCTGTTGGAGTCTGGAGGACTGAGAATTGCTGCATAGATCTGTCCTTTCTCTTCCTCTAGTTCCTCCACTTCCTCAGCTATGGTGACTGCTCTGGCTACTGCAGTCTGAGGTGGAACTCTCTCTCTTTGGTTATTCCAATTCTGGGAGGGAGTTCAGAGACTTTTTTGCATGGAGGCTGTAGGCTGAGCTGGCACTTGAAAGATCCCTGCCCCCTCCGCGCAATGGATTCGGGGGTCCTAGCAGCGGAAGTAGCACTCCTTGCACGGTGCAGGGTCCCTCACTCGGGGCCTTGCCCCACGGATATCCGGACAAGAGACTAATCCCTCGGTTCTTCCAAAACTGAACCTGGAAAAACTTCCCTCGCCTTGAAAGCACAGGCGATTACTCCAGGATATTTTTGGCTCTAACGCAGTCAAGGTCATTACCTACCGAACTGATCCGACCAAACCTGTAAGTCGCTTGGTCAGATCAAGGAAGAAACTTGCACTTGGATCATAGAGATCAACACTTTTTTCCCCATCGAGAGGCACAGCCGTTGATTCTTTTCCATAGAACAATTACTATCCGAGATTTACTTCATCTATCGTACTACAACAAAATTGAGTCTCATTTTACGGATCCATCAGTCTAGCCAGTCCCATGGGTTAGCCAACTGCTCAACCACTATAGTGATGGGATCCAATTAGGAATTTGGTTAGGTTTTGTCCCGGGTACCAGGGAAAAGAGTTCCCAGGCCCCCTAGCCGGATATTCATGCAAATTTAACGCCAGTCACACCACTTACACACCCAATATGAAATTGCCTTTTTCACAGATTGAGCTATCTTTAAAACAATCATTTAATGAAACCACAGTGTCACCGATCATAATCCTCAAATTCTCCAGTTTAATCCTTATTTCCAATCATTCCTTCATCGGTGTATCTATGGCATCATTGGCAACCAGAACACTCACCACCTGTCCACTCAGGGGCCTTTTCGATAGTTCCTAGCTCATAGTAACCGGCAATATATTTACTTATAAAAATCAAGATGGAATCTCCATTGAAGATCAACAAGATCAACCAATAGATCCATATAAAAGAACCATGGACTCATCCGTTGAGGACCAGCAAGGTCAATCAACCAGATCCATGCTCGGTTTCAGAAAACAACTCTTACTCCTTGATCCAATATCTTCCACGACGCACGTGTGGGTATCTTCCGCGACCCAGAGTCCAAGCACCGTATGGTCAGCACACTCTAGGATCCTTCGCAGGTGACCTAGCGCCTCACTCATAGGCCAATTCCTTGGTTCCTCCTCCACCATACCGGAAGTTCACCATTTAAATTGAACCGAGGCTGGTCAAGACCTCAGCCGTCGCGACCTTGCTACGCGAGACGTCCTCCGTTAACTCTCCATCAGCTGTTGCAACTTTATCAGATTAGGTCTCCACGACCTCATTCACAAGATAGTCAAAATGCTTCTCCAGCATTCTTGACATAAAACAGTCATTTAAAAACAGGTCATAGATACAGTTTCTATAATGATCTCTCGTCTTTCCACATTGTTCCACATCAATCCACATTACTTAATCCACATCCATTTCATATGTATTCCCATTCTCATCCCAATCACATCATTTTCCGTCTCATCGCATCTTTCCTCATTTATCCTCATCACTTAATGAACTCTCGTCTTTCCACATTACTTAATCCACATCCATTTCATATGTATTCCCATTCTCATCCAATCACATCATTTTTCGTCTCATCGCATCTTTCCTCATTTATCCTCATGGCATCTACCCACTCGTATCTACCCATATTCACATCTCATCTTATCACATTCATTCACATCTTATCCATTCGTACATATCTATCCCAATTCACATCCCATCACATCACATTCATTCACATTACATATCATCCATTCACATCTATCCCAATTTAAATCACATCTCATCACATCTATTTTCCATCACATCACATTCATTCACATTACATATCATCCATTCACATCTATCCCAATTTAAATCACATCTCATCACATCTATTTCACATCACATCTCATCCATTCACATCCCATATCATTCATTTACATCCCATATCATTCATTTACATCCGATTCACATCCCATATCATCCATTCACATCTATCCCAATTTAAATCACATCTCATCACATCTATTTCACATCACATCTCATCCATTCACATTCCATATCATTCATTTACATCCCATATCATTCATTTACATCCGATTCACATCCCATATCATTCATGCACATCTATCCCAATTTAAATCACATCTCATCCATTCACATCCCATATCATTCATTTACATCCGATTCATATGAACATCACATCTCATTCAATCACATCCGGATTCACATCACATTACATCTCATCCATTCACTCACATCGACATCACATCCTTTCATATACACATCCACATCCATTCTTTCACATACACATCCATATCTAGTCTTCTACATACACATCCACATTCATACTTCCACATACACATCACATCCATTCTTCCACATACACATCCGCATCCATACTTCCACATACACATCCACATTCATACTTACACATCCATACTTCCACGTACATATGCACATTCATACTTCCACATACACATCCACATCCACATCCGTACTTCCACATACACATCCACATTCATACTTCCACATCCATTCTTCCACATGCATATCTTATCACATCCTATCACATTCTATCACATCCCATACACCTCTTATCACATCCATTCACATTCTATCACATCCCATACACCTCTTATCACATCCATTCATATTCTATCATATCCCATACACCTCTTATCACATCCATTCACATTCACATCCCATACACATCTTATCGCATCCTATTTTCACCTTATCTCATCCATTCACATGCTATTCACATTTAATAGCTTTTTCTAGGTTGATCCCGATAATGGGACTTTTTCTAAATTTTTACCAATTGCTTGGCCTAATTAAAGGTTCTTTTTCTCGACGACTATTTCCATATTCATTCTTAATTTCTCAAATGAATTATATTCAATATTCCTCTTTTGAATAAAAGAATTCATGGAATTTACAAAAAACAATTCTACCCATATTTCCACTTTTGATAATCATAAGTTGAATTATACTAAAAATTTCTCTTCTTCTCATTTAGCTTCTTGGATCTCAATTACCACCATTAATTCAATATGCTAGGAATTTCTCTTTTCCCATCTAAATGGTGGAATTCCAAATGTCATAGGAATTCCTCTTTTAACATTTAAATATTTCTCATAGATAAAATAAATTTATCTAAATTTCATCTTTGAATCTAATTAAAATACTCATTAATTCCAATATACTAGGAATTTCTCTTTTCCCATCTCAATGATGGAATTCCAAATGTCATAGGAATTCCTCTTTTAACATTAAAAATGAATTACTAGAAATGCTAATAACTATTTATGCATAAACATAAAAATAAAATTTTCCATGATTATAATGAGAATCATTCAATTAATCTAGGATGATTAATCCTAGAATATGGTAGGAAGTCCTCTTTTCATAATATAAATGAAAATGATTTATGTGTTTATTTTTCAAAAAATTTACCATAGCTCTGCTGCTATTACTGATAATTCTCAATAAATTTGAAAGAATAAAGTTTATTATTATTCATGTGATTAGAATAACCACTAATTAGATCATTATCCAATTATGGATTGATTCTTAATTTTACCATAAATTAAATAGCATAAAAGTATTAAAAAGCCATTATTTTGGCATCCAATTAGACAAGCATAGAAATTACTTTTAGATTAGAGAAATGCTTCATGAGAAGCTTCATTTGAATTGAGAATAGGTCATAGGAATGACCATTCTTTGGGGGAGAGAGAGAAATGCTTAAAAATCATTATAAATTAAGCATAAACGGAAATTTATATGTTTCTTCATTACAATACATTAAAGAACTTCAATAGTATTCAAAAGCCATTCAAATTAATGCTTCTCAAGCTTGAGAGGGGTTGAGAAGAGAAACATTTGGAGATTTAAGAAAAAGAAGACAATAATCGACACTTTACCTCCTAAATTACTTGATTCTTTGATCACAGTAGAGGCCCCCAACCAATCAATTGGTTTGGTATGTTGTTGGAGTCACCAAGGAAGATTGAAGAGAGAGAGAAGCTCCAATCTCTTCAATTTGTAGAGGATGTTTAGAGGATAATAGAAAATATCATTATTTCAGTATAATACTGGCACGGTATAGTTCTCATATTTTTTTACAAAGGGCTAAGGATCTATTTATAGGTGAGGGAGGCCTCTAACCAAGTCCAGCTAGTTTCTAGAGTTTTCCAGGTTTAGTTTGGCTGAATTTGGACAAGATTTGGACCTAGTTTGGCTCCCTTTTGATTTGGTTTGATCTAGGAGAGAGGAGAGATAAAAATATCACAATATTTTTGAGTTTAAAACTCCACCACACAAGTGAAATAGGCACCTCCTTGAAGAGGCCCCTTCTCCTTACCAAGGTGTCAAAATTGAATCATTATACCCAAAATATCTCATTTTTTTAGTAATACTCATAGTTTTTTACTAATAAACCTTGTCCTTAGTCAACTCTTCATCTTATGCAAGCATTTACTCATTTTTGGGGGTTTTTCTTTTATTCTTCAATTTATCTCCTCCCTACATTTGGATTAATCTTATTGGTCCATGAAAACCTTAATTGGAGCATAATTCAAAAAATTTTGAAAATCTGGACCCTTAGGCTAAGGTCCTTTTTACCTATTTTCAATTAATTCCAATTGCACATTGGAAAGTTCTTTTTGAATTTCTATTTCAGGGGAAACCATTTTAGATACTAGGAGGATTTTTATATCCAAAAATATCTCAATTTTGGACTATCTCTCTCTAGATATTTTCTCTCTCTAGGTCAAAACAGGGTAAAACAAAATCTTTCTTTTATTTTAAAGAGAGAAATAATTACAACATCAAAAGGGGAGGTTCTTACACCTGTACACCTCAAAAGCTGGAGGGAGGAATCTTACAGCACTCTTCTTGGGTTACCCTGATTCTGGGGCGCGGGGGACCCTGATTGGACTGATATGAAGGAGTCTGTCTCGGAACTCTGGGACCCTGGCTTCCTTGGCCCACAGAAGGAGATGGGAAATCCTTGAGCTGGTGCCCAAGTCCCTGACATCCGAAGCATCTGTTCTGGCTTCGAAGCTCTTCCCTTTGCATTCTGGAGAGAGAGCCAGAGTTCCTGAGAATGTACTTCGGGGGGAAAGGTCTTCCTTCATTTCTGAAGCTTCTCGTCTCCACATTCTGATTAGGACCTTGGTGTCTCTTTGGAGGCGAAAAGTTGGAAGAACTTCTCGGAGTCTGAAATCTCTTGAAGGATGAGGGATCTGGCTTTGGCGGGACTTTTACGATGAAGGCTTTGGCAAAGTCCTTCACCATTCTGATAGCTTCAGCCATGGACACTGGCTTGGCATTTTTGACCAGTGTGTCCAAGGGTTTGTTCATTCCCCGCATGAGTCTGGCCCATGAGTTGCTCTTCATCTAGAGGTGGTGAATATTTAAGTAGAAGAGCGAAGTCCTGGTGATATTCCTCGATGGTTTTTCTCCCCTACTTCAGCTCTAAGAATTCGTTCATTTTGGTTTCCAAAAATCCAAGGGGACAAAATATCTTCCTTAAATAGGTTTTAAGGTCGTTCCAAGACTGAGTATTTCTGTCTAGATGGTTGGTGTCACAATGGTTTCTCCATGCCACCCTGGCTGTTTCCATTATCTTCAGCCTGGCAAGAGCCATTTTGCTTTGCTCATTGTAGCTGGTGACGTCAAAATATTCTTCCATGGCTTCCACCCATTTCTCCATAGCCTCACCCAGATTCTCCCCTTCTCGTTTGAAGGGTCCTGGCTGAGTTCTATGAAGAGCCTGCAAACGTCAGTCAAGCTCATCATCTTCAGAGAGTGGGTCTGGCTGACGGCCACGGTTTCCTCGTCTCATGATTTTGCCAAAAAATGATATATTATTAAATTTTTATTTTTTATATCGTCCACGAGATCCTAAGACTTAAGAGGTTCGGAAAATAATTTCTTAAACAAGACAAATGATCTTATTGGAGATATATGACATATGTCCGATAACAAATTTTTCTTTATCAGTTCATCCATAAACAATCACTTATACAGTAAGGAATTTTTTTGCAGAAAACATTTCTTTATTTATATAAAAGTTTCAATATGTACATAGAGCATCTCGGCTTCAGAAATCGAAATCTCCTCGGGAGACGCATAAGATGGCGGTACTGGGGCCATAGCCATGCCCTGATACAAACGTTCACTTACTGCCAAGGGAGCTATTATCTTCTCCTTAGAAATAAAGCGACTAAGGAGTCTATAGATTTGGCATGAGAGTCTGAAATTCCGAGGCGTTGAATGATATAGAATGACACCATGTACCACTTTCAACTTTATCAGAATCATGGCCAATGAGAGGCTTTTGCCTCACCGTTGCACGCCGATCGCAAGGGGCGTGGACATACTGCCGTGCAAACCACTTATGCTGTCATCTCTCCGCTGGGTCAGAAAAATATAAATCCTCAAAATGGCGTGCGAGTCTGACTCGGCTTGTTCGAGTTGCAGTAGTGGAAGAGATGAGATGCTCAAAGGCGAACGCAGTCATGTCTTGCGCGACTGGGTGAGGTCGGGAATACCAGATAAGTACGGAACTTGTATCTATAAAAACAATTTCTTTGATTAAAAATTCTTCATTAAAGAAGCTTACGGAATGAAAATACATTATGAAAATGATTTTTTTATGAGTTTTTATTATCAATTTCTGATAAGAATTCGTTTATCCTTATTAGCTTTCAACAAGGCTCTGATACCAACTGTGAGGTTCCCCGCCCGCTCCGGGACTCCTGCCGGCGGCGGCGGAAGCGGCGTCGGCCTCCCGTGCGGGGCGAGGTCCACACACTCGGGGCCACGTCCGCGGATGTCCGGGACAAGAGGCTAGCTCGGGCGGCCCCTCCGAGACCGGGCCGGAAGACTCCCCTCGCCCGGAAGGCACGGGCGATTCTGCCAATTGGGAAAAATCTTCTAATGGGGAAATTACTCTAACAAGTCAAGTCTTAACTAGAAAAATTGATCTGACCAAACTTGAAGTCACATGGTCAAATCAAGAAGAGACTTGCACTTGGTCCATGGAATCACTGCTTTTTTCCTCATTTACGAGGCACAACCAATGATCCCCTCCCACAGAACAAGGTCTTCTCAGGATTTAAAACTAAATAACGTAACTAATCGTATCTAGTTGTTTCTCAGGAATCCTCCGATCCTGCCTAACCCCATCCGGCCCATGGGTTAGCCAACCACCCGACCACCACTGAATTGGTGGGGTTCCTTTATGAAGATTTAGTTGGGTTTTTTCTCGAGTACCAAGGAAAAGAGTTCCCAAGCCCCCTAGCCGACGATTCATGCAAAAATCAAGGTAGGCATAGCATGTACACACCCAATATGAACTTGCCATTTATAACAGATTCGACTGGCTTTAAAAACAATCCTTCAATAGAAATATGGGTGTCCTAGCAATCGCGAGCCCATGCATCACCTGGTTAGAACCCTCTAAGATCCTCCTTAGGTGTCCTAGCACTTTACGCAGGGACCGCTTCGTCGGTCCTCACCCATCGTACCGGAAGCACACCATTTTAACCATATCGAGGTTGGTCAAGACCTCCGTAGGCTTTGTCGCCGAGCAACGTCCCTTGACGACTCCCCGCCAGTTGTTCCAACGAACCTCCTCTTAGAAAAACATAAGTCAAATGCTTCCTCCAACATTCTGGCGTAAAACAGTCCTTTGAATGAAAAAAGCAGAGGTTCCAATGTAAGTAAAATTCCAGTTTGAGATTGGTTCCGAAAACCCTTTTTTCCAAAATTTCCAGTTTCATATTATTGAGGATCCTTGATCTCCCATGAGGGTAATCTACCCATCATTATGTCCATTTGTCCAACTAGATTCTTGGCGAGTTTGGTCGCGAGTGTGGTCAAGGAAAAACTAGATTAGTTTCGGTAGTCTATTCTTTGGATTTAGTTATTGGAATTGGTCACGAAGTTTTGGTCTGATTCAGATCGAGAGAAGGACAATTAGGTTTACTATCCATCCCTCACGTAGTCTAACCAAATTCATTTGGTTTAGTTCTACAAGGATTCCCTTCAAATACACATCTAGTTTTTGTCTGATTCAGATCGAGAGGACAATTAGGTTTACTATCCATCCCTCACGTAGTCTAACCAAATTCATTTGGTTTAGTTCTACAAGGATTCCCTTCAGCACATCTAGTTTTGGGTAAATATACATTTAGTGATTTTACCAATTAAAATATCCAAAGATATTCTTTATGCCACATAATTTCTCAGCCTTAATTCATTAGCTGGTAGAATTATGGTGGAAATTCATCTTTTGACACTAAAATTTAATTCAAATCCATCTTTTCTTAAATATCATAAAAATTCTTCTTTTAACTAAAATATCAATACCTATTTTTTTGAATAAACTTGAAATCCTTCTTTTTCTCAATTCAATGAGTGCAATCCAATTATCGTGGGAATTCCTCTTTTACCATAAATTAAATCTACTTAAAACTCTTCTTAAAAATTACATAAAATATCCATTAATTCCATTAAGCTAAAAATTCCACTTTTCTCATTTAAACATTTGAATTCCAATATGGTGGGAATTCCTCTTTCATCATTTAAACTTATCTATACAAAAAGATAAATTTAACTAAATTTTCTCTTAAAATTTAAATAAAAATCTCCATTAATTTCTTTACACTAGAAATTACACTTTTGTCATTTAAATATTTGAATTCCAATATGGGGGGAATTCCTCTTTCATCATTTAAATTTATCTATACAAAAAGATAAATTTAACTAAAATTCTTCTTTAATTTTTAAATAAAATATACATTATTTTAGCATCACAATTTTTCTCTTACTTCATTTGAATACATGGATTTCCATTGTCATGGGAATTACTCTTTTAACATAAAAATGGATTACTAGAAATTCCTCTTTTTTCTAATTAACTATTTATGCATAAACATAAAAATCAAATTTCCATGATTATAATGAGAATCATTCAATTAATCTAGGATGATTAATCCTAGAATATGGTAGGAAGTCCTCTTTTCATAATATAAATGAAAATAATTTATGTGTTTTTTTATAAAAATTTTACCATAGCTCCGCTGCTATTACTGATAATTCTTAATAAATTTAAAAGAATAAAGTTTAGTATTATTCATGTGATTAGAATAACCACTAATTGGATCATTATCCAATTATGGATTGATTCTTAATTTTACCATAAGTTAAATAGCATAAAAGTATTAAAAAGCTATTTTTTTGGGCCTCTAATTAGACAAGCATAGAAATTACTTTTAGATTAGAGAAATGCTTCATGAGAAGCTTCATTCAAATTGAGAATAGGTCATTAGGAATGACCATTCTTTGGGGGAGAGAGAGAAATGCTTAAAAACCATTATAAATTAAGCATAAACGGAAATTTATATGTTTCTTCATTACAATACATTAAAGAACTTCAATAGTATTCAAAAGCCATTCAAATTAATGCTTCTCAAGCTTGAGAGGAGTTGAGAAGAGAAACATTTGGAGATTTAAGAAAAAGAAGACAATAATCCACACTTTGCCTCCTAAATTACTTGATTCTTTGATTCACAGTAGAGGTCCCCAACCAATCAATTGGTTTGGTATGTTGTTGGAGTCTCCAAGGAAGATTGAAGAGAGAGAGAAGCTCCAATCTCTTCAATTTGTAGAGGGTTTTTAGAGAATAATAGAAAATAAGCTTAACTTAGAGTAATACCGACATAGTTTCATAGATGAGAATACAAAGGAATGAGGGTCTATTTATAGGTGAGGGAGGCCACTAACTGAGTCCAACTGAGTTCTCGAATTTTCCAGCTTCAGTTTGGCTGAATCTGGACAAGATTTGGACTAGTTTGGCTCCTTTTTTTATTTGGTTTGATTTAGGAGAGAGGAGAGATAAAAATATCCTATTAGTTTTGAGTTAAAAACTCATCCACACATGTGAAATAGGCGCCTCCTTGAAGGGCCCCCTTTTCCTTACCCATGTGTCAAAAATGAATGATTACTTCAAAATATCTCATTTTTTAATTAATACTTCATAATTTTTAACTAATAAACCTAGTACTTAGTCAACTCTTCATCTTATGTGGGCATTTACTCATTTTTGGGTTTTTTTTAATTCTTTGGATTTATCTTGTCCCAACACTTGGATTAATCTTATTGTTCCATAACTAATTTTTTTCCGAAAATCTTGACCCTTAGGCTAAGGTCTTCTAAATCATTTTTAATTAATTCCAATTTCACCTTGGAAATTCTATTTTGATTTTTTGTTTCAGGAAAATATTTTTTTGATATTTTTAGAATTTATTTATCCAAAAATATCCCAATATTGATTTACCACTCTCTAAAATTTTTTATCTCACTAGGAAAAACAAGGAAAAATAATATTTTCTTGTATTCAGAAACATAGAATGATTACAAGGGATTGAAATAGTGGCTTAATCAATATTTAGCCCGAGGAAGAATCTTCCATTTCTCGAGAAGCTGGAGTAAGAAGGGCATCAAATTATTGGACACACATTCTCAACTATGTAATTACAATATATTTAATGGTTTTCTCCTTTAATGTAAGCATATAATTTATGGTTTGTATGTCTATGTAGGGAATTTTGAAAGAGGCTTGGAGGCAATGGGAATAATGAGTACATAGGCCACTATACATAGATAGGTTATTTTTCACTCATGTTTTTGGTGAGAGCTTGGCCCGACACAGTACTATACTGTAAATGATATTTATGTGACTATTAATATCAATCCCATCATTTTTGTGTGTAACTTCATGTCTTGTAACTATGCTTTCTTTTCAAAGTCTAATAAATCTCAGTATCTATTGTGGTACCAATGGCAGAATGGGAAAGACTAGGGTTATCATAGTTGCTAGCCCCACTCTATTCCATTCTACCATTGTTTTTTTAGGAGTCAGTATATGCATCGATATGATCATCAATGTACGAGTGTTGGTAATAACTAGAGTTAGAGCATTGGTATGATTGTCGATGTATATGTCGGTAATTACGAGATTAGTATGGCAACTAAGTAAATATATTGATGCTTATATGGACGATCTAACTAGCTGCTTCATGTATGTGATGCTAATGTGAACAATATTATCAATTGCTTCATGTATCACTACAACATGTCAGGGGCACAACCAGTGTTTTCTAGCAGCGTTTCAGTAGTGCTTTTTTTTTTTTGTCGAGATGTTTGTGATTATGTTCGCTGTTGTGCACCAAAATCTCACTGCTCAGCAATGCTTCTAATAGTGAAATTTTGTGCAGAAAAGCAAAATTTCGATGTTGAGTAGCGTCGTTATTAGCAGGAAAAATTTCGTTGTTATACTCTGATTTCATTGCTGATGATGAACAGAGAGGATAGAAGCAAGATTACACTGCTATTTTTACTGCAAGAAATTCCAGAGAGTTGTTGGATGATGCTGAATTCTAAAAATACATGTCACATGCACACAAAAAATGATATATAGTTTTAAAAAATCATCCATTAAAACCCTTGGAGCCATGTTTCGACCAAAAAAAAAAAGATAGTTGAAAACTTTTGAGAAGCGAAACAATGTCGAGATTATGAATCTATCCCATCTTGTAATAAATCATGTCGCTTTATCAATGTCTATATCTAATGGAAGCTCAATGAAAAGACAGGGTTCTATATCATTATCAATATCACTATCATGATCCAATGAAGCATTGTCATGATTGATAGGTGACTCATCATCTTCTTCCAACAATTGATGTTCCTCATGCTCTTCATCGGCCCCGTCCCAAAATATTTTCTTCATCGTCTTCTTCCAATGAGCTGATTTGAGGTAGTACTTGCACCTCATCCAGAGATTCGGCTTCCACATCTTGATCTTGAAAGATATGTTTTGAATGAGGGGAAACTTGTATAACATACCACCACTTTAGATCAATTTGATTGATGTGAAACACAACCTAATATCACAAAGCAAAAGGGTTACACTTTTATTATACTACATCAAGATTTAATTTGGGATTGGTTGGGTTACTAACCTGTTGGACAGTGTTGAGGTAGTACTAAGGTATCTTTCTCATCATTCCAAAACGTGGTGGAATCAATTTCGAAGAACCCATTTGGATGTTTCTTCTTCACGGCGGTTGCTTGAGAACCTCTATATATCACCTTGAACCATTTGGATGTTTCTTCTTCACGGTTGCTTGAGAGCCTCTATATATCACCCTGAACCATTTGACATAGACTAAATGCTCTAAATCCAACCTCAAGAATATCCTCAGTATTTCCATAATACTTAAGATTATCCTTTATGACATTGGTATCATGTCTACTGGCTTGACGTTCCTGCTCAAAAGTTGCCATCACACCACAACTAAATGTGTTTCTTTTAGAATCTAGACACTCCATGCAAAAGTACCTTCCCTTTGACCATATTGCATTATATAGTTTGTACTAACATTAAACAAAAGCATGACATTTAGTATACATAGTGCATTAAACAAGGTATCTACATGAGATAGAAATGAAGAATGTACTTACTTGAGGGTCACATCCTCTTGCATACTCATGCTCTTCTCTTGATCATCTCTCCATTTTGCGATGCCATCAATATTGCCATACAAAGCCATTCTATATTGATCAAATTTGGTAGAGATTCCAAGCTAGGCGAGAATGGCAAGCGTCTATTTGCTCTTTTGAAAGCTCTTCTCTCATCCTTTCGTCTATTGATTGCATCCTTGTATCTCCAATCCACTTCTCCATGATGGGACTATTTAGAATGCAGAATGTATTCACCTTGTGGCATAATGCTTCATCCAATCTTCGTTGCCTTCCTTTTCCCTAAGGCACATTAGTGATTAGTCGGTCATCCTCCTCATTGCTCCCTAATCGTGGCATGGAAGGATCTATGCAAGATAGATGTTTTAAGATGTACACAAGAGACTCTTGCATCAACCATCCCTCTGCAATGCTTACGTCTGGCCTTGCTCTTTGTCTCACAAAGTCCTTCAAGGTCATGAACCTTTCAAGGAAAAACATCCATCGAACATGAACAACACCACACAACACCATTTCATCAACAAAAATGCACCACAAGATGCAATTGGCTAGTGAGAATTGTTCTAGGGAAGTTGTCCTCGATCATACACACCGCCTCAATAGCATTGAGATGAGCCATCTCAACGGATGTAGGATCTATCTCCTTTAAGAATATGTACCTACATACATAGCAATTATGTGTACTATTTACCAATACATAACTTGTGAGTGCATAAGAATTCCAAATAAGTAATATAACTTCTTATCTCCACAGCCAACTATAGCTTCTCTCACCTTCTTGTCTCCACAACCAACTATAGCAATTGGAAGAATAAACTATGCATAGAAAAAATGGAAGTTAGTATATGAGCTTACAAATTATGTACCACAAAGAGAAAATTGTTGCCATATATATAGGCAGTGATGTGTGTGAATACACTTAGGACCGCCGGGGCACTTTTTCCCTCTTTACGAGGTTTTTTCCCCCGACTTGTATATACGCCTATCCTTCTAGGGCTAACTTATCTTTTGTACATTGACACAATCTAATACACTTTGTGTTGTGTGCATTCTTGCTTCTTCTTCTCCAAGCTGTGTGTGCTTTCCTGCAACCCTAATTCCAACAATTGGTATCAGAGCAGGCATCGGCTCCTAGGGCTATGCCGCCAGCACCCTCCGACTCACGTTCTCCGATTGAGGTGAGTTTTCACGAGCGCTTGCAGGTCCCTATACTCTGCAAATCTGCTCGTAGGGCTTCGCGTTCTCAGAATTTGCATCTGAGGTCGTTTCGGGCTCCGTTTTTGCATTTCAAGTTCTGCACAGGTGTTTTCGTCATTTTCTGCAGAAATTTCGACAGTGCAGTTTTCTGCAAAACAGGCATATGTGTTCTATTGTGGACCGTGCTACATAGCACAAGTTGTCTTTTGTTCAGTCTTTGCTTCATTACATGTAGCTTTTGCATCAGTTTCAGTCAGTGGCCATGGCCGATAACAGCAATGATGTATTTCGCATGTTGTCTGCTGAAGACAAACTGGATGGAGACAGCAACTACCCACTTTGGGCATACATGATGCAGCATGTTTTGGTTGCAAAAGGAGTGTGGAACATTGTGCAGGGTACCGATGTACGCCCAGGTTCTGTGGATGTAGGATCTATTGAGAATGTTGCAGGTTCTAGCAGCTCTACTGTTGCTGCTGTTTTACCCACTGCTGAACAAGCTCGTTGGGATGATAAAGATGCGCAGGCTCATGCCTTGATTGCACTTTCTGTCAAATGTAACATCACCCCACATATTCGTTCAGCTAAAACAGCAAAACAGGCTTGGGATATTCTAGCTGGTTTGTATGCAGGTCGTAACGAGGCAAAAATCGCTTACCTGCGTAAAGAGTTAGAATTGAAGATTATGCAAGAAGATAATGACATGAATGTTTTTCTTGCTGAGATTAAAGATCTTAAAGAACAGTTGATTTCTGTAGGTGAGATTATTCCTGATCATTCTCTTGTGCAGACTGTTCTTGATGCTTTACCTGAGACATATCAGACTTTTGCTTCCACGTGGAGACTTCTTAATGCGGACAGACCTGATGCTGTTAAGTATGATACTTTAGTTAATAAGCTCTTGCAAGAAGCGCAGTCCATGCAAAATAGGGCCAGGCAGCGTGCAGTTGATCAAGCATTTATTGCTGCCCAGCAGCAGAGAAGAAGTGGTAAGGCAGCCCCTTCTACTGTTTCCTCTCCTATTAGTAGGTTTGCAACTTCTTCTCCTTCCACAGGTAGCAACAATAAGTCTGAGAAGGCTCTTGATAAAGGCAAGAAAAAGACCAGGTGCAACTATTGTAAGGCAAACGATCATGTCATTAAGAATTGCCCTAAGCTAAAGGCTAAAGAGGCAAAGAAGAAAGAGTCAAATGCAGCCACAATAGCGAATGCTTCTACAAATGCAGATTCTGCAAATGTTGTACAGGATACAGAATGGGCGTTTAGCGTGTATTGCCAGTATGACCCATCTGTACATGATGCATGTTTGGCAGTTTCTGTTGACTCTCATGTATGGTATTTTGACAGTGGTGCTACAAAGCACATTACCTCGCATCGTGATATGTTCACTTCTCTTGAGGCTATCCCTAATAGAGAATACTGTCACATGTGCCAATAATGCTTCTTACCCAGTGAAGGGCATTGGTAAAATTATGCTTACTGCTGCAAATGGCAGCGCTTTCACACTTTCAGATACTTTGTATGTGCCAGGGATAAAGAAGAATCTATTGTCTGTCTCTGCGCTTGCTAGACTTGGACTTGTAGTCAAATTTGTGGATGACAGATGTACTGTTCTGATTTGACTTCTGGTGATACGATTATTGTATCTGGCACCTTGTTTCGTGGGCTGTATAGGCTCAATTCTTATGACAAGTGTGTGGAAGATTCAGCAAATGCAGTTTCTGATGAAAAGGCAGTTTCAGATGCAAAACTATGGCATGCTCGTTTTGGTCATCTGAACTTTGCTAGTTTGCTGCGTTTGCAGAAATTTGATATGGTTGCTTCATTGCCCCCTCTTGAGGCACCATTGAAACATGTTTGTGAAGGCTGTATTTTGGGCAAAATGCAGCGTTCTGCGTTTCCAAAGGATGGTTCTGTGCGGGCCACTCGCAAATTGCAGCTTGTACATAGTGATGTATGTGGGCCTATGCAAACTCCGTCATTTGGTAAACACTTGTACTTCGTGACTTTCATTGATAATTACTCAAGGCATGCATGGGTATATCCACTGAAGGCAAAGTCCGAAGTGTTTTTGTGCTTCAAACAGTTTATGCTTATGGTTGAAAATGTATCCAATTGTACTGTGGGCACCCTCCGTTCTGATCGAGGGGGGGAGTACATGTCTAAAGAGTTTGATGCATTTCTGGCTAGTCGTGGGATAAAACACCAATGTACAGTGCCGTATACCCCTCAGCAAAATGGTGTTGCTGAGAGGAAGAACAGGTCACTTATGGAGATGGCACGATGTATGGTCAAGAGCCAAGCTTTACCACATGCGTTTTGGCTTGAGGTTGTCATGTGTGCTGCATATGTACTTAACACGTGTCCCACTAAGGCCTTGCAGTCTATTACTCCATACGAAGCTTGGCATGGCAGGAAGCCTTCTATTGGTCACTTGCGTGTCTTTGGTTGCTTGGCCTATGCTTTAGTGCCTGTGCAACAACGCAGAAAATTGGATGATAAGGCTGTCAAATGCATTTTTGTTGGTTATAGTGCTGAGAGCAAGGGTTACAGATTGTATCATCCGCAGTCAAAGCGTATCTTGATTAGTCGAGATGTTGTTTTTGTGGAAGATGCTGTGCAGCCTTTGTTATCATGTACCAAAGAGACAGGTGTGAGCTCACGGGATGTATTTGATACATTGGTGCCTCTGTTTACAGGTATGAATTCAAATGTAAGTCCTAATGAGGCAAATATTCAGTCTATGCAGATTTCAAACGACATCATAGATCAGCCTATTTTTGATGCAGATTTACAGGATGTAATTCATGAGGATAGGGCTGAAAATGAGCAGGCTAGAGGTATGCCTAAATGGCTGGTGCAAACCTTGCGTGATAGTAAGATTGATACACCTATGACTAGTCGTACTCGTTCAGGTTTTCAGCATGCCTCTTATACATCAGATTGTTATGCTTTGGCTGTGTCTAGTATGTGTGAAGAGGAAGGACCTCTTTCATTTGATGAGGCACAAAATTCAGAAAATTGGTTGGCTGCAATGCAAAGTGAATATGATGCTATAATGAAGAATGGTACATGGTCTTTGTGTGATTTGCCTATTGGTAAAAAGGCCAGTGGATGTAAGTGGGTTTTTAAGTTGAAACGAAAGCCAGATGGCAGTGTTGATCGCTATAAGGCTAGACTTGTTGCAAAGGGTTATGCTCAAGAAAAGGGCATTGATTTTGATGAGACCTTTGCTCCCACTTGTCGTATGACTACCATTCGTAGCATTTGTGCATTGGCAGCTCATAATGGTTGGAATGTACATCAGCTGGACATAAAGACTGCGTTCTTGAATGGAGATTTGCATGAGGAGGTGTATGTATCACAGCCTCGTGGTTTTGTTCAAAGAGGGCAGGAAAATAAAGTGTGCAGGTTGAAAAAGGCTTTATATGGTTTAAAGCAAGCTCCACGAGCTTGGTATGAAAAGATACATGCATATTTGACTGCACATGGGTTTCAGAATAGTCCAACAGAAAGCACTTTGTACGTTAAACGTGTGGATGGTGTACATCTAATCATTGCTCTCTATGTCGATGACATGCTGCTCACAGGACCAAATGAGAGTCATATTGCTGATTTTAAGGCTGATTTGAATGCCTCTTTTGAGATGTCAGATTTGGGGCATTTGCATCATTATTTGGGGATACAATTTAAGCAGTGTGATGGAGGTATTGCTTTGTGTCAGACAAAGTATATTGAGACATTGTTGCGGAGATTTGGCCTTGAAGACTGCAAGCCTATTACTACTCCAATGGAGACAGGTTTGAAGTTGAGTCTTCATGATGCTGGAGATCACTTTGATGTCACACTCTATCAGACAGCTGTTGGTTGCCTCATTTATGTATGCATTACCAGGCTGGACATTCAGTTTGCAGTCTCACAGGTGAGCAGGTTTATGCATAGCCCAGGGTCTCAGCATTGGAAGGCAGTTAAACGCATCTTTCGCTACTTGAGTGGCACCATACATCTTGGGTTGTTTTATCCCAAGGGGGGATCGTTGCCGCCAGATTTACATGCTTTTTCGGACACAGATTGGACTGGTTGCTATGACACAAGAGTGTCCACAAGTGGTTTTTGTTTCATGCTCAGTAGCTCATGCATATCTTGGTTGAGCAAGAAGCAACCTACTGTGGCCACTTCTAGTTGTGAAGCTGAGTACAGGGCAGCTTTCACAGCTACGGTTGAGTGTGTGTGGCTCAGACGACTTATGGCTGACTTGGGTGTTGGACAGGAGTCTGCCACCTCTATCTTCACTGACAGTCAGAGCGCATTGGCAGTTGCGAGAAACCCAGTTTTTCATGCTTGCACAAAGCACATTGAGGTGCATTATCACTATGTCAGGGAGAGACTCTCAGTAGGAGAGATCAGCTTGGCCTATGTGCCAACACAGGACAACCTCGCCAATCTTTTCACAAAGGCGCTTCCTCGTGAGAAGTTCGAAGCTTTCCGCAAAGCTTTGGGCTTGCTCCCCTTTGTGGATTGATCTACTTCGGGCATGGCACTCCCCTATACATGAGTGCCAGCTCTCGTTCACACCATCACTCCCAGGGGGGATTTGTTGCCATATATATAGGCAGTGATGTGTGTGAACACACTTAGGACCGCCGGGGCACTTTTTCCCTCTTTACGAGGTTTTTTCCCCCCGGCTTGTATATATGCCCATCCTTCTAGGGCTAACTTATCTTTTGTACATTGACACAATCTAATACACTTTGTGTTGTGTGCATTCTTGCTTCTTCTTCTCCAAGCTTTGTGTGCTTTCCTGCAACCCTAATTCCAACAAAAATGAAAAAATAAATATTTATATACCTGTAATATCTTGTGCCAATCATGTGTCGACTTGAGGCCATATAATTTTTTCTCTCCTTTCTTTCTTATCTTTGTGAAGGCACCCTTCAATGAATGCATTACTCCCGTTGGTGTACAAAAAGAGGTGATCACACTTTTCACCTTATTGTGCTCCCTCCTCTTGGTTAATACCCATGGTGCCTTTGGTAGGACTATTTTACCACTCTCACTTTGAATTGGCCATGCACTTTGAAGGCGTCCAATGTTGTGTAAGTCATCCCTTGCACTCTTTGTATCTCTTTTACCAATTAAATGGTCCCAAATATTTGTTGCCACATTCTTGAAGATATGGATGGGATCTAAGAGATGATTGATCTTCATGTCACACCAATATGGAAGTCAAAAGAAGATTGAGGGTCTAGAGATTCTGTTTGGTGGTAGATTGGGAGTGATTCTCCATGCCCTTCAAACCAATCTCTACCTCTCACAAGTGGTGAGACATCATGTGGCACATACTTGGGATGTGAAGGAGGGAGAAATTGATGATGTTTGTCATACACCACCTTCTTAAGTATAGAGGGTCTTTCTGAAACAAGTGATGGTCCACAAATCGGACATGTATGATGTCCGGAGGTTTCCAAACCTATTTTAATTGATATGATTGAGATAAAGATATAAACTTAAAGTTTAAAGGCTAAAACTTATGCATATAAGGTTCAAGTAGGTACCTGAGCACTCCGAGAACCTGGGATAGTCATGCATCGTCCAAAGCAAAACTCCTTTCATCTCCGCCTCATGCCTATTTATTGGCTTTGAAATGTCATATACTTTGATACCTCACCATAGTGTCTCAAGCTCCTCAATCAAAGGCTCAAGGTACACATCCATGTTTGCCACCTTATATTTGTCTGGTATAAGGAGAGCAAGCATGATATGACCTTTCTTGATTGCCACCCATGGAGGGAGGTTGTAATTCACCAATACAATAGGCTAAGTAGACCTTGATGTGGACTTGAAGCTAAATGGGTTAACACCATCCATGCCCAAGGCAAGACGTAAGTGACGAGGCTCATCTTTAAACTTTGCCCATTGATGCTCCACATAGTTCTACAATCCCCTTACATTTAAACATGTGTTAGATGCGAGGAATGATAGGGAAGTGTCTCAAAACCTTTCGGGGAACTTTATCACCTTGCAAATCATCCCTATAGTGGCTCTCCCCACATTTTAGACATTATGTTGCATATTTATTAACCCCTCTAAATAGCATGCAATCATTGGGACATGCATGTATTTTTGTGTAATCCATACCTAGCATAGAGCATTTTATGACACCCATCTCGTGAGTTCGGTAATAGATTTTGAAGGGGAAGAATCTTATTAAGAAGCCTACAACACAGGGTAAGAAATCAAATGTCAAAATATTAGCAAGGAGAGTATATAGAACATGAAAAATTTTCAATAGAATGAGGTGGTCTTACCGCCAAAGAAGACTTGTGACACTTGCATCACTCCATCCATAAGTTGTTGCAAGTTCAATAGCTCCAAGTTTGCTCACAATGTGGAGTACGAACATCCCTCATACAAAGGTATGCTTGCCTCTCTATGCAAGGTTTCCTCCTCTTGTGACATTGGAGCTTGCTCACTATCTATAACCTCTCGTCCAAAGAAGTCATTCACCATATTGTCCATGATGAGATTCTCTTCCTCCTCAATATCTTTTACATATAAACTCATATAAGATTCCCACTTTGGACCTTAGATCTTTGCATAATATAGAGCTTGACTTGATTTTTTGAGAAAATTTTTAAGCTATTTGTCTATTTTCTCTAAATATTTCAAGGTCTTTAAAGTGTTATAATATACGCCACTTTTTGTACCCACAGTAACTACCACTTAAAATGCTCAATATTGTAGATCAAAAGAGTGTTAGATAGTGAGACATTAGTAGAATGTGGTGGTTAGTCAAAATAGCAAATCCAATAATTGGTTTTTTAATTATCTGTTTTCCAAAATTCTTCCAAGCTATCAGAAGGCCTGCAAATATTAATAATCTAATTAGTAAAATTATATTTTTGATGTAAATCATCTAAAACCTATAGGGACTAGTGTACTTGTAATGGTGCATCTATGGGAAAAAATTTGGATAACTCTAAGTATGGAAACATCTTTTTTTTAAATTTCATCATATTTTTGATTAATTTTGATTAATTAGACTAATTTATATTAATTTGAGTTATATTGGGTTAATTTGAGTGCATGTGTATTTTCTATTAGTTGCTTGATCTCATTTGAAGTACCTTGCCCCCCCAAATTTGCTCTCCAAGCATTGTCCCTGTGCAGCCAGAAACTGGACAAAACTGGACACCCTCATCTTCAACAACCCTCAAGCGAACGACCTCCAAGGGCATAGGCCACACATCCCTTTCATATGGATTCGGCTACTAATAGAGGCAAGCCCTCTTTGTTTATGCTTCTTCTAAGTGTTTTTGCACCCTTGGGTGCCGAGGATTAGGTTTAGGGTTTAGTTATGCATACGGTCTATGCATAGGCCGTATGCATAAGGTTTATGCAAACAGCATACAGCTTATGCATAGGGCCTATGCATAGGCCTTATGCATAGGCCGTATGCCATATGCATAGGCTTATGCATACGGCCTATGCATAGACCATTAGACCATATGCATAAGCCATATGCCGTTTGCCTAAGCCTTATGCATACGGCCTATGCATAGGCCTTATGTATAGGCCTTATCCATAGGCCGTATGCATAGGCCTATGTATAGGCCGTATGCATAGGCCTATGTATAGGCCGTATGCATACGACCTATTCATAAGCCATATGCGCACGGCCTATGCATAAGCCGTATGCCGTTTGCATAAGCCTTATGCAGACGGCCTATGCATACGGCTTATGCATAGGCCGTATGCATGGGCCTCATGCATAGGCCGTATGCTGTATGCATAAAATTTGCATACAGCCTATGCATACGGCCGTGTGCTTAGGCCTTATGCATATGGCATACAGATTATGCATACGACCTATACATATGGCTGTATGCATAAACTTATGCATACAACCTATGCATACGACCGTATGCATAGGCCTTATGCATATGGCATACAAATTATGCATACGACCTATACATATGGCTTATACATAGGCCTTTACATATGGCTTATGCATACGGCCTATGCATAGAGATATGAGGCATTGTTATCAGCCATCTAGAATACTGCTTATGTCAGGTTAGGAGTGGTTATCCACGAGTAGGTGGTTATCCACGAGTAGGTGGTTATAGTGGAGGGGGAGCCCTCGATCTTCTCACTATCCTTCTCTTGTAAAAGAGGAGTTACCTTTGGCTTTAATAGAGATATGGGGCATTGTTATATGCCATCTAGAATGCTCCTTATGTCAAGTTAGGAGTGGTTCTCTCGAGTAGGTGGTTATAATGGAGGGGGAACCCGCGATCTTCTCACTATCCTTCTCTTGCAAAAGAGGAGTTGCCTTTAGCTTTAATAGTGGGGAGCGTGTGGAAGGTCCTCAGAAGCTATCATTCGAAAGGGGCACTATCCACCCTTATTATCTAAGTAGTATTGTAGGAGGTCTTAACAATGTTCTAATATCACATGGTGTATTATTTGTCTAAGCTTTAAGTATGGATTGGGTTAGAGCAATCGTATTTTGTTGCCTATGCATGTATGTAGTAGCAATGTCACAAGATCCCGATGTAACCAATGTGATGTCCATTATAAATGAGCGATATGGGCAGCAAGCTTGGTCACAATTTACACAGACACAGGTATGGTTCCATCAAACCTTTTCACATACACAAAGTTAATCTTTTATGCATTTTATTTGTCTTATATTTTAATCTTATATGTAGGCGGGCTCGCAGTTGAGCCAGTCGACGCCATGGAGTCAGGCTACCCCACTTGGCTAGTCGATGCTGTTGGGGGCAATCTACCCCACTTGTGGCAGACCACGCCTTTGATAGGTGCGGGGCCGAGTGGTGCAGGCCCATCACGGTATGGGTGTAATGAGCTTACATCACCTTCCTCTACTAGAGCCACCCCTGCTCCCTCACGTCTATCTCCACCACCACCACCACGACGTAGTAGGGAGTCTGGGTGGGGGTAGTAGATGTGCTAGTGGGGGGGCGGCTACTTTTTCTTTGGCAAAAGAAGCACTAGGTCTCCCGATGCGTCTCCCCAATAGGGGGCTCATCATCTACACATTATGAGCCAGCCCCCAAGAGACCCATTCCACCATTCAATCAATGCCTCCTACCATACACCGTGGATGCGGATGGTGCCGTTGTGATGGGTGCATGAGGAAAGCAAGTCATGAATCTTATGCATGTACTTGTAAACCTGGAGTTCATGAACTCCTTCAAAAAGTGGAAAGCACAAGATGAACTTTCTAAGAAATATGTTATCGATGTGTCTAAGTCGGAGTTCCCCGTGCCACATGCGGGTCTGTGCTTCTCCGAGGAGTGGATGAAGTGGCGCATGAATCTTTTGCTCTCTAATAAGAGAGAAAATATCAAGAGAATAGCGAAAAATAATTTGGAGAAGCCTAGCATGTGTATGGCTCAGGAGTGGAAGTATGCATGCAGTTTCGTGAGAAAGCACCCAGGTACTTTTCAACAACAAGTGGCCGCGAGTGCTTCCCGACTACGAAAGTGAGGGGCTTCGCACTTCAGCTCCGACGAAAAATCCTCCTTTCTTGCTCATTTCGTAAGTATCATTTCTTCTCTACTTTCATTTCATTTTTTTTTCAATAAAAGGCATTTTCATAACTGAAAAAAGACAATACAGGTTACAAGACATTCCATGTATCAGGAGCTTGGCCAAAGCTAAATCTCCGACTTTCATTTCATTTTATACAAAATTGTTTTCTAGAAATAATTGTATATTTTCTTAATTGTTTTTTGTAGAGGGAGGTTGTTAGGCGTGACCCAACAAAGGAGGAATATGACTATGGGTATAGAGCCCCCCATCCGTAATTGTGGGCGTGGATGCGTATGCCAGGTATATGCTTGGATGAGTCCATTTTGGGGACTCAAGCTGATGAGGTAATGTTATGCCTAAACCATTCCCTTTCCTATGTCTAATTGTATTTCCATGCTTTCCTTACCTTATGCTTGATGGCATGTATGCAGGATGAAGGGGAAGAAGAAGAGGAGGATCTAGATTATCAGCGTGAAGCAATTAGTGAAGAGGACGAGGAATCGGATGATGAAGATCACTTGGAATCCGATGAGGATTCGAGTTAGACACCCACCTCTTCATACCTCTTTTGTAAAATCTTTATATATATATGGCCACCAAAGGCCAACCAATTTCTGAAATATACTAACTTTTTGCGCTCAATTGCATTCTCCATAATGTATGTATTTCTTGTATTTGTGTTTGTATTACAAATCTGAATCTGTGACTCTGTTTTTTTTTTTTAAAAGAGCTGGGGTAGACTGGGAGTCAGCACAGGACTCCCCAGTCTGCCCAAGCTCTTTTTTTGTTGTGCAAAGCATTCTGCTGCCTGCTGAGCAGCGAACCCATTGCAATGAAAACAGCAGTGCTTTAACAACAAAAATGGCCCGACACCTAGCTGTGCTTCTAGTTATAAAAACGCTGCTATTTTCATTGCTATACCCTTATTCTGTTGTAGTGTACGCGATGCTTATATTGAGGGTCCTATACTAATGCTTATATTGATGATGGGAGAGAAAAAAAGGCAAAAAAATCCTTATAAATCTAAGACATCGATATGGGTGATGGCTATATGGGGTCATTCCTTTGTAGTGTTAGAGCTCATTAGGATCAATATTGCATATCAAATGCACTCATTTGTGTACGATTTGGCCCATTTTGAGCTCAATTATGGCTAGTTAATCTCCAATGAGCTGATCATGTTATAATTTTCCATCCACTAGACCCAACTAAATTCAATGAGGATATGAAGTAGATAGTTCAATTAGATGCCAATAAGGTTCATTGGAACTAGGATGATTCAATATTGCACTCCAGTAGGATTAAATTATTTATGGAACAATCTGCCTCGTAGACCGTTGGTAATTTTTTATTCTATATTGCGCTGAAAGAAGAAGAGTGCTCCACATGACATAGCACCTAAATTTAGAATTACTTTATTGCAAATTGATCCCTTATAACGCTGGATTGATGCTTGAATCTTGAGATTGCTATTTAGTAGGAGTTCAAAATATTAACTAAGTTAACTAAGTTTGGACGCATTGCATTGTTTGGTGATTAACAAATACTTCGTACCACACGCAGAATTAAAAGCTTCGTAAAGACATCATGTGATTTATTTCCTATTATATAGTGGCTATGGCTATTGGAGCTCCATGAAATACCAACATTAGAGTTATGCTAGCACGAGTATCAAAAGCATCAATAACTTATAGTTGCAGCTATGGCACAGAGCTAGTGCCGCAGGTGAGAGAATCATTTCCATGCAGGCACAGCCTTAGTAGGCGTCGTGAGTTGGCTTCTTGTCCTGCAGAGGAACCCACGAATCATCTGTTAATAAATTGATTATATGTTAACTACAAAGTGTTAATTCCATGCGATACCTAATGAAGAAATGCATGGAAGATAGAACGATTCAACTCCGCTCAAGATGACTCGTCGATGATTTGGCTGAACGCGGCATTGGAGCTGGTTATCGTTGGAGATTATAATTTATGAGGAACGCCTGCTTCAAAAGCTCCCTCTCAGATGATCATCGACGCGAGAGGGATTAATCCATGCCTACAGTCGTGATGATCATCCAGAGCCAGGAGCTTTTGATTAAAGCGCACGAGAGAGAGAGAGAGAGAGAGAGAGAGAGCCATCTTAAGCGAATGGATACTGCGTATATCCAGGTAATGGAAGCTCGCAATCTTGAGGACGTCGATGATGCCGCTGCTCCTGCTGCCGCTGCTGCTAGACGGTACGTCTACTAGCTACTGCAGTTGTAATTAGCGAGGGCGCGCCTTATTAAGTGCCGGACAATTGACCACGTGGTGGGCCGTTCCAAGCCGTTGCCTTTAACGTGCAATGTTTTTTGTGGAGTCATGTCGAGATTACTTCTAAGTAAGCCAAACGTGGAAGTGATCTTCCATGTTGCAAACTCTTTTTCAAACTTTTTTTTTTTAATTGTGAGGGATATTTTAAAAAAAAAATTAGTGTGAGAATCGACATACCACATGCCATTAGGCATGCAGGAGGAGGGGGCGGGTGTTGAACCCAGGCTGTTGTTGTGTAGGGCATCCCTTTCAAACTTGAGAGCTCAGGATTGAGATTCGTTCCAACTTGCAAGTCCCTCAACCTGCAAGTCCCTCCTCACATTGTTAGGATTCCAAAGCGTGTCTTTGGGTAAGTGGTTGTGGTCTAATTAGGGGATTGCAGCAACTAGGCTTTAAATGATAAGATACACATCTTGACATCATTGACGAGTTTTCTCCATGACTATTGAGCCACAGTTGCATCTCCCTCATTTCTAATATTTCTTAAACTTCTAACTTGACTTTTAATGTATAAAATTCTCATCATGGCACACAAGAAGGCAAGGTTTTTAGTGCCCCAACTAGATGGAAAGGAAAATTCAAAATTCCCATGTTGTCGTGAAAATTTAAGCCCCTTCTTTTCCCGTGTGGGTTTCCATCTTGTTTGCATACACAAAACCTTCTTGTGGTATATTTTTACTCCGTCGATACCCCAAAAAAAACACTTCATCAATCATTTACTTGTCATAGATAATGATCAGGAACTAAAAAAAAAAAGCACTTCACTTTACTCATGATGATTAATCTCACATGTAACATGCATTAGAAAAAAACCTAATTTTCAATAGAAACATGATGGGAAACTAAAGGTTATGCCTAGTGCAACTTGCGAGTTGAAATTGTGTAGGGAAGAGTCATAAAGTATATAGCGCATATTCCATGCAATGTTTGTCTATAGAAATATTAATTTAGATTTTTTTATCTCAAATGTTGAGCGTAGTCAACACCAACCATTAGCTAATTAAACATTTCAAGTCACTTATGTTTCCTAGTAGACCAATAAACAATACATAAATAAATAAAGTTGCAAGGTGCTTTGTTGTGCCACAAGTTGCAAAAACATCCAAATTGGAGGGGGGAAATACATTGCATATGGCATTTCTTGTATTGGTAAAAGAAAAGATTTATTTATAAGATATCACTTTCTAAATAGGAATCTCTTCATTTTCTATTGATCATAGTTAATCCAACAATAATATCATCACTTTATAAAGTAGCAATTAATTTAAAAGTATGTTAATAAAAAGAGTGAGAAAATGATTACAAGTAGATGCCTTGAGATATTATGGCACTTGGTAACTATTCTTTTATAGGCCACTATTATTAATCAAGTCCATATATAATTTTAAAAAAGATTATATAGCACTTGGTTACTATTCTTTTTTATAGCACTCTTATTAATCAAGTCTATATATTGAAAAAGATCACACCACCTATTTCACTGAATATTCATACTTCTTTTCTTCCTAGTAATTGTAATGATGGGGAAAAGAAAGAGAGAAATATTGCACTCATAATGGAGTTCCACATGCACTCATGATGGAGTACCACATGCACTCAAGATGGAGTACCACATGCACTTAAGGGAGTACCACCATAGCCTTAGAAGCATGAAGCTCCAAGAAGTATGATTTCACTGTTGGTAAAAGTATGTTATGCCCCTTGTTACAATATTCACCTATATACTTGCCCACCATTTTACACTCATTAATGTTGGGCCTCCATACTTGACCGGCCATATCTATGCCCATGGGCTCTCTTTGAGTCTAATTCCTTCATTACAAACCATCCCCACCCAAAGGTTTTGTCCTCGAAACCATGTATGGAGCAATGTATGGCTGTTGGGAATCTTCTTTACTTCCCTCATGAATGCAGAAGTACATTTGTTGCAACTCCAAAAGTGCCTCACACAAAAGAACTCCACATAGAGCTGTCCACTTATTTGATGTACATATGGACTGCTCTCTATGATATCCATAAGCCCACGGAGTCTTCTTGAGCGTTGATTGATGAGTGGTGAAGTACACCAATGACCATGGCTGTCTATATACAGTAAATTTATAGCAATGGCATTCTTCATATCATCATCCCATTCCATGCATATAACTGTCCAAAGACACCATACAGTTGTACTTATTTCATGAAGACTCAAGCATAAGGTAATAGGTGACCCCCCATCAATAAAGTTGACTTCCAAAATGCCCGATTCAAAAGGAAACCCATCTGCTTCAAATGGCAATGCATAGTATCCACCCAGGTCGTATATGGAAATCCATCCGCTTCAAGTGGCAATGCATCCTGTCCACCCGGATCATATGGAAATGAATCCACATCAAGCATCTTTCCATGTATACTAGGATCAAATGGGTAAGAAACATCATGGTTGGAAGTGTCATCAACCAATGATCCGCCATTAAAGTCCCACCCATGAATCACTCCCATAAACCAAAGCATCATCATCATCATTACCCAAAGCATTTTCCTCATAAATGCCATCATAAGGATCACAATCAACCACATTATTACTTTCATCCACACAATCATTTTGTGAATCCACATCATATGCCACAATTTCATGGTCAAAAACCACAAATCCCTCATGCAATGCAACACCATGAAGATCTTCGTAGTAAGAGTTATCTCCTTCATCAAGATTAGTTTCATTGCATTCATCTTTATCCATACAATTCTATCCAAGAAGAGATCCATGCATTTGCTCTTGATTACAATTCTCTCCAAGAAGAGATCCATGCATTTGCTCTTCATATTCTGCATCAACAAGTCTTGCATCTTCATGGATGTCCAACTAGTTCATTTTCAGCCATCCATACATGCATTGAAGCCACTTGACATAAATCATTAACATCACCTTCATCACTTGCAGTGTCCCCATAGCAATGGCTTCCAATAAGTGCTGTGGACCGAAGTGAACTCCTAGTAGAAATCCCATGTATAGACAGGGTAGGCTTGTAGAAAAGAGCTCCACTATAACAACATGATCTCATTAAGAGCAATGTCATTGTCAATATCCATGATGCATTAGACCACTTGCATGAACTCCTTGCCTAATTTTTGCACAAATCCACCTATGATCTCCTTCTCCTTAATGTTAGGCACAAAGAAGGAAAGGTACCAATATTCCTCGGCATACTTAGGCAATGAATTCACAAGTAATAATGGCATGCATTTTTCCCTAAATCTTTATTGCTCTTGAGTAGCCACAAAGTTTTGTACCACACCATAGGCTAAATTTGCCCAATCCCATTTGTACTTATTACTTGCAGCCAACCATTGTCTAGCTTTGCCTCCAAATTTGCACGTCACTTGCTTCACTTTGTCTCCCTCATTGCATGGAAATTATGCACAAAATTAGGCATCCCAATTGCGAATCCATTCCTTGAGTTGTATATAAGTGACTCCTTCCCCATCAAAAGAGAGAAAAGCTTCTACAATTGATTCACCATGCTTGAACCATAAGCTTACAATAGGAGTAGAAATTATACGATCCACAAATTCATCCTTTTTCAAGGACTTTGGTAACTTGTAATGTATGACCTCGTCATATAACCGTGCATACCTATCTTTGTTATCTTCATTGGAAATTCTAGCTATTTCCTTTTGTTTTGACTCCATCAAATCTTGCCTATCCTTTTCTTCCTTTCCATAGGGCCTTGACAATGGTTATTCAACATGAGAAGCATCTTTTTGGTTCTCTTGAAGTGCTATCTTCATACTTTGAGTATACCCATTGGAAGTTCCCACCTCAATTTCAACATTTCCATGCCAATTAAGCCCACAAGATGATGGATTTGGCAATGACCTTTGTGGTTGTAAGACCATCCTTTTGTCCTATCAAGGGAAGTGTCAATCTTTTCCACACACCTTTGCACTTCATTTATTCCATCACCAAGCTTCTTGAAGCCCTCCTTCATAGCATTGAAGATTTGCTCCATGAGAACATTGCTTTGCCGCATATGCTCACTGTTTTGCCTCAAAAGCTCACTATTTTGGAAGCAAATATCCCTTTATGCATTCTTCATAGCTTCGTTGATAGTAACCTTTAGCATATCCAAAGTAATGTGCTCTAAAGAAACTTGTGCACTTCCACTTGTGTGCCCTGGCATGCCCTCATTCATCATGTGATCACTCATGTCACGTAAAGGCATTCCCTCTTGTTTACGATCACCCATAGTACCAAATTCAGGTTTTTGGTGCTACTGATGTTGGAATTGAAAGATCAAAGGCTTGCCATGTTTATCTCGATGAGAAGAACATTTCTATCACCCTGGATCACCACTTTGAACACCCCTATACCTCTCAGTTTTGACTTTTTTGAAAGTCAGCTATGAGAGGTTGACCATCCAAACGATCATGGAATTGGGAACTTGTTGGCTCATTGGAAAGCTCTTTAGTAGTGTTCTTAAGCTATGTAAACACCTTCAATTCAGTCCACCTTGTTTTTAACTGAATTAGGGTTTTCAGCTTGACATAACTGTCCACTTTGTACCCTGAGATGGTGTCCGAATCAACCACTTGATGGCTAGTTAGGACCATCTTAAGACACCCTTTTTAAGACTTCCAAAAGCCCTTGATAGATCTTGAGCGATTTGGGACTTAATTGCACTTATTTACCCATTGCAGAGTGTTAAAAAATCACAAAAAATTTTACCATAGTTTCCCCACAATTTGGCCCAAATCTCAATCAAAATGCAAAAGCAATTGCCCAATATCCACTCATGATATAATGCCCCAAATGATCATCATCAAAAGAATATGCTTGCTCATGTAACCCTTATGCTCCTTAGACCACTAGCAAACATCCATGGCATATCCAATCAAGTGACCATTGGCTTCCATAGCCCCTGGCATGCTTGCAATATTGTTGATTGTGTGTCGAAGAATATCTTTATGCTTGCCGATCTCTTGGTCAAGACTTCCCACCCTCGTACCTAGTCTGATTCTAAGTACAAGCTGGATCGTCTTCACATCCAAGTACCTAATCCCCCTCCTTGCCATTTTACCAAAAGCAGCCATGCTCCCCTCGGGCCTCTCCTCCAATTCCCAAGGTACCCTCACAAGCATACTAGATACTATGAATTAAAGTGGGATACAAGTGAACTGTATGTGGATGTAGCTTCAAAAGGATAAGATATGAGGACTTACAATGTTTTTAGCATGAATCATGCTATTTCATTTCATCATTACAAAAGGGCATGTACTCATGCTTTCCCCATTCATCCAAAGTAGCTCCATCACATCAATCACCACAAAAAACAAGATCCACATAGCATCCAAAATCATGTGCTTCACAAGCACAATTCACTGATCTGCATCACTTTAACCCCTTTGCCTTTACTCCATGGCCCTCTCATCAATGCACCAATCAATCAATCATATGGCAAGTAGACTCCAATTGGTTCAATGAACAACAAAGGAGTGATGTTTGCTTAATGCTTAAGCAAATCAATGGCTCATATGATGCATTCAAGAAATCCTTTCAATGGTAGATGTAATGGCTAGACAAGAGCTTCAAAGTCTCATGATCATTCCCATTATTGCAATTAGCATGTAATAGGCAAACTAATGGCATTCCAAACATTTAAAATGCAGCCATATATCACTTGTAATGAAGATTCTTAGCAATGGTATTTACACATATAAAATGTACCCTTACTCCATGATTTTTGCTTGATGTTGAAGCTTTGATGCTTGAGATGACTTGATATCTTGAAGGCTTGAAGGAAATGGTTGTAATCACTCCAATGTGCAACTTCAAGAACTCTTCTCTTCACATCAGTTCCCCATGGCCATGCATAGAAAAAACGTAGAGAAATATAGCAATGTTGAAAGCATTTCTTGCTTAAGAAAGCTTTGCTTGCTCCATGGCTAGAATCGCAAAGAAAAACGAGTTGAATAAGCGAAATTACAGCAGACAACGTTTTTTTCTTCATGCGATGAATTTGCAGCTCCCTTTTTTGCCTCCTTGTTGCCAAGCTTAGGGTTGGCTACCTTAAGCCTAGGCTTAAGTACTCCACGGCTCTAGAAGATGGCACAGATGGCTACAAATGCCCTGATAAGTACTCCACGGCTCTAGAAGATGGCACAGATGGCTACAAATGCCCTGATAATTGTGTGCTAGCAAACTATGAGATCCCATGGAGGATAATTCGTAAAACGGCTCATCAAGATATCAATTGAAAGATCAGGAATGACTCCTTCAAAACCCTAAGTCAATGCTGCTCAACGGTAAGAGGAAGAAGCCCTATTTTCCCTCAGAATCAAGCATGTGGAGAAGGGAGAAAATTCATAAACGTTTTGATTAAGAAAACTTAATCAAGATTAGAATAAATTTCCCCCAATTTTAGTTCCTTCTTTCAAATTTTGGAGCGGCCATCTAAACTTTAATCAATTCAAAAATCAAAAGAATTTCCAGCATTCCACACTCCTCATGCCCAATTTCTTGATCAAGAAATCAATTAAAATCAAGAAAATTCCCAAGAAACTCCAAGAAATTTAAATTTTTTTTTTTGGAAATCTTGGATCAAAGACAATGCTTTGATACCACTGTAATGATAGGGAAAATAAAGAGAGAAAGATTGCACTCATAATGGAGTACCACATGCACTCATGAAATGGAGTACCACATGCACTCAAGGGAGTACCACCATAGCCATAGAAGCTTGAAGCTCCAAGAAGTATGATTTCATTGGTAAAAGTATGTTATGCCCCTAGCTACAATATTCACTTATATACTTGCCCACCATTTCACACTCATTAATGTTGGGCCTCCATACTTGCCCGGCCATATCTATGCCCATGGGCTCTGTAAGATTCCTCCCCAGCCCCTTAAGATGTCCAGTATTTTCCCCCTGTAATCAATTCCCGCTTCAGAGTAATAAAAGATCTTGTTTCTACCTATTTTAGCATAGAGAGAGAAAATATTCTAGAGAGAGATTATTCAGATTTTAGATATTTTTGGATGGAAAAATATCTCTTCTTATTAAAATAATTTCCCCTGAAATAAAAGTTCAAAAATATTTTCAGAAGGTGCATTAGAAATAAATTATAATCTGTTCAAAAGGCCTTATCCTACGAGTCCAGATTTTCTAAAAATTTTAAATTAAGGTTCTGAGAGACCAATCAGATTCATCTAAATGTATGGAGGAGATAAATTGAAGAAATAAAGAAAATCCCCCCAAAAATGAGTAAATACTCACATAAGATGAACAGTGGACTAAGGACCAAAGGAAATACTAAAAAAATTTATTTTTGACACCTCAAGAGTGGGGATTCCCCCTCATGAAGGAGGTGCCTATTTTACATGTGTGGTGGACTTTTAAATTCTCAAATATTGAGATATTTCATCTCTCAATATTGAGATATTTCATCTCTCCTCTCTCCTAATTCAAGTCTAGTTCCAAAAAGTAAGCTAAACTATCCAAAAATGGTCAAAAATTGACCAAACTGATTTGGAAAATTCTAGAATCATTTTGCTTGGTTAGAAGCTCACTTTTTCCTATAAATAGAAGCCTCCCTCTTTATAGAAGCTTAATAGTGTTTTATACACTGTTACTCTACTCCACCCCTGAGCCAAAAATAGTGAATCTATTGATAATTCATTAATTTTTGACCTTTCCCTCTTCATCAAAAGAATTGGTGGCCACTCTTGTTGCAAACAAGAGTGGATCCCTCAAACCATCAAGCCAAAGGAAAGCTCAGAGAAATTCAAGTAAGCTAGAAATCTTACTTTTTCTTTATTCCTTTTAATGGTTTTCTAATTTTTGTTTTCTTTAAAATGAAAAAATGATGTTATGCCTTGTTGGAAAGGCTTTCCCCCTCTCTTCATTCTTAAATTCAGCCTTTCTTTATCCTAGATAAGTAATCAAATTGTTAGAATTAAACTTTTCATATTGTTTCTCTTTCAAAAGTGGAATTTGATTAGTTCAGAATGCTTTAAACCATTTGGGATAATTTTTAAGTAACTTGAGGATAGAAAAATGGCAAAATTTTCTTAAATTTTGTGAAATAAGTTTTATCTTTTATTATTCAAAAAGAGTAATCCCCAACATTTGTGTATTCTAAAAGTGTTATTTTCATTCTAGGCATAGAAAAATGCATAGTAGAAATATTTTTATTATAAAAGTGTTATTTCCATTAAAATTTAAATTCTATGCATAGAAAGATGCATATTGGTTATGGTTTTTTTATAAAAGAGTGATTTTCATTAGATTTAAGTTTTATGCATAGAAAGATGCATATTGGATATTTGTTTATTATAAAAGTGTGATTTTCATTAGAATTAAATTTTATGCATAGAAAGATACATATTGGAAATAAATTTTTTAATTATAAAAGTGTTACTTTCACTAATATTGATTCTTATGCATAAAATGATGCATAAAAGAATTTTTTATTATTATAAAAGTATTAATTTCATCAAAATTGATTTTTATGCATAAATAGATGCATTAAAAAATTTTTATTATTATAAAAGTGTTACTTTCATCAAAATTGATTTTTATGCATAAATAGATGCGTAAAAGATTTTTTTTTAAATTATAAAAGTGTTACTTTCATCAAAATTTATTTTTAAGCATAAAAGAATTTTTTTATTATAAAAATGTTACTTTCATCAAAATTGATTTTTATGCACAAATAGATGCATAAAAGAGTTTTTTTTATTATAAAAATGTTACTTACATCAAAATTGATTTTTATTTATAAAATGATGCATAAAAGAATTTTTTTAATTATAAAAGTGTTACTTTCATCAAAATTAATTTTTATTTATAAAATGATGCATAAAAGAATTTTTTTAATTATAAAAGTGTTACTTTCATCCAAATTGATTTTTATGCATAAAAGAATTTTTTTTATTATAAAAATATTACTTTCATCAAAATTGATTGTTATGCATAAATAGATGCACAAAAGAATTTTTTTATTATAAAAATGTTACTTACATCAAAATTGATTTTTATGCATAAATAGATACATAAAAGAATTTTTTTATTTATAAAAGTGTTACTTTCACCAATATTGATTTTTATGCATAAAATGATGCATAAAAGATTTTTTTTAATTATAAAAGTGTTATTTTCACCAATATTGATTTTATGCTTAAAATGATGCATAAAAGAATTTTTTTAATTATAAAAGTGTTACTTTCACCAATATTGGATTTTATGCATAAATGATTTTTATATCAAAATTAGAGTTCTCTTTAATTCTATGAATTTCCATGAATAATTGATAAATGAATAAGCAATTACTCTGTGGTGAGAGAAAAATCTTATCGTTTCGTATTCACTCGGATAGTAATGAGAAAACTCAGAAAAACTATCGAAGTTCAGAATTTCAGATAAATGATTAATTTATTCTTCATAGGAATTCGTTGATTAGTTTAGAAATCAATTAAGCAAATATTCAATGAATGAAATTCAGAATAATAGTAATTGAAATCTCACCCCCTTTCGAGAAAGGTAGTGCAGAAAGGATCGTACCAGACTCGAACCCAGAATCAGACTTTGACCAAGACCAAATCCGTCAGTTTCAAGAAAAGACGATCTGAGCAGTTCAGGAAAATACACTCATCACCCCCACCGAATCTGAAACTAAGTTGAGACCCTTTGATTTTGATCTGAGGATCAAGGTTACATAATTCGAGGAATTCTGTTTGGAATTCAGACCTGCGATCCAAAAGTCTTGGGATATGGATTTAAGCTATACTCATTGTATTCAAAAGAAACTCATAAATGAAAACTTGCACATAGAAACCCTGTTTTTCTTAAAGGACTATCTTACGCTAGAATGCTAGAGGGAGCATTGGTATATGTGTTTCTCTAAGGGAAGTTTGGTTGCAACAGCTAGCGGGCGGGGAGTGTTCACACGGCTCACGCGACAAAAACTTGCCCAGGTCTTGACCAACCTGGGTATGGTGAAAAATGGTGTGCTTCCAATACGATGGGCGAGGGCCGACAAAGCGGTCCCTGAGTGAAGTGCCAAGACACCTAAGGAGGATCCTGGAGGGTTCTAACCAGGCGATGCACGGACACCCATGTGTATGCCGTGGAAGATATATATATGTATGATGACGAGAAAATTATTGTAATCTGTTACTGGATCTTGTTGGTGACCTGCTGGTCTCAACGGAGAGTCCAGAGTGATACTGTTTTGTGAGAAACAAGGATTGAATGGAAATTTTGAGTTATGACATCTGTAACCAATAATTGTTTATCAATGGATTGTTTTAAAAGTTAAAGTTTAAAGAGGAGTGTGTGCGTATCTGTATTCTAAAGCAAAAGTTTAGAAAGGCATTCAATTATGGGTGGGTGGGTGAGTACTTGTTTGGTTCTACTAATTCCAGTGGGGGCTGGACGGTGGCTAACCCATGGGCAGGATGGGGTTAGGCTGGAATCAATAGAGTTTTAATAATTTAATTGATTAATAAGAATACGTTTAGAACTCGGGTAGTTAAATAAAAGCCTAAAGACTTCTCTAATGAATAGATCAACGGTTGTGCCTGATTCAATCAGGAAAAAAGCGTTGATCCCTTCAAGTTAAGTCTGTAATAGTTTTCTTTCTATCTGGTTTATTCATATGAAGGTTAGTTCAGTATCTAGACTTCGTTAGAAAAATTCGTTAAGAAAATAAAAATGGTGGAATCGTCCCCGTTTTTCGGGCATGGAAAATTTTCCTGGTTTCGGTTTTCGGAATGACCACCAGCTTAGTCTCGTGCCCAGACATTCGAGGCCCCGAGTGGGAAACCCTGCCCCGCGCATGAGGGAGGTGTTTGCGCTGCCAGCTACCGAGAATCTGGTGTGTGGAGGGGGCAGAGGGATCCCATAGTTGGTATCAGAGCGCTGTTGTAAATTTACGTAACAGCAACAGAAATTGCTTAAAATTTTAAAGTAAATCTGGGAAATAATGTTTTCACTTGTTAATATTATGTTGAATGAACTTCAAAAATTGAAAACTCATAAACTGAATTGGAAATTTATAGATGGATACCCCGAATCTATCTGGCATTCCTGAACTCTCCCCCAGAGTCAGGATATGATAGCCTTTGCATTTGAGCACCTCATTAACTCTGCTACGACCCGAGTAAGTAGAGTGAGACTCGCACGTCATTTTGAGAGTCTTTACTTTCCTGATCCTATTGAGCGATGTCGGTATATGTGGTTCTTTGGAGGACAATGTATAAATGTCAGTACTAGTCAGCGTCAGCAGCAGAGGCTCAGGCAAAATATTTCCTTAGCCATGATTCTGATAAGGCTAGGGCTTGTTCAGCATGTAAAACTCTTTGATCATTCACCCAAGAACTTCAGAATTTCATGCTGCCCAGTTTTTAGGCTTCTTAGCTGCTTTATCCCTAGAAGTAGAATTACAGCACCTCTTTCTGTAATGAATCGTGAGGCAAAGTTTTGCTTCTTTATGCGTACGCGATTGAAGCGTGCACCCTCTAACTTTAAGAGATTCCAAACCCCGGGAAGTACTTCAAACTTTCCTCCCCCAAAGAGGTAGCAGCAAGGCCCAGATCAGAATCAGGATACTAGGAGATTCAGAAGTGAAGGAAGACCCTTCCCTCAGAACACTTTCTCAAGAGCCCCACCTCTTTCAAGGATTCAGAGAGATGAGCTCAGAAGTGAGAACCGGTGTTTTGGATGTCAGGGTTTTGGTCACCAGCTGAAAGACTGCCCAACTCCTGCCATGTCAAGGGGACAGGGAAGTCAAGGACCAAGAGTGCAGAGACCAGCCCCTTCCTATCAGTCAAATCAGGGTCCATCTCGTCAAAACCAGGGAAGTCAAGGACCAAGAGTGCAGAGACCAGCCCCTTCCTATCAGTCAAATCAGGGTCCATCTCATCAAAACCAGGGAAGTCAAGGACCAAGAGTGCAGAGACCAGCCCCTTCCTATTAGTCAAATCAGGTTCCATCTCATCAAAACCAGGGGAATCCCAGGAGAACTCCAGCTCAGCCATCTGCCTCTGCCCAGAGTAGACTCAGAACTCCAGCTCAGCCATCTGCCTCTACCCAGAGTAGACTCAGAACTCCTTCCCAGAACTGGGGTAACCAAAGAGAAAGAGTTCCGCCTCAGATTGTAGTAGCCAGAGCAGTCATAATAGCAGAAGTAGTGGAAGAGGAAAGAGGACAAATTTATGCAGCAATTGAAAACCAAGGGCCAAATCGCCAATTCTCCGTCATTCATACTCCACCTGAGTATCAGGGTAAGCCTTTTAAGCTTTTGATTGATTCAGGCAGTACTCATTCTTTCATTTCCCCAGGATGCTTACGTAAGCTAGTCTTAGAACAGAAATCAGGGAAACCTATGCAAGTTGAATTGGCCAATTCTTTTCGCTCACCTTGAGACAGATCGTATTCAGTTCAATCTAGATGGGAATTTAACTGACTGTCAGTTCAGAGTTATATCTTTGCGAGTTTTCAACGGGATCCTTGGAATGGATTGGCTCCACAAAAATCAAGCTGACATTCACTGTCATAATGGAACCATTTCCTTCCGTGTGATAGGAAGGGGCTAGTCTCTACACTCTCGGTCCTTGACTTCCCTGTCCCCTTGACATGGCAAGAGTCGAGCAGTCTTTCAGCTGGTGGCCAATGGGAAGATTCTTTTCACTCACCTTGAGACAGATCGTATTCAGTTTAATCTAGATGGGAATTTAACTGACTGTCAGTTCAGAGTTATACCTTTACGAGTTTTTGACGGGATCCTTAGAATGGATTGGCTCCACAAAAATCAAGCTGACATTCACTATCATAATGGAACCATTTCCTTTCGTGACCTTCACGGAAATAAAGTTCAAGGAATCGGAATTTCAGGATCCCCAAGTCTGCAGCGCCTAGTAAAGGCTTCTAAGTTACTAAAAGGACTTAGAAAGAAGCAGCTTATTTATGTTGTTAAAATGAATCCAGTAGACACAAAGTTAAAAGCTAAAGAACCTAAATGGTTAAGTGATTATGATGATTTATTCCCATCAAAATTAACAGATATGCCTCTAATTTGGGAAGTAGATCATGTGATAGAATTGACCCTTGGAGCTCAACCAATAGCCCTGCGCACGTACAAAATGCCAGTTCCTATAGCCATCAAACTCAAGGAACATCTTAGACAGCTGTTAGAACAAGGGTTTGTAAGACCCAGTGTTTTACCTTGGGGTGTGCCAGTTCTCTTTTAGTCTTGAAAGATGGAACGCTAAGACTCTGTGTGGACTATAGAGGCCTCAATCAGCACAGTTAAGAATAAGTATCCTATCCCCAGAATTGATGAGCTTCTAGACAGACTAAGTGGAGCCCAGATCTTCACAAAGATAGATCTCAAATCAGGGTATTATTAGATCAAGATTAATGAGCAAGATATCCCGAAGACGGCCATCAACACTTGGTATGGGCATTATGAATTCACTGTCATGCCGTTTGAATTGACAAATGCCCCAGCTACATTCAATCGCTTAATGCAAGACATTCTTAGAGAATACTTGGATGATTTTGTTTTTGTTTTCTTTGATGATATTCTGATTTACTCAAAGAATGCAGCTGACCATGAAACTCATGTCAGAAAAGTTCTTGAGATTCTAAGGAAGCACCAACTCTTTGCAAAAAAGAGCAAATGCACTTTCTCTGTTGACCATGTTGAATACTTAGGCTTTTTGGTATCCAAAGATGGAATTTCTCCAGATTCCGCTAAAGTCCAAGCAGTCATAGATTGGCCTGAACCAAAAGCAGTGAAAGAAGTCAGGGGATTCTTGGGATTGACTGGTTGGTATAGAATTTTTATACCAAAGTATGTTCTCATAGCTTCCCCCCTGACTAATCTTATCAAGAAGAATATTCCGTTCCAATGGTCTGCAGGTGCTAGAGTGCTTTTGATAAGCTGAAGACCGCCTTGGGAACCAATCCCGTTATAAAGCTGCTGGATTTCTCTCTACCCTTTGAGGTAGTATAACTGATGCCAGTGGTTTTTCCCTAGGAGGTGCACTCATGCAGGAAGGTCATGCAGTGGCCTATGAATCCCAAAAACTCAGAACGCATGAGAGAAATTATGTTGTCCACGACCTGGAACTACTTTCAGTAGTATATGCCCTGAAGTTGTGGAGACATTACCTACTGGGTAAAAGATTCACTTTGATGTGACAGATCATTAGAGCTTAAAGTGGATCTTCACTTAGAAGGATCTCAACATGTGCCAAAGAAGGTGGATGCAAACCCTGTAGGAATTTGATTTTGAAATCAAGTACCGCCCAGGCAAAGAAAATGTAGTAGCAGATGCCCTCAGCAGAAAAGCCTCCTTGCTTGCAATTATTGTAGTGTCAAATCCTTTGATTATTGAAGCAAGAGAGAAGATCATGCAGGATAGATTCTTTGGCCCTATTGCTACCCTACTTATGCAGGAAAGCAAAACTCCACAAGAGTTGAACCGAGTTCAAGGGTACAGCCTGGATGATGGATTTATGTATTATAATCGCAGAGGGTATGCATTCCCAATGATGAGGGAACTAAGGGTCAAATTCTGAATGAAGCCCGTGTTACAAGACATCCAAGTTTCATCAAAACCTACATGTCTGTGAAGAAAAGCTTTTTTTGGCCTGGTCTAAAAAAGGATGTGCTTAATCATGTACGTCAATGTCTGACCTGTCAGAAAGTCAAGGCTGAGAGAGTAAAAATGCCTGGGAAGTTACATCTATTAGACATCCCCCAGATGAAGTGGGAATGTATCAGTATGGATTTTATTATTAAACACCATATTAGTGAATTTGGGAATTTTCCAATTCCTATTTTTGAATACTTAAAAAAGGGGACATGGATAACATGTTTGTAAGTTTCTCAAAACCCTATCATATGACCTATCGTTGGAAAGCGCTTGAAAAATGGAATCTAAAGAGCTATAAAGCGCTCATTTTGGATTAGTGGTGTTCAAGTTATGGTTAATCCAAACTTTTGACCACGTGTCCCAAACTTGTGGGAAATTCGTATTTCATGTCAGCCTTCTTAAAAAGTATATACCAAGCCCGAATCATGTGTTTGATGATGAAATCTTAACTTCTTCAACCCAAGGGCAGATGGAACTCCAACCTGAAGAAATCCTTGATGTTCAAGAAAAGGTTCTCAGGAATAGAATTCTGAGAGAATTATTGGTGGTTAAATGGAAGTTCTATCCTTTTGAAGATGCCACCTGGGAGAGAAGCCGAACTGTTGCGGGATTACCCCCAGTTTGCGAGATGTGGGAGAGAATGTAAAATTCCTCCCCAGCTCCTCAAGATATCCAGTATCTTCCCCCTGTAATCAATTCCCTCTTCAGAATAATAAAAGATCTTATTTCTACCTTTGTCTTAGAGAGAGAAACTATTCTAGAGAGAGGTTATTCAGATTTTAGATATTTTTGGATGGAAAAATATCTCTTCTTATTAAAAAAATTCCCCCCAAACAAAAGTTTAAAAAGATTTTCAGAAGGTGCATTAGAAATAAATTATAATCTGTTCAAAAGGCCTTATCCTAAGGGTCCATATTTTTTAAAAATTTAAAATTAAGGTTTTGAGGGGCCAATCAGATTCATCCAAATGTATGGAGGAGATAAATTGAAGAAATAAAGAAAAATCCCCCCAAAAATGAGTAATACTCACATAAGATGAAGAGTGGACTAAGGACCAAAAGAAATACTAAAAAAATAATTTTTTGACACCTTAAGAGTGGGGATTCCCCCTCATGAAGGAGGCGCCTATTTCACATGTGTGGTGGACTTTTAAATTCTCAAATATTGAGATATTTCATCTCTCCTCTCTCCTAATTCAAGTCTAGTTCCAAAAACTAGACTAAACTGACCCAAAAATGGTCAAAAATTGACCAAACTGATCTGGAAAATTCTAGAATCAGTTTGCTTGGTTAGAAGCTCACTTTTTCCTATAAATAGAAGCCTCCCCTTTGTAGAAGCTTAATAGTGTTTTATGCACTATTACTCTACTCCACCCCCGAGCCAAAAACAGTGAATTTATTGAAAATTCATTAGTTTTTGACCTTTCCCTCTTCAAAAGAATTGGTGGCCACTCTTGTTGCAAACAAGAGTAGATCCCTTAAAGCATCAAGCCAAAGGAAAGCTCAGAGAAATTCAAGTAAGCTAGAAATCCTACTTTTTCTTTATTTCTTTTAATGGTTTTCTAATTTTTGTTTTCTTTAAAATGAAAAAATGATGTTATGCCTTGTTGGAAAGGCTTTCCCCCTCTCTTCATTCTTAAATTCAGCCTTTCTTTATCCTAGATAAGTAATCAAATTGTTAGAATTAAACTTTTCATATTGTTTCTCTTTCAAAAGTAGAATTTGATTAGTTTAGAATGCTTTAAACCATTTGGGATAATTTTTAAGTAACTTGAGGATAGAAAAAATTGAAAAATGGTTAGCCATACAAAGGAGGTTATGGCAAAATTTTCTTAAATTTTATGAAATAAGTTTTATCTTTTATTATTCAAAAAGAGTAATCCCCACCATTTGTGTATTCTAAAAGTGTTATTTTCATTCCAGGCACAGAAAAATGCATAGTAGAAATATTTTTATTATAAAAGTGTTATTTCCATTAAAATTTAAATTCTACGCAAAGAAAGATGCATATTGGTTATGTTTTTATTATAAAAGAGTGATTTTCATTAGATTTAAATTCTATGCATAGAAAGATGCATATTGGATATTTTTTATTATAAAAGTGTGATTTTCATTAGAATTAAAGTCTATGCATAGAAAGATGCATATTGGAAATAAATTTTTTTATTATAAAAATGTTACTTTCACCAATATTGATTCTTATGCATAAAATGATGCATAAAAGAATTTTTTTAATTATAAAAGTGTTACTTTCATCAAAATTGATTTTTATGCATAAAAGAATTTTTTTATTATAAAAGTGTTACTTTCATCAAAAGTAATTTTTATGCATAAATAGATGCATAAAAGAATTTTTTAATTATAAAAGTGTTACTTTCATCAGAATTGATTTTTATGCATAAATAGATGCATAAAAGAAAATTTTTTATTATAAAAATATTATTTACATCAAAATTGATTTTTATGCATAAACTGATGCATAAAAGAATTTTTTTTATTATAAAAGTGTTACTTTCATCAAAATTGATTTTTATGCATAAATAGATGCATAATTTTTTTTTATAAAAGTGTTACTTTCATCAAAATTAATTTTTATGCATAAATAGATGCATAATTTTTTTAATTATAAAAGTGTTACTTTTATCAAAATTGATTTTTATGCATAAATAGATGCATTAAAAAAATTATTATAAAAATGTTAATACTATGCTGAACAAAGAAGTTTGGCGATATGGTCCACACAAGAAGGCATGGAGTGATCTCATTGGCAAGCTCGATATGCGGATTCCAAAAAACAACGGCACATGGAGGTGGAATCAATGATTCCAATCCTATGAGGCAGCTACTCCAATGGTGGTATAGGAGAATAGAGATAAGATATGAGTACAAATTAATAAAGTCCAAATCCAATGATACAGAAGCTGTTCGTAGGGTAATATATGAAGTGAGGAAAGTAAGATATGAAAAAAGCATAGCCAAAGAATATCATGCAGAATGGTTGACAACCCAATGATACAGAAGCTGTTCGTAGGGTAATATATGAAGTGAGGAAAGTAAGATATGAAAAAAGCATAGCCAAAGAATATCATGCAGAATGGTTGACAACCCAAGAGAGTCGGTAGCAAATGGAAATATCGATAGAATTGTAATTATGAAAAAATATTTTATGTTTATGAGAGTATTGGAGCAATCCAATGTTTTAAAGAAATAGGTGTTTGCTAAAGTCAACATGGATAACTTTTTCAAAATAAGTATTTACTAAAGTCAACATGGATAACTTTTTGATAGTGTTGATATTTTTTAAAAGTAAGTGTCCATAACTTATAGTAAGTTCCATTTATAAATAAAGGCAGTTCTTTCATTTCTCTCCATTCCTTCTAGCTTGTGAGTATGGCGCGTACTAAGAAAAAAGCAACAAGATGTCTTCCAAGACACCGGTTCATTCATCTGAATCTAGTGAATGTACTAACACTAACAATGATGAAGGTCAAACTCCTCCCACTGCTCTAGCTAGAAAAGCTGCTCCCGCTACTCCAGTTGGAAATGCTCATCTACCTACGCATAAGAAGAGAAGATGGATACCAGAGACTACCTCTCTTCGTGAAATTAGGAGGTTCGAGAAGAGTCCTGAGTTGATTATACCCAAGGCGCCTTTCTTGAGGTTGGTGCAAGAAATATTGCAAGATCTATAAAGGGGAGATCACTACAAGTACTTTTCAAGAGATCAAGCATATAATGTGGAGTGATGGTCAGCCCAAGCAATGCTTGCTCTTCTTCAAGAGGTGGCTGAAAGTTACTCGGTGGATCTCATGCATGATGGTCAGCTATTAGCCATCCATGCCCGGCGCATCACACTCAAGCCCTCGGATCTCACTCTTGTTCGTAGGATTTGTAAAAAATAGTGATGCATTCAACGTCAACCATGACATGGTTTGAAGAGCTGTGTAAATGCTCATGTATCGTTTTGTGTTTTCACATTTTCCTTCAGTTCTACTCAACTAGTTGTACTTTATGCGATGTACCGGATTTGGATATTTTGAGTTTCCTTGTTTCCAATGTTGTGTACCAGACTTGCCCATTGATTTGAATATTTTGAGTTTTCTTCATTTCTAATGTTAGTGTATATTCTTATATTTTCGTGGAAAAAAATTGGCAAGTGCATGGTAGGTGCTTTTTTATTTGTGCATATATAGGAAAAATTGACGCATGGTGTGCATAGATCATAATGGGCTGAAATTTGTTTTGTGCATAGATCATGTGGCTTACATCATGAACATGCATGTTCATGTGCAAGCAAGTCCATGTGCATGTGCAAGTGCAAGTGCTATTTTATACGATAATATTTTTTTTCCTAGGAAAAATTGATGCATGGTGTGTAGTGATCAGAATGGGTTGAAATTTATTATGTGCATAGATCATGTAGTTTACATGTCTTAGATAAAATATCAGCCCTATTAAAGGCCTGTAGTTAGGCCCTTGTCCGAAGGCTCTTGTGTAGAGGCCTTCTTTTTTTAATACCAGGTCTATACACGCAAGCCTTCGGACAAGGGCCCTATAGACCTCTGATGGGGTTGATATTTTATCTAGGAGGTGCTAAATGATACTTATATGTGCACATAAAATTAGAGTTCATTTTGATAAGGAAAAATATTTTTAAAATTTAAAAAGTATCAAATTTATGTATTGAGCTAATTTAGAAAATATATAAATTTTCATCTATAAGTATGGAAGTAACCCTCATTTCACCTCATTTCTCATCTTTCATTTCTCTCTCTCACCTCCAAGAGCATGGCTTGCACTAAGCAAACTGCTAGGAGAGTCTGCCCCCCAAGGTGGGACGTGGCGTCCAACCACCACAGTAGCAACATCGCAAGAGTAGGTGAAGGGGCACTGTGGCTCTCCACCATGAGATTAGGAAATACTAAAAGACGGTGAACCTAGTCATACCAAAGCTCTCCTTCCAATGTGTGGTGTGAGAGATCATGCAAGATCTACAAGACTGTCGTGTAGGAGGTTTTGGGTTCACGTAGCATCAAGCCCACTACCTACGCGGTGGACAGCCAAAGCTTGGAGGCACTCTAGGAGGCTACGGAGGCGTACGTAGTGGAAATTTTTGGTGACATGGTGTTTGCAACTGTCCATGCAAAGAGGGTCACCACCATCAGTGAAAAGGACATGCAGTTAGTGTAACGCATGCGATGCTGGAGAGATCCTCTAGGCCAAGATCTTTAGTTTTATTTTTGTATATCTCGAATGATTGTAATTCTCAAAAGATGTAAAGCTCAATCTATATGTTTAAATTTTTTTCCTCTTATCTTGTGTTGCAAATAAGTCTCTTTTAATTTGATTTTATATAATTTGTTGATTTATATGCGTCTGACTCTGAAGCTGCCTTGATGGCTAGAATCAAAACATGGAACCCTTCAAGTTCTGCCCTGATGATGGTGGGATTCTGTACCCCCGCAACAATGCCACGGGCCACTACACAGAATGTAAAGGCCCTGACCTTTGAGTCGAGAACAAGTAAAGTAACTTTGAGCGTCGAAGTAGAACAATTTTTTCCAAACTTGATTTAGTCAGAATAATTTTGAATGTAGCACCCTTTGTAAGTGCTTTAATCTTCAAAAAGTTCTCCGCATACCCCGGAGAGCAAGTCTTGTGGAAGACTATCACATCATTGGCAAGTTTGCCAATGTACTCCTTGCGTGCAGAGTCATGAACCCTTCCTTGGCTCCCAAATCTTCCACTCTTCCTTGATGCAAATTCATCAAGATACACAATTTCCTGCAAAATAAAATTGATGTCAGCATCGATCATGCAATGCATGGGAGAGGATAATTTTTTAAGAATGGCCCCAAATTTGATATTTAGGGCCTCTAGGGCATGTAGACCCCACTCTCTCTAAAGACTCGCATGAGAAGCCCTCATTTTTGCAGATTCAGGGCTTCCCCCCACGAGCCTTCAGATAGCACACTTCCCAGCCTTTGATGGGCATGGGATCATACATGTGAGGTCTACATGCCCTAGAGGCCCTAAATATCAAATCTAGGGAGCAACTGGTAAAAGGAGATACCTTTTCTGCTTTGTCAAGCTCCTTCTGCAAAGGTGCCTCCAGATCTACTCCTAGAATGGGTCTACCATCGTTTGGCTAGACCACAGGTGTCACATGCTGTGGTCCAGGTCTGAAGAGTTCATTCTGCAAGTGCTCTAACTCTTCATCTATGATCTCATATTGAGGAGCTACATCCTCAATATGCTTCTAGACGGCAATGATAGTAGAGATATCATCTACACTACTTTCATCATATCACCCTACCTCATCAACCTGTGCTAGGGTTTCTTGGTAATCAAAGCCAAAGAAATCATCATTATCCTCCTCCCTCAAGTCCAAGAGCTTTTACACATCCTTCATGAGGAGGTACTCCACCCCTTCGATGGTGATGGCACTCAATGAAGCTAGTGGTGGGTTGTGACTTTGGGTTTCATCAGGCTGGATGGATGGATGCAAGCACCATGTGAGAGCTCTTTGCTGCGGCCTTAACGATAGGGTCTAGAGTGGTCTCCTCTGTCTCTGTGTCTATGTACTCCACTAAAGCGAGATCCTGGATGCCATCAAAATAAAACAAATCATAAAAACATATTTATATTTCTAGCATAATTAATTATATTATTATTTGCACTTAAATATATACTTATATTTATATTTACATTTGTACTTACTTATACTTATCATTATTTTCTTACATATTAAAGGGTTTGAAACACAATAGACTTAAAAAACCACAACACTTTATGAAAATGAAGAAAATTTAAATTTACAACACTTCTAAAGAAACAACTTCTTATATTCACTTGGAAGAATAAGAATTAAATTGAGTCCACAATCTTAAGGATGTGTGGAGCCACACACTACTTGAATGTTTTGCAATGTTCACTTCGACTCCCAACCTTCCTACCATCCAACTTAAAATAGAAATTACAAGGGGGATTATTGGACATAAGTTAGATTTCCTGCCTCAGAAAACTAAGGGCCGATGACTCTTTACATTAACGCTAAAAGGGTCATGAGCCTCCCAAAGAATAACCTCATCAATGAGTGCTGAATGCATGTCATCTCGCATGTCTTGGTCCAAGCTGAGCCACTCCCCTCGTAGAAGTTTCTATCTCCTATACTTGAAGCAAATATGCAAAGTTTGTCTTGCAATGAAGTACCTATCATAAAAAACAAACAACCAACATAAAAACATAAAATCAACAATCAACATTCAACATTCAACATTCAACAATCAACAATCAACAATCAACATTCAGTGTCTTGCAATGAAGTACTTCTGAATAAAAACCATCAACAATCAATAGAAGTGCAATCTTACCTAAAGGTAACATCATCTGACACAATAATTCTACACTCAATGATATCATCATGGGGAGTTCTCTTGAGATGCCATGACTCACCCAGTAAAACTGAGTCATCCAATCCTCAGATTGGCACTTGCATTGATAAGTAATCTTAGTTTTCTTAACCACTTCTCACAGGATCTAAACAAATGTGCAAACAAACCAAATGGTACAAACCAACTTAGATGCACATCTCTAGAGCCTATGGATGGTTTCATGGAAGCATGAACATCAATTTTTATCTTTACCCTACATGCTTCTAACATGTCTAAGCTAGGATTGTAACATTCTTCCTAGCTAGACAACGGTGGTAGTGGAATATACTCCAAACTATGTCTCTCCACATCATACACTGAATCATAAAAGTAAACATTCTGAGATAGCAATTCACTTGCACTCTTGTTGTCATAGATCAAGGCACCTATCTTTGCATGTAAAACATTTATCTTTCCACTAAATCATTCTACATTCTGCCAGTCATGCAAAGAGGATGGATATAAAGTTGCAAGCAACAAACATGCTTGTATTAAAACTTTATCTAATAACCATGGACTCAAAGAACAAGAACGCAAAGCAAAGAGATATTAACTTACTGTTAGGCTTTTGTCTTTCACTGAAGTTATCATGATGTACTCGAATCTCCTTGTGCATATAAACATGTTGAATGAAAGCCTCTGTTATTGTATTCATACCATTTGTGTGTCTCTTGAAAGCCTCTGTTATTGTATTCATACCATTTGTGTGTCTCTTGAACTCTATGATTCTACCTTTCCATTGCTTGTTCCGGGTCTGTGACATCTTTGAGCTTGACCTTGAAATTTCCACGAGTACTTGGTTGCATTAAAATCTAATTTAACTTACTGTATTGATCAGGGATCCACTTACCTTCATCATCTCTCTTGTTAAACACCTCCACTATGTGAATATTACTGATATTCCTCCTCTTTGAAGACATCTAAATTAATAAAGCTAGACTACATGATTAATAAATATATATGTTATATTGTAAGCAACAAATAAAGATTAAAACAACAAGAAATAAAGAGTAACTTACTGCTTTGATTTACACAACCTTATTGATCACAACCTTGTTGCTTTGATTTACACAACCTTGTTGCTCCTATGAAAATAAACATAAACACATCAAGACAAAACATTAGCAAACCCTAAACCTATGATCAGTACTCACATCAAGATAAAACATAGATAAACCCTAAACCTATGATCATTTTATTGTTATATTTTATGCCACTTGAAATCATTAATGTGTAGAGAAGATTGTAATCAACAAATAAAGATTAAAACAACAAGAAATAAACAGCAACTTTTACTGCTCACAACCTTGTTGCTCCTATGAAAATAAACAGCAACACATCAAGAAAAAACATAAACAAATCCTAAATCTATGATCATTACTGTGGTATTTTATGCCACTTCAAATCAATACTGTGCAAAGAAGATTGTAAGAAACAAATAAAGATTAAAATAACAAGAAATAAACAGCAACTTACTGCTTTGATTTACACAAACTTGTTGCTCACAACCTTTCTTGTGAGTGAGAAAATAAATAGCAAGACATCAAGACAAAACATAAACAAATCCTAAACCTATGATCATTACTCACATCAAGACAAAACATAGAAAAACCATAAACATATGATAATTACTCCACAAGAATCTGATGCCACTTCACATCAAGATAGCTATCTGTGGTGGTGCAGAGAAGAGAAAGTTCATGTGAGAAAATGGGCATAACTCACAGACATTTTGTCCAAATGAGATGAAATTTTAGGACGATAGAGCTATGGTCGAGAACAACATGCCTATAAATTTTTGTGAAGAGAGAACTAGAGTTGCAAAAGATATGGCAAAATTGAATTCTACCAAAAAAAGAGGAAAAATGAAAAGGTACTGAAATGCAAAAGGAGGGAAAGTAAAAAGTTAAACATAAAAAATGGAAAAAAATAAAATTCGGTTTTCAAACTTCCATGTGCAATAACCACAAGGTACATCTCTGACATGAAAGATGTGGAATCTGACATTTCTCTATTTTTTTAAGATATGGGCTTTGGCGCCCTTGCTAGGGATAACACTTAGCTTAGGGTCTTTCACAATCTCTTCCTAAGCTAGAGACTTATCTTGCATGGATGGAATGCAAATCCATTGGTTGTAGAAGTTTGGGTATGCTTTTCTTGTTTCATTTATGTTCTTTTTATTTGTCTTGGAACAATGGAGTTGCAATGGAGCATTGGGAGCAATAGGAGCTTTGGAGGCTACACCAAAAGCGGAAGCTACAAGTAAGTTCTCTAATTTTGTCCAGGATTGCATTGATTTTTTGTTTTTTCTTCAATTAAATTAAAAAATTGCATGTTAGATTAATCACAATATTAATCCTAGGTTATTAGGTTAAGTTAGGCATTCCTTGCATAATTAGGTAGCTTGGGACTAGCCTAAGATATTCATAAAAAGAAAACCTCAAAAATCATCACTAAGGAAGAGAAATTAGGGAAAAACTAGGAGAAAACTGGACATAACTCATTCTCCGGTTGCATTTTTGAGAAGTGAACGGTTGTTCACTTCACAGAGGTACGATCGTACCTTTGTTAGCCATGATTGTTCATTTCCAATTGGAGAATCTCTCTAAATATTTTTTTATCAAATGAGTGTAATGCGCATTAAAAGAGAATAAATGTTGTGAAGCTAACTTTGTCAAGAGAATATTTAGAGGCATCTATTAGGGATAAGCCATTTCGGTGCAGTTAAGACACTTGCTTGTCAGTCTTGATGAGTGAATGTCCGTACCTTCACAAAAAAACGTATGTTCCTCCATGAGTGAATGGCCATACCTTTACAAGCCCATGATCATTTTTCCCTACCAACACTACCCATGGCCGCACCTTCTCAAAATCAAACATATGTTCCTCTTCGGAAGAACACACGTTCTTCTATCTAGCCATGGCCGCATCTTCCTGACTTACAAATGTTTGTTCTTCTATAAGATAACGAACATTCTTGTTTAGTCCAAGATTGTACTTGCAAGAACAAACGACCATTCCTAACTTCTAGAGGGAAAATTTCTCCCTATTTTAGAGTGTGATTATGCACCTTCACTCAACACATTCATGCACCTACGCTCAAGAAAATTGGTGCAAAACAACCCCTTATTTGACGATACTGAACCCTCCTATGCATAATCACTTGCTAGTGATAGCACCAGTGAAATTGAAGAGCACCCAAGCATGGGATAAACCACCCCTAACTTAGAGGTAGGAGGATTGGTTACCCATGTTAGCTTGGAAGTCCCTGGTGTGAACAACCATACACACAGGTACTTTATACCTTATGCTGGCACAGGTTTTCCCAATATGAACACACTCTTGTGTGTTAGCCACATCAGCCCTAGGGCTAGGACTCTTTGTACTCTTGTACTCCACTCATTTCATATCATTATCATCGAGTAATTTCCAGCTTTGCTTTTGGTCTCTCTCGTTCTTCGAGCTTGATTCAACTGTGTGTGCGTATGTGTCTATGTGAGAGTGTATTGTATCTTCTCCCTCATCAAACATTGGTATCAAAGCACGTGTTTATGGTAGCCTTGGTTTATGGCTTCGGTTTCAGTGGTGGCAATAGCTCCTTGCCATTATTCTCTATTGTGGTTCATTCATTTTTGCCGCCACCATACATCTCTAGGGTAAGCTCTTGCTATTTCAAACATTAGGGGAAGGTTGAGGTCTATGGGGGGCCTTTAAGCTGCCATATTATGTTTTTAAGTACTTTTGCTTAAGGACTCTAAGCATACTTTGACTAGGCATGACAAGGGGATCTTTATGCAATCATTATTTGAATTTCTATTTTTTCAAATAATATTTGCTTGAGCTAAATTGGGGGTAACTTTTTGGTTTCCCCAAATTCAAAATGGCTGAAAAGCCTTCCCTCCTCTCTTCCCTCCACTTTTAGGACCCCCCACTTTCTCTCTCTAAGACGCCCTCGTCTCTCTACCACTCTCTTTCTCTTCCCCTTTCTCACATTTGGGTGTGCCATGGCTCTGCATCTCTGATTAGTAAGCTTCCATAACCTCTGCACTTCCAAATGTAGATATCTCACACTCTCTCATCCTCCATGCCTCATCTTTTTATCATTTTTTGCTCTCTCTCTCTCTCTCTCATGTCTTTCCCACATTGAAGTGCAGAAAATCCCTCTGTCAACCTCCATAGCTTCAGAGCTTACCACTTTCCATTCTTGCATTGTTTACCATACATATCCCCTACTTCCATCTGCAATCTACATCTCTCTCTCTCTCTCTCTATTGTATTATGCTGCAAAACCTCAATCTACCATCTTCTATGCCTCTTGCCATCTTCCTTGTCCTTTCTCCTATTACCTAATCAGAAGATCTATGATCTTCTAATATTTTTTACAGCAAAACTTCATTGCACTCTCCTCAGAATACCCTAACCTCACTCTTACATTGTGTTCTACAAGAAGCTCTTTTCAGCATTGCTTAACCCTGAAGAAAATGCCACTGAAGATATATCTAACAGAGCACCAAAGTTCAGGTTACATGTAGATTTGGCTGCTGAGTATGCTACCATCCGCAGCACAAAAACAAGTGGTGTGACCAATGTGCCATTGGGTACTCTTCGATCACAAGGGCAAAAATGTATTGACCTCTAGACGAATGGATTCATATACCCTATTGACCCGCTCACCAATGCTCCACCTCATTTTGTTAATATCACTACATTTCTTAGTTATGTAGGTGATGGAGCTAATGGCCTATTTGGCTAGGCTTTCTTTTGTTGCAGCTCAGGAATCGCATTCAAGAGTGCATTTTCAAGGCTTATGGCTTGAGTTGCAGCAGCAACACAAGAAGGACATTGTTAGGCTTGAAGAAGTGGTGAACAACTTGAAAACTCAGAATCAGGAGCTCCAGAAGAATAACTTGTTGCTTAAGCAGGCCTTTGATATTGAACGGGACAAGATGAATGCAGCCAAACAGGATGCACGAAACAAGCAACGACACCTTGCAAGCCTGAAGAAGCTTCCAGTAGGCTTTCGACAACGGAAAAGAAGACGTCAGTCCCTAGAAACCTTGGCAACCCTATGTGGAGCAAGAAAACGACGTGTATGAGCAACAAGGTAACTTCTATTCTTGCCATTGTTTTGCAGGCCATTCTGTTTTGTGAAACATATTGATGTTATTTTGTATTTATGTTCCATGTAGAGATATTGCTGGGGATATGATGGGATATGAAGGTGGTGCTGAGGAATGTAGAGCACGCATATTGAAACATGTTGTTAAGTTATCAAACATATCAAAGCTGCTAGAAGATCCCACATGCAGAATATCTAAGCAAATCCGAAACAAAATTTCTAGAGAGCTGCAAAATATGGTAAGCCTCATACAGCTTATGGATGCATGTGATAGTGCTGGTGTCAGTAGGAAGGGATATGAAGCCATTTACAGGAGGGTGTTTACACTAGGTCATCGTGCTAAAGGACTTCTTCGACCCATGCTACCAACTCCATACAGTGTAACCATGGCAAGAAAAAGTGCAAACTCAGAAATTGCAAACATGTTAGGTGGCTACCGTCATGTGGAGGATGCTCTGCCTGTATGTACTACAAAGGTATTTGAATACAACAAGTACAACAATGTCTTTATTGATTCAAGGACCCTTCAAAGAGCTATGATTTCTTATTATGGTCTAAGCATTGAGGAGTGCCAAGGTCAGGCTGTGTTTGTGTTAAAGCTTGATGAGTGTCAAATTGTAAAAGGACGAAAATTAGAAAGAGTCAGCCTAACACTTATGAACAGGGCTATCAAAGGAAATCTGGAACAGGATGATAATCTTCTTGACTGTAGTGCTCAAGCCTCAAATTCCAACACGGGAAGTCAATCTCAGGGAAAAGATTACTATGGAGTGCAATCAGAAAAGAATATATGGTGGTTGTCAGCATTTGAGCTTCCACAGGAGACGAATGATACATTGCGATGGTACCTTACCCGAACAGGCATCCCAAATGTCATATCATTGCAATCAAAAGGAGAAACTTTGCATGTGCAATCAGAAAAGAATATATGGTGGTTGTCAGCATTTGAGCTTCCACAGGAGACGAATGATACATTGCAATGGTACCTTACCCGAACAAGCATCCCAAATGTCATATCATTGCAATCAAAAGGAGAAACTTTGCATGTGGAAGATGTAGGAACATTTACAGTTGAGTGGCACATGGCAGGTGATGTAAAGACATTGAAGTGTATGCTAGGATGCAAGCTAGGAGCAAATACTTTTTTGCCATGTATTTATTGCTGCCATTCAAAATCAGAGTATATTGATCGCGGCAAAGCTTCAGGCAAGGTTGCAGCCACCAAGACGACCAAATCTCATGCAAAGGGCAAGAAAAATGTACAACCACCTTCAATGAGTACAACGCAAAACAAAGATCCAAATAAACCTATGCAATGGGTTAATGGCATTATGAATTGTAATACCAATTGTCCGCCTAATCGTGATCAAGAAGATATCTCATGGAGCCCTATATTGGAGATTCCACTTTTTCGTGTTCATATTTGCACGCTTCATGCTAGGTTATGCATAATGGACAAATTACTGAAGTTACATATCAATTATGCATGGAATATGGAGCCTGAATATCTTTGCAACAACGAATGCATCAGTAAGCTAGAAGATGTCCTTTCAAGCGTGGGGCTTCATGGTGGTGCTGTAAAGTTAACTAAGGATACTAAAAAGTCAGGACCGGGTCAGGATAATCCAAACAAAATATGCATGGGTGGGTCCAAAGCAAGACACCTTCTCTCAAATTACGAGGGGTACAATAGTCACACAAAATATGAATTATGGAAGGTCATTTGTGAATGCACCACTTATCGTGGGAATAATGCAGAGCTTGGTCTCAAGCGGGCAAGGCTGTGGGAGTCACTTGACAAAATGATTCAATTGCTAGAAAAGGCTCCACTTGTTGCTGAGGAGATTGCAAACTTAAAGATTGCAATACATACATTTACTCAGCAAATGGTTGATGCATGGGGAGAAACACATATCACCCACTATATGGTATTTACCTTTCTATCTATTTACTGATATTAATCGTCAAATAGTAAAATTCTGATATGATCTTTGTTGCAGCACATTATATTTGCCCACGCACAGTTTTTTCTCGACCAATATGGTCCAATGGCAATTTGGAGCACCCAAGGAATGGAGCACTCTCATTATCAAGCTAAGGCAGCATACTTTAAGAACACACGACATGGTGGAGGTGGTAAGGAAAAAAGTAATGCCTTGCATGAGAGGTTCAATTGGTTTTATCGCAGTTTGGGAGGTCGACGCCGACAGAAACCAAAAGGGTAGGTGTCATTACTACGAAGGGTTGTAAAAAATGTCAATCTGCAACGAGCAACTGCATGGCGAGCATCTAGTGCCATGCATGGGATGCGTGAGTGGTTTAGTGCGCGTAGGCGTATGGGTCGAAAATGGGTTCCATATTAAAAAATTGTAGCCTTTTTTAAGTTAAAGCCTTTTTTTAAATTTCTAGAGATTTTTTTTATTAATAAGTTTTTTTCAAAAACTATATAAACCTGTAAAAGTGAGTTTTAAAATTACATTTTCACGTTCATTCACTCGTGTAAGTCAATGGATGGCTAGAACTAAGCACACTGCATGCAAAACTGAGAACCCAAACATACCGTCTGGTGCACACAAATTGATACAGGCAGTCGTCGCCGTGGCACAGGCATTTCAACAAGTGCAAAAACGCATCAAAAAGAAGCATACAAGCATGGACAGAGAGGTAGAGACTCGATAGGAAGAGGTACAGCCGGATGTGTTTTCAGGACTGGACAATATTGAGGATGTCTCCAAGCAGCCTCGAGACACCAGCTCATTTAGAGCCACGCGTACACCATTCCCCTGACCTCTCTCAGAGGCTGAGTAGCAGGAGCGTGTGCTGGAAGAGCAACAACGCCAGATTGATGAGGAGGCGCATAGAAGAAGAGACCAACAGCAAGCCCTACTCCCTTAGCAGCTAGAAGAGGAGCTAAGGGTCGCATTTGAGGAAGACCAGGAAGCACTTCTCTGTACTGAGCAAGAGCAGTATCAACAGGATGCTGACTTCTATGAAGCAGAGGAAATAAACCGTCGTGAGGAGCTGGATAGGCTCTTAGCACAAACACTACATGAGGAACTTGAGAGGCGTCAGCCCCAGCCTCCACCTAAAAAACAAAGAATAAAGATTTGTGTCAAGAGAAAGAAGGAATGTGCAAACAGGCAGCAAGAGGTGGAGATGGAAGAGGAGGATCGACGACAAGAAGAGGAGCAAAGGGAGAGGGAAAGACAGGAGCAGGAGGAGCAAAGGGAGAGGGAAAGACGGGAACAAAGAATTCAAGAAGCACGCAGATTAAAACAAGAACAAGAAAAGAAGAAGGCAGAAGCAAGTAAAAGAAGACTAAATCTAGATCCAGCCGAGCAAGAAAGGCGAAAAAAATTTAGAAATGATAGACAACCATGGGAAGAGAGGTCGCATCCACCACCACCCCCTATAGCCAACAAGAAGAGAAGATGGAAACTGGGGACCGTGGCTCTGCGAGAAATCAGAAAGTACCAAAAGAGCACAGACCCCATCATGGTGAAGGCCCCTTTTGTAAGAGTTATAAAAGAAGTCATCGACAAGTACAGTGACAGGGTCACTCGGGTACAGAGTACGGCACTCGAGGCCCTACAAGAGGCGTCAGAAACAATTTTGGTCTCTCTATTTCAAGATTTGGTGCTGTGCCATGCTCACGCCAAAAGGGTGACCCTAAAGCCTGTTGACATGGCACTTGCACTACGTTTACGTCAGGATAAAGCGCTCCATAAGGAAGGATTTAAAGGATAGGATTAAGCTTTTTGGCGGCGGCCTTTGTGCCTTTTGTAATCTCCAACATTGTAATACATTTTTTTGAATCTATAAGATGTTATCAATGACTTGTAAACCAACGTATTCATTTGTTTCAACTGTGTTATAAAAGCAGATATTTGGGTAAAACTTTTGATCATGTATTAAGAGCTTTAGTCAAACAGGAACAAAATTTTTATTATGGATAAGGTGATTGTGAAAACCAATATGAAATTTGAATATTATCTTGTTATACGTGGTATTGTTGTTGGCATTGAACAAAGGATCCTTACATAGTGCAGAAACAAAATTAAATTGAATTTATTTTAGGTCCAAAAAAAAGACTCAAAGCTCAATAAGGCCTTAGAAAAGCTCAGGGACAAAAAAAAAGTCATTTGGGGCTCAAAATCACCTGGTGAAGTCTAGCAGTAGATAGAACATTTTTAAAAAAAGCAAAAGTTTTTTTTAATGTTTTTAGGCAGAGTTATCATCAAAGAAAGTGTACATTATGCATTAAAGTGTACAAAAATGAACAAATGATGCCTGTGCGCTACGACGCGAATTTAAGCCTGTCCTCAACTTTGAAAAGCATAAATTTGTGTCGTAGCGCACAGGCTTGTTTTTTTCATTTAAACTGATTCAAGATCCGTTCACCATCAGCCCGATTCAGATTCAATCGACAGCTGGTTCTACATTATGAGTCAATTAATTCTGGTGTGAAGACTTTGTCTTCAATGACTATGCCATCAGCTTCCAACCTGCTGACTTGCTAATTCCACGCCAGCTTCTCACACTTGCTTGACCTGCTGATGCCATGTCAGCTTTCAACCTGCTTACCTGCAAACTGCCACGTCAGCTTCTTATCTGCTGCTGATGCCACTTCAGCTTTTGATTCTCTGACATGCTAACTCTACATCAGTAAATTTTGACCTATAGATTTTGCTTTCACCAATTATGCTTGAAGCTTCCTCCTTGTAGATTGCTGATTTGGTAAGTCTGCACATGCATTGAGCATACATTTGAGGTAATTTGAGTCGCTTGAAGCTATTTCTTGTGTCAGATATACATCATCTTGGCCATTCCTTTGCTATCTAAAATGTCTGAAAACAACTATGAATTGTTTGGCGATACTGAGGTATCAAATTTCGCTCATGATCACTATGCCTTAATAGTCATATACAATGATTTATCTGCTTCTTGTTTGTCATTTGTTGAATGTTGATTGGTTATTTGATTTGGGTGCTACAAAGCACATTGCTTCCTATAAGAAGTTATTTTCCACCTTGAGATCTGATATGTCATGTGGTATAGTTTTATGTGCATACTTGGCATTCGCAAAAGAAACTAATTTATGTCTCAGCACTTGTAAAATTTGGCCTCAAAATCTAGTTTTCTTATCACTACTGCTCCATTTATGACAGAACTAATTCAGATGCGCTTCTACTTTCTGGTACATTACGCAATGGGCTTTACAAGATTAACATGTATGGCAAGAGTAGTGATTCTCATGCTGATATGCTATGACTACTTCCAGATTCGAGGTTATACATGAAACTTAGCTCATGCATGCTTGTTTTGGTCACCTTAACTTCCCTTCTCTTTTGCGATTACAACGTCAGTCTATGGTTAAGGAATTACCACCTATGTAGCTCCCACACAAGCATGTATGCAGTTGGGAAAGATGCATTGTCAGTCCTTTTCAAAAGATGGCACAATGCAAGCTACTCGACCATAGCAGCTTGTATATAGTGATATTTGTGGCCCTATGAGGAATTATCTTTTGCAGGACATCTATACTTTATAACTTTCATTGATGACTACACTCATTTTTGTTGACTACACTCATTTTTGTTGACTACACTCGTTTTTGTTGACTACACTCATTTTGTTGACTACACTCGTTTTTGTTGACTACACTCATTTTTGTTGACTACACTCGTTTTTGTTTATAGTGATATTTGTGGCCCTATGAGGGAATTATCTTTTGCAGGACATCTATACTTTATAACTTTCATTGATGACTACACTCGTTTTTGTTGACTACACTCGTTTTTGTTGACTACACTCATTTTTGTTGACTACACTCGTTTTTGTTGACTACACTCGTTTTTGTTTATAGTGATATTTGTGGCCCTATGAGGGAATTATCTTTTGCAGGACATCTATACTTTATAACTTTCATTGATGACTACACTCCTTTTTGTTGGGTGTATGGTCTAAAAGTCAAATCAGATTCTTTTTCTACTTTCTGCCAATTTCTCCCTATGGCTGAAAATGCTTGCAACCATAAGCTCCTGACATTGCATTCCAAAGAGAGCCCATTGAAAAATGGGCCTTTGGAATGTACATTGCACACAAATGTGGTTCATGGGGATACATGCTGTATGTTTCGTCCACTCGAAAGCTTATTGTATCCAGAGATGTAATCTTTGATGAATCTACATCTCAACCTATGCTTTCATGTCAGCTACAACCATAAATTGATGTCTCACACATTTTTGATACATTTCATTCCTTATTTGGTACATGTATTAAATCAATTAAGCCTACTCTTTAGCTCGGTATTAGCCTTCTTCTATTGCAATTATGACATTCAGCACACTCAGCACTCTGACATTCCCCATATTTCTCCAGATCCGCTTGCTCTAGATGCCTTAGGTGATGCATTAGTTGAAGAGGATGCAGCGAACCATGACTCACAAAGAGTTCCCCCACTAGCTCCATGCCACCTTACATGATAGCAAGCTAACTCCACTTATGCCAAGTTGGGACATGAGCCGCCTCTCGACATGCATCTTATTTTCTTGACACAGCCCTTGTTGTTGCTATATCGCATATGTAATGAGGAACCTCTTTCTCATTTTGATGCATTGGAAGATGATAATCGGGTTTCAACTATGCATTCAAAGTTGGACTCCATTGAACAAAATGCTACATGGCTATTTTGTAACTTATGCCGGGCAAGCATGCTATCGGCACAAAGTGGGTGTATAAATTTACACAGAAGCCTCATGGCTCCATTAATGATTATAAATCTCTTTTAGTCACCAAAGAGTAGCCTAGAGAGAAGGCATTGACTATGATGAGACTTTTGTGCCTACTTCACGTATGATGACTATCTGCACTCTTGTTGCATTAGCTGCACATAAAGGTTGGAATGTACATTAGTTGGATGTCAAAACTGCTTTTTGGAATAGTGATTTCCAAGAAGAATTTTATGTATCTCAGCCTCCTAGCTTTGTTCAAAAACATGTAGAGCATAATGTATGCAGATTGTGAAAGCACTCTATGACCTGAAAGAGGCTCCATGTGCTTGGTATAAAAAACTTCATGTATACTTGCTCTCTTTCTTGTTTCACAATAGTCCGACTAAGATTACCCTATATGCTTGCAAACAAGGGGATAATTTCATAATCTTAAACCTTTATGTGGATGAAATACACATGATGGGCCCTGATGTGAGGGGTAAAGCTGACGTACAGCATGCATTTGATGTTTCCAACATGGGGCTTCTGCATTAGTATTTGGGTATCCAATTTATACAAGTTGAGGGGGGAATCATGTTATCTCAGAGAAGATACATTCACCAGCTCCTAGAACGGTTCTAAATGATAAATTGCAAACTTGTTTCTACTCCTGTGGAACCAGGCCTACGCCTGTCTCTTGAGGACTCTTCCAAGCCTTTTGGTGTTGCCACTTATCAACAAGCTGTAGGATGCCTTATATATCTATGCATTGCCGTATGGATGTTCAATATGCAGATTCATGCATTACCCCAATACTAGCAGTCAAACATGTCTTCCACTACCTTCAAGGCACTCAAGACTCATTGTTTTACAACAATGCATCTTCTTTATGCTTGTCCACCTACACTGACAGATTGGCCAGGATGTTATGACACTAGGGTGTCCACCAGTGGTACTTGTTTCCTTCTTAGTAGTAGTTCATGTTTTTCATGGCTCAATAAGAAACAACCAACAGTGGCCTCTTCCAATTGTGAGCCTAAATACAGGGTAGCATTCACAACTATTGTTGCAGAGTGTGTATGGCTCCACCATCTATTAGAATATCTTAGTGTTAGAAAGCCATCTTCTACCACCATTTTCATTGACAATAAGAGTGCATTAGTAGTCATGAGGAATCTAGTATTTCATGCATGGACAAAGAACATTGAGGTGCATTATCATTATGTCAGGGAAAGGCTCCATGTAGGAGAGATTGCCTTGGCTTATGTGCCTACATAGGCCAATGTGGCAGATGGATTTACCAAGTCCCTTTCTATGGAACAAATTGAAGTTTTTTTACAAATCCTTGAATATATTGCCTCTACAAAGGTAGTTTGCTACACTTTGTGCATGTTCACACCATTCACTTCAGGGGGTTTGTTAGCCTGAAAGTCCCTATTGTCAACAACCCTAAACACAAGCACTTTTTACCTTGTGGTGGCAAGGATTTTTTCCCTATGTGAATATACTCTTGTGTGTTAGCCACATCAACTATTTGTAATCTTGTACTCCACTCATTTCATATCATTATCATCGAGTACTATCTAGCTTTTCTTCTGGTCTCTCTCTCATTCTTCAAGCTAGATTTGACTGTGTGTGCATGTGTGTCTATGTGAGGGTGCACAGCATCTTCTCCCTCATCCAACAACCTAGTGTATGGACACACCGAAAAAAGACCGAACACCAAAGGTGAACCTATGCACTTGGATGATCCATCCAATGAGTGGGGGACCCTTGGTGGAAGATTAAGTGACTACTACTAGGTCCACAACAATACACTTGTGCCAAACATGCCACAAAATGTTGGAAGAAGAAAGGGATATCATGAGTTTGCACCTCTCCCAAAGTCGAAAGACTCTGAGAACTAGATGCACATCCTTGCTACCATGGATATACTTCCAAAATTAATAGGTACAAGATTTGCCATGGGTGATGGTGGGCAGGAAATTACATCTCTCTATATGTTGAGCACCGTGTTCATGCCCAAAGCTATGAGCCAAGAACCTGTAAGCATCAAAGAAGTAAAGCCGTTATGGGGAAAGCAAATCTTTGTGAACATGACTCAAGTAGTTCACCTAGAAGAGGAGGATTAGAAGTCAAACCTGCCTGTTTATGGTTAGGAATGGCCACACTAACAAGTTTTACTCAAAAGCTAGCACTAGTACTAATCATAACTTAATGTCCTATGACACATGAAACTCTCTTGGTCAACCAACTTTCCTCCACACCTGGGCCACTATCACAACCATTGCTTTAAATTGTGTTAAGTGTCTAGGTGTTATTACAATTCTATCACATTGGGAATAACCCCTTGGAAGGAAAGTTCTATGTCATGCATGTAGGGTCAATGCAACAAGAAATCCTCCTTGGAGATTTATTTTTCTTTCAAAAGTGTTATTCTCATTAAAATTGATTTTCTGCATAGAAAGATGCATAAAGGATTTATTTTTCTTTCAAAAGTGTTATTCTCATTAAAATTGATTTTATGCATAGAAAAATGCATAAAGCATTTATTTTTATTTCAAAAGTGTTATTCTCATTAAAATTGATTTTATGCATAGAAAGATACATAACGGAATTATTTTTCTTTCAAAAGTGTTATTCTTATTAAAATTGATTTTATGCATAGAAAGATGCATAAAGGATTTATTTTTATTTTAAAAGTGTGATTCTCATTAAAATTGATTTTTATGCATAAATAAACGCATAAAAGGATTTTTATAAAAGTGTTATTCCCACGGAAGTTGATTTTTATGCATAAATAGATGCGTAAAGAATCTTTATATCAAAATTAGAATTCTCTTAAATTCTATGTGTAAATTCTATCAGATACGTGTGAATGAATGGATGGATGGATGTGATGTGAATAGAGATAATGAGATGTGAGGTGAATAGATATAATGAGATGTGATGTGAATCAGATGGATGTGAGTGAATGGATGGATGGATGTGAATAGAGATGATGAGATGTGAGGTGAATGGATGGATGAATGTGATGTGAATAGAGATGATGAGATGTGAGGTGAATAGATGTAATGAGATGTGATGTGAATTAGATGGATGTGTATGCATAGATGGATGGATGTGATGTGAATGGAGATGATGAGATGTGAGGTGAATAGATGTAATGAGATGTGATGTGAATTAGATGGATGTGAATGAATGGATGGATGGATGTGATGTGAATAGAGGTGATGAGATGTGAGGTAAATAGATGTAATGAGATGTGATGAGAATGAGATAGGTGTGAATAAATGGATGGATGGATGTGATGTGATTAGAGATGATGAGATGTGAGGTGAATAGATGTAATGAGATGTGATGTGAATCAAAAGGATGTGAATGAATGGATGGATGGATGGATGTGAATAGAGGTGATGACATGTGAGGTAAATAGATGTAATGAGATATGATGAGAATCAGATAGGTGTGAATGAATGGATGGGTGGATGTGATGTGAATAGAGATGATGAGATGTGAGGTGAATAGATGTAATGAGATGTGATGTGAATTAGATAGATGTGAATGAATGGATAGATGGATGTGATGTGAATAGAGGTGATGAGATGTGAGGTAAATAGATGTAATGAGATGTGATGAGAATCAGATAGGTGTGAATGAATGGATGGGTGAATGTGATGTGACTAGAGGTGATGAGATGTGAGGTGAATAGATGTGATGAGAATCAGATAGGTGTGAATGAATGGATGGGTGGATGTGATGTGAATAGAGGTGAATAGATGTGATGTGATAGATGTGAATGAATGGATGAGATGTGATGTCATGTGAAGGCTGTAAATGAATGATATGGGATATGAGTGGATGATATGTGATGAAAATGGATGTGAATGTATACGTGAAAGAATGGATATGGATATGTATGTGAAAGATTGGATGTGGATGTGTATGTGAAAGAATGTGATGTGAATGTGTATGTGAAGAATGGATGTGAATGAGTATGTGAAGAATGGATGTGAATGAGTATGTGAAAGAATGGATGTGGATGTATGTGAAAGAATGGATATAGATGTGTATGTGAAAGAATGTGATGTGTTGTAAAGAGATGTGATGTGTCATGAATATATGTGGATGTGAAGTGATAGATATGAATGTATATATATATGTGAGAAGTCGTACCTGTGAACGATTAGATGATGTGGATGAATGAGATGAGATGTGTATGAATGAGATATAATGTGGATAGAATGTATGTGATGGGATGGTTATGAGAATGTATGTGGTGGATATGAACGAATGAATGTGATGGATATGAATGAATGTGATGTGATGTGTGATGTGAACGAATATGATGTGATGAGATGTTATGAATGTGATGGATATGAATGAATGTGATGTGATGTGTGATGTGAACGAATATGATGTAATGAGATGTGGATATGGGTAGATGCGAGTGGATGAGATCTAATACGGATAAATGAGAAAAGATGTAATGAAATGGAAAATAATGTGATGAGAATGGGAATACATATGAAATAAATGAGAATTGATGTGGAACAATGTGGAAAGACGAGAGTTCGTTATAGAAACTGTATGTATGACCTGTTTTTAAATAACTGTTTTATGTCAAGAATGCTGGGGAAGCATTTTGACCATCTTGTGAATGAGATCGTGGAGACCTAACTGTTAAAGTTGCAACAGCTGATGGAGATTCAAGGACGTCTCGCGTAGCAAGGTCGGCCAAGGTCTTGACCAGCCTCAGTTTGATTAAAATGGTGAGCTTTCGTCGGTACGGTGGATGAGGGACCAAGGAAGCGGCCTATGAGTGAAGCGCTAGGTCACCTACGAAGGATCCTTGAGGGTGCTGACCATATGATGCTCGGGAACTGCGTCGCCGATGATACCCATGCGTGCGTCGAGGAAGATATTGGAACAAGGAGTAAGAGTTGTTTTCTGAATTCGGGCATGGATCTGGTTGATTGACCTTGCTGGTCCTCAACGGATGAGTCCATGGCTCTTTTGTATGGATCCGTTGGTTGATCTTGCATATCTTCAACAGAGATTCCATTTTGATATGTGAATATATTGTCGAGTACTATGAGCTTGAAACCATCGAAAAGGCACCTGAGTGGACAGGTGGTGAGCGTTCTGGTTGCCAATGATGCCATAGGTACACCGATTAAGGAATGATTGAAAATTAGGATTCAACCAGAGATTTGGAGGACTATGATCAGTGACACTATGGTTTCATTAAATGATTGTTTTAAAGACAGTTGAATATGTGAAAAATGCAATTTCATATTAGGTGTGTAAGTGCTGTGACTAGTTTTAAGTTTTGCATGAATATACGGCTAGGGGACATGGAAACTCTTTTCCCTAGTATGGGAGAAAAAACCTAACCAAATTCCTAATTGGATCCCATCACTACATTGGTTGGGAGGTTAGCTAACCCACGTGACTAGATGGGGTTAGACTGGACTGATGGATCCCTAAAATGAGACTTAATTCTGTTATGGTACGATAGATGAAGTAAATTTCGGATAAAAATTGTTCTATGGAAAAGAATCAACGGCTGTGCCTCTCAATGAGGAGAAAAGCGTTGGTCTCTATGATCCAAGTGCAAGTCTTTTCCTTGATCTGACTATGATACTTACGGGTTCGGTCAGATCAGTTCAATTAGTTAAGGCTTTTGACTACGTTAGAGTAAAATTATCCTGGAGGAATTGCCCGTGCTTTCTGGGCGAGGGAAGTTTTTTCGGGTTCAGTTTTGGAAGAACCGAGGGATTAGTCTCTCGTCCGGATATCCATGGGAGAGGCCCTGAGTGAGGGACCCTGCCCCGCGCAAGAAGTGCTACTTCCGCTGCTAGCACCCCTTGAATTCATTGCGCAGTGGGGACATGGATCTTTCATTTATATCATGCAGTAGGTTGGGAAGAGCTCCCTAAGCTCGTCAATTTTACAGGGAGACACCATATCCCTCACCCCATCCTAGAGCACCAGTCTTCCCTCACCACTCCCCCATCAAATCGCCAACACTTCAACACTTAGGAGGAAGAGGCATGCCACAAAGCTGCTAAAGAGGAGGAGCTTTGCAAGACCTCCAAGTTCTTGGAGGATACCATACTCCACTCCACTCCTAGAACCCCAAGTGCCCAACCCCTCCCCTCACCCTCACCAGCTTGCCTCGATGAAGGCCCCTTTGACTCACCCTCTACATCTCAATGCCATACCATGGATACATTCCATTGGATGCAGGTTGGATACTTTCGATCCCAATAGGCCTTTTTCGAGGGTATCCACTCCTCCTAGTGAACTCTCCCAAACTTTATGGTAGGCTTCTCCAACCTAGCCAGGGATCTTCTTACTTCCATGTCGGAGAATATGTGGCGACAACACAAGCAGGTCACCGCCTCGCAGTGATTCATGCTCGTTGGTCAGGGTTGATCTTATCCAAAGCTAGTAGGACCTTTAGGTCACCCTACATGCTAATGCCCAAATGAAAGCCTGGCTTGTGGACCAGGAGGTGAAGCCTCACCAAAGCCCTACATGTTGTTAACCATCTACAAGCACAGCTCCACATAGCCCATGAAGAAGCCAAGATAGCCCACGAAGACTGATCCCTCCACCAACGAGAAGCACAAGAAATGCGCTACATTTTGAAATCGACAAAATCATCACAGATAAGACCATGGCATAAAAGGATGCGCAAGTGTGGACTACCAAGGAATGCGCTAGTCAATCGTAGCCAGTAGTTATAGATCAAGCATCCATTGAAACAGAGCGCAAGTTTGACACCTTGATGGATGTTGCCACTGAGTTCCCTAGCCTCTCCTATCCACCCCAAATCCCCGCCCACATCTTCGAACTCAACTTATGGGACCTCCAACTCAATCTCCTCTAGAATAATATCTTTCTAGATGATCCCATCACCACATCCACCCTCTCCTACATCATCACAAAAATACCTCCCCCTTCCATTGTCACTCTCTTCCTCCAGAGCTAAATCTCTTTTTACAACCACACAATCCTCTTCACCCTCCCCATCCATCCTCTCACAACCAACCTTTCCAATCGGGCTCATCTCTTCGAGTATGGACAAGCCGCCATTGTGCCAATGCATCCATCAAGCTCATCATATCCCCTAGCCTCTGTCTATACCCATATGCTTCTTCCAAATCCATTATTATCCTCGCCTACTTTGAATGACAAGGATGGAAAAATTTTTACATGGCCTACAAATCCCTTCTTCACCATGCCATCAAACCATACTCCCCCCATAGCCTCCTTGTACTATACAGCATGATCTACCATCCAATTAGAAATCATAGCCGCCAGTGTGCCAGAATCCAAATTGATGACTCACATGTGGCTTTCCTCGAAGATTTGTCCCTCGAAGAGGTTCAACATGCCAAAGCCTTCTTCTTCTCCAAAATACCTGCTGCTGCAACCCTTGTGGGAGATGATGAAGATGACAGTGATTGAGGATGATGATAATGATGCCAATGATCCTCCCACATGTGACTGGACACCTACACCACAACATATTCCCTATCACCCTCCTCAAGCCCCCAACTAGTGACCAGGAACATCCCCTTGAGCTCCCCCACCCTCCATGCCAATCTCCTCTCCAGCATCAATTTCCCCCCTCAAACCTCCTGCGTGACCACCCTTCCCCTATTTCCCTCATCACATACCACCCCACATTATGTACCCTCACCACCCCCTTCATCAACACCCTTATATTTCCCTCACCAACCCCTTCACCAACACCACCCTCACCACCTTGCTCCCTTCACCAACACCACCCTCACCACCTTGCTCCCTCTATCTTAGATTTGGGTTGCTGCTGCTCCCCTTGATTAACCTTTGTCGTTGCATGCCCACCCATCCTCCTTTATTGCTACCTCCCTTTGCACACCACACCCTCTACATCAAAAACCCCTCCCAAATAGGAACCCCAAGCCTCTTCCCTCCTTACCCCCATTCTCTTAGAAGGAGGAGAAATTCCTCCCCAGCCCCCACAGAAGACGATGAGGTGCATCCTCCACTTAATCCCTTCAACTGGCGACCCTCTAGATTGCATGGAATTTGAATAGGCTATCTAGATCTTACTTGGCCCCGCAAACACCAACAAGCATCGTTGACAAAGGTCACTTACCGAATGGAAATTCATGTCCTTCGCCTTTACATCGACACCTAGTAGGGTGCTTGGAAAAGATAGCACCTACACCAACACAGAGGCTACATGCATCCTAATCCAGATGCCTTCCCCATCATGTTTTATCTCATGGGCCACCAGCGTGTCTGGAGGCACCCTTCCTCTTCAAGCCTCACATCTAGGTAGAATATTGTAAGGCCCCACACCACCTCCGTGTATCAACCCATCATGTCTCCCCATCTGACATGCTGGGCATGGGACCTATTGCATAATGAATAGCAATAGAATTCAAAACTTCACTTTAACTTTCCTTGGTTCAGCCCACCCACTTCCAATAGTCCATACATAGAAGAACGCATGATTTTTCGAACAACCACATTCAATGCCAAGTATGAGTAGGTGCTTGACCCCACCACCATTGGCTTCCCCTTCTTCCACCTGATCATCAACCTATTGGTATAATTCACTACTTGGCATCACTATGATGAAGAAGCTCAGGGCCTCGCCTTTGACATCAACACTTTGACATCAACAAAGGCCCCAAACTCAAGCAACTATTTGGCTACTACGAGCGCATATTTTGGATGCCTTGGTGCCTCTAGACCTTTGAAGACAAGATAGAGATAGCCTTCTGGATAGGCTATAAATATTTCCATTGTTCCCCTCAATACCCAAAATTGGATATGATTTTATCTGCACCTACTCCCTCTACTACTACCTCCACTAAGCTTTCTTGCCAGTCTGAGGATGGCCCTGAATTAGGGAGGGGGGTATGATAACCACAATAGCTAACATTAATTTAAGTGTGGTTACATTTCATGTAATTTATTTTTATGCAAAATCGCACTAAGCACTTCATGTTAAAAGATATGGGATGACCGAGCTTACGACACGTGTAATGCCAGCTATGAGCAACAAAGCCTAGGTATGCATAGAGCTAGATAACTAGTTTTGGGCCCCCAATTGTCAATGGGTGGTCGACCATTGTAAAAAGAGAGCTCATGTATATACGTGACTTATGAAATATGAAAAGGATATACAATCCCATTATCACAATTGAGCCTTCTTCTTCTTCTCTCTTGCTCTCTTGTGGCTATGGTGGTACAAGCTTGTGTGTTGATGCATGCTTGCTTAATTGTGGGTGTGTGCTTGTAGGTGATGCTTCCTTCTTCCCCTCTTCTTCTTATTATTTGTCTCCCTCTGTCTCTCTCCCTCTTGCACACATAAAGGTATTGAGATAGAAGTTGAGCTTTCATAGCTCCTTCTCTCATTCCTCCCTATCTAGCTCAAGGAAAACACCACTTGGGTGACACGAGTGGTGATGGAGTGAGCCCCTAGCGAGGAGTTAATCGTGTTAGGGTCGGCTAAGTGCATGTTCCCAAACCAAACCTTGCATATTCTCTTTTCTCTTATCTTCTTCCTCTTGCACCATGCAAGGAGAATGCTCATTTAGCTAAACACAAACAAAGGATTTTATTGGTACTTTCAGCTTGTCCATTTGCTTGTGGATAATAAGGTGATGATTTCCTATGGATTACCATGAGTTCATCCACCAATAGGAAGGTCACTACCTCATTCAAGAAATGTGTGTCTCTACCATTCACAATGTCTAAGAGAGGGCCAAATCGTGTGATAACATTTTCATACAAAAACTTAGCAGTAGATCTTACATTGTTGCCTTAGCTTCATCCCCATTTGGTGTAGTAGAGCAAGTGGCTACAATGATGTAGCAATCTTGTGTGGTGTAGCAAGCCATTGAGCTTATGGGCCCTATAAAATCAATGCCCCATTTCGCAAAAAGTTTTAAGAACATAATATAGGTTAGGGCCATGCGGTCCTTGTCTTGAGTCACCAAAAATCTTTGACACACAACATCACACCTCTTGACAAACTCAACTCTGCTCTGTGTCATTGAAAAGGGTAGGCCACCACATCCCAGCTTGCAAAATCTTGCATGATGTGATTTCCATAGCAAAGTGGCCTCCACAATTTCTTACATGGGCTTCTTCTAGAATCTTGATGTAATGATCTTCATGAATGCATAACCTCAAAATGACATCCTTGCCTCACCAATACAAGTTGTTAGCTATATAAGTGTGTATGGAGATGTTGTTTTTATTGACAGAGTGTGTATCCTCAATAGGATCTTTTGTCATAGGGTGGTGACTTCAATTTTTTAGATTGACCCCTTCATGATGACCTCTTTTTTATATAGATAGATATGGTTAATTCCCCAGTCAGACCATTCTAAGTTTTCTCATAAACAGCCTTCCCAATATCACATCATACATCCATGATAGCAAACATGTGATCAAGGTTAGTCCATAGAGCTGAACTTGCAAGGTAAGTCCATAGAGCTGAACTTGTTGATCCTAACCATACCCATGAGCATGGTGAGATTTTCATCAGCCAACTTAACCTTTAGGATAATGGAAGCCAAACTTGGTGACCCTCCATTTGTCCCATTGTTTTATGTGGCTATGCTGACACCTTCTCCCCCATATAGGATTACTATACTAATGTTTCACTTTTTAGTTTTAACGGCAAGGTGGAACTCCCCTCACCTTCAAAGTACTTGCCAAACTTGTTGTGATAGGTACATCTTGAAAGGTTGTACTAGGATTTTCACTCATCAGTACACTCCTCGCCTTCAAAGTACTTGCCAAACTTGTTAACAACAAGTACATCTTTAAAAGTTTACTAGGATTTTCATCATCATTATGCGCCTCGTCTTCAAAGTCTTGCCAAAATTGTTGACAGGTACATCTTTAAAAGTTATACTGGGATTTTCATCATCAGTACACTCCTCCTCGTACTGTGTGTCTAACATGTCTATGGGGTTTTGGTCAAATTTTGAATCCATACACTCTCTTACATCTCGTCACTATCAAAGACCTAGGTCTCTTGATAGGAACTCACCCACAATGTGAGTTTTATTCGAGTAGACCGTTTACCACGCTCATTCCTATCATATCTTTTTGTCTTTTTGCTCAGCCAAAGATAATTCTCTCATTGAAGTTATTGCTCCTTCCAAATCCAAATAAGAGGGGAGAGCCTTCAAGGAGTTTTGTTTGGATTCACTCAATCACCTAGATGGTGGAGAAGCATAGGTTTTGGCTTGCTCCTCAAGGTAGTCATTCAAATGATATTCCTTTGAATTTGTGGTTCATTGATCTTCTCCTACATTAGGTTCTTCCTTTGTTGTCTCGGCACAAAAAATTGCATTGATCCCAACATCATTGGACTTGGTCACAAATTTTTCCTTTTTAAAGAAAACCTTTGGAGGAGGAGACAACACACTTCTTTCCTTGGATTCTTCAGTTATACGGTCAAGGGGGCATGAATTTACAGGGGGAATCGACCCTTGGGGTCCTTCTAATTGGAGTTGTGTCTCGTTCACCAAGGCCTATGATTACACTACCCTCCTTCTTTACTCTAACCATCTATCTTGTTGACGACATTGATTTCTTACCATGTCTCCTTTCTCTTTCTATCCCTTGGTTCTTTTTGAAGATGTGTGTGAAACCTTATCACATTCTTTGTCCTTAGAGTCCTATACTCTCTTGATCGAGCAGCCTGTGCTCGAGTGAGGACCATTGCATTGGCGATCTCACCAAAGAGCTTTTCTCTCTACATGCACTCAACATGTTCAATTGAGTGGTGGGTCCGTGATCACTTCCTACTAGGGAGGCTTGTTAGGGAAATTTTGAATGAGGTGAGTTATGCCACAACTTAGACACACCATCATGACACCGTTGAGATGCTTGTAGAAGCTTTTGCCGAGACTTGAAAGGGGAACTCCCTTTTGAGGTTTGTGCCCCCATGAGTATAGCAAGCTAAAGGTTTGCCAAGGGTCATAGAATTCATCTCTTGTACCTTATAGGTCATTAGTTTCCCGTGACCATAGGTGCCAAAGGTTAACGACTTGTAAATAGGAGCTAAGTTATTGTCTCAGGAATCCTTACAAACTCAACATCCGATTAACATTGGGTAGGAGTGGTATCAATGTATTCCTCGTATGGGGTATAGTTTTGGCATATAATGTTAAGAATTTGAGATTGTACTAAGCCTAGTGCTAATCACATATTAACCATATGCTTAAGGAGGCTCATAGTAATCAAGAAACTCCATAATGATAATTGCACACTAATGAGAGGGAGACAAGTTAGGCACACTCAACACCTTGTATTTGCAAAATGTCATAAACTATACAATGAAAGGCTTCTAATATAGATAGCCTCTAGCCCAATCTTCTTTACACATCATCATTCCATGTGGTAATTCCTTTTCCACATTCTTTTACGCGGCTCTCACTATTCACAATAGCTCATGTGGCATTCTTATCTCCACAACTCTCAAGATAATAGTATGCATCTCTAAGGTGTGTTCACACACTCAATCAGATAACTCAAGCTTTAGTTTACATTGTGCATTCGACATTCCTCTTCAATGTAAAATGAGGTGTGTGAACTAACCATCTCTCCAACCAATTCGTCCAAATCAGCTCTTAACCTCAATAATTTGGCATTGACAATCTCAACACTCCCCCTCAATATAAATTAGTGTTCACCAAGTATGTGTGTGTAGCTAACCTAGACACATCAAGTCCAACACTCCCCCTCTTAGTGTTCAACAAGTGTGTATGTGTGTGTGTGTGGGGCCAACCTAGACACATCAAGTCCATTTTGAGCACCATTTCACTTGGGTGTGGAGCCACCCAAGTTCTTTTTGGACACCCATACACCCGGGAGAAGGAACCAACCGACAATGTGTATCACCCATACGGGCACAACTCAATGCACACCACATTACAAATATTTTGAGCTCTTGAGGATTGGCTTACGGACCTTCATAAATTGGGTGAGAGTACATATCCATTTTAAGGCTCTTCGTGGCCTGGGCAGGGCACCCTTACTATGATACACTAGCGCCTCAACTTGGGCACACATAACGCATGGAAATCTCAAGAATTCTATGCAATGACATGGTGGGGACCATAAAATATAGGCTCTACATGGCTCATCCAATCCAAAAGCACTTTTTTCATATCTAATCAAGAAATCGATCTCCATATGTGAACAAGAGCTTGTTAAAGTATATTTATATTGCCCTTATCAAAAACTTCAAATCTTAAGGCTAGGTTGTTTAAAAAAATAATTGAACACATTATTTTCTGCTTGTTGATAGCTGCCACACGATCCTGCTCGTGGAAGCTATCGTCCGTAGATGCTGCTATGCTTCTCACCCATTGATCTCGCCATAGGAAGATCTCCACCTAGCAAGAAACAATACCAATTAGGTTTTTGACTGTCATCTTGCTACTAGCTTGGGACCCGCCTTTGTTGTATGTTGTCCTCTCCATGATACTCTATGCTGTAACCAAGATCTTTCTCTAGAGCTTTCATGGAAACTCTAATTGTAGCCTTGCTATGTTGACTATGTCCTCAAGGCCATAGCTGTGCTCTCTTCTCTAGTAGTTCTGTGTTTGTCATGTCTAGCCTACTAGGTCTTAACGTTGCACGTACCATAACTAGTTCTCTGCTGTAAATAAGCTTTTCTTGCTTTTAGCTTATAGTTCTGGTCTTCACATGGACGCTTAGTTCTAGTCACTCCACAAGGCTGCTCCTTGTGGCTCCTATGGTATCTAGCTCTACCGGCCTCCTCTTACACTCTATTGTTCTTGCTTTACCTTTTTTTTGGATTGCCTTCGTAAGCACCTTTCTTGTCTAATAGTGCTTGCAACTTTGCTACTATCGGTTGGTTCTCTTTGCAACCGTACTTGAGCGTGTTGCCAAATCTTCATTTGCCTCCCCTGGACACCCTCAATATGAAGCCATTCACCATTATCATGACTGAAGCCATTCACCATTATCATGACTTAAGTCTTCCTTTTCTTGGCACTTTGCCAAGCTCTACATCAAAAAAACTTCTCTTCTAACATGAACTTGGCAGTGTTGGCTCTTTGACGGATCTACACCGAAGTTGTCTTTATTACCTTGACATAGACTTTGTCGAGGATTCCATGACGACCATCAACATGGCCATTTAGCTCTTCATAAGCTCCATTTTCATGGTACTTTTGTGCATGCTATTAAGGGCGCTTTTGTAAGGTTTCTCTCAAGAAATCTAGCTGCCATATATTAGATGGAAGTTGGTAAGACTTCCATCCAAAATTGCTCACCTTCAACAAGCAAATCCACAAATGTATTCTCTTCTTGATGTGCACACATAGGCTCCAAATTGAGCCCAGAAACATGCTTTCTTGTAGCCAAGCAACTATGCACCTTAACATGCTTCTTTGCCAAATTAATGCAAAGATCCATGGGGTCTACAAATCTCATTCTCATAGAAACCCTTTGTACATTGAGCACCATCTATGCTCAAATCTAATTTCATGAGGTGAAATCCATAACCAACCATCCTTCTCTTGAGGCAAAAAACTTTTTGGCAGCTCCTTTGTTGTTGATGTAGTCTCTGTAGTCTTCATAATGCTAAAATTTGCACTCCTTGACCTTGACATGAACAACTTCAAGTGACCTCTAATCTTTAAATGAACCATAAAAAAGAGCTTTGTCTCACACAAATTTCTCTCCCTAAGATCTTGAGTGTGTCATAATATTTTTCTATACACGTACCATAACATAAATCAACATTCTAAAATAAACACACATGAGGGTAGCAGGGTGAAGACTTATGGTGTATTACCATAAATCCCATTAACATGTGCTCAATGAACTCATTGAAAAAATGGGAGCCCTTATCACTGACCAGCTTTAGGGGACACCCAAATCTTAATATGATGTGCTATTGTGTGAGGGTCTGCTTTTTCGTGTAGCTTTTGCCTTTGCCCATTTCGTGGAATAATATGTACGTATCAAGCTTGTGTTTGTCGCACAACTAGGCTTGTGAGTCCAACAAATTCTATTCCCCAATTTTTAAAGGTTTGTTGCATAATGATTGGAACCAATATGAGCCATAATCTTACCAACCATGCCAGTGGCATAAGTGTGGAAGCTATCACCGAGGCGGGTCATCAATGTTGTATGTAGCACTACTTGAGCTCGATATCTCAACACTCCCCCTCAAGCTCAACTCCACACACTGCACTCCAAGTAAGCTTCTAAACCTGTGGAGCTTCTCTGTGCCTAATGCCTTCATGAAGATGTTAGTCATCTGATCCTCTATGCTGACATATACCATATCTATAGCATCTGCTAGAACTTTCTCCCTCACAAAAGTAATAGTGCACCTCAATGTGATTTGTTCTATCATGGTATACTAGGTTATTGGCCAACTATATGCTACTCATGTTGTCACAATAATGACACGAATATCACGAAGTAGCTTCTCAAACCAAGCTACCTTACAAGTTGCCATAGAAGTATGTACTCAACCTCTGTACTCTCGACAAGGTAACTGTTGGGTTGGCTACTTCTTACTACCCCAACTCAACAACACTCCCAAATGAGAACATAAAACCACTAGTAGATGTCGTGACTGCAACACTACCAACCAAATCAATACCCATGCAGTTGTATCTCTATACTAGCCTCATAGAAAAGTCCATAATCAATTGTGAACTTTATGTACCCAAGAATCCATATGGATATATCCAAGTGTGGCTTCCTAGGTTCCTACATAAATCGACTCACAAGCCCAACAACATAGCGCAAGTCTGGCCTAGTAATGGTCATGTAGATCAAGCTACCCACTAGGTGCATGTACGTAGTGGGGTCCTCCAAAAGCTCACCTATATATGTGGAAAGCTTTGTGTTTTGATCCAATGGCAATGAAATAAGCTTACAGTCTGTTATACCATACTTGGACAACATGTCCAAGCCATACTGCCTCTGCAATAATAGAATTCCATGAGTGATCTCACCACCTCTATGCCTAAGAAATATCGCAGCGCTCACCCAAATCCTTCATCTCAAACTTCTACTTCAAAAGTCTCCTGACATCATGTATGCGAGCACCACTATCATGAGTGATAATCAAGTCATCCACATAGATGACTATTAGCATGATCCCTCTATCTATATTTTTTTACATAAAGTGAAAAATCTACATTGGATATTTGAAATCCAATGATAAGAAGATACTCCTTGATCTTGTTTGACCGTGCTTTGGGTGCCTTCTTCAAGCCATACAAGGCTTTGTGTAACCTGCACACATAATCTAGGTGTGCATCACTCTCATAACCTGGTGGGTGCATCATGTATACTTCCTCTTGAAAATTACCATGCAAGAAGGCATTATTTACATCCATCTGATGTAAAGACCAACCCTTTGCTGTAGCCATAGTAATGACATCTCTCACGATTGCCATTCTTGCAATCGAGCTAAATCTCCTCATAGTCACTGCCATAAGTATGCGCATAGCCCTTGGCCAAGCTTGCCTTATACCTGCTCACTGAACCATCAGTGTTATGCTTGAATTTATACACCCACTTACATCTTTTCCTTAGGCAAAGGCACTAACTCCCATGTTGCATTTGGATCCAATGCTACCATCTCCTCATTTATGGCATCTTCCCATTTCTTATTTCCATGTGCCTGCTTAAAACAAGTGGGCTCCAACTCCTGTATTGTTTTAACCATGTAAGCATAATGATGGACTATATATCCATTATATCTTAACATGTCAAAGGGTACCTAAACCTTGTAAACATGTGTACTCTTGGATCACTGCTAGGAGTCTTCAAAATAGCCCAAGTTCTCCTTACACTAGGAGTAACCGCGTACAAAATGCCAAGCTCCTCATCAAAGGTCTCATCATCCACATATGAGTGACCTGTTGACACATCAGGCAAAAAAGGTTGATCTACCTTTTCCTTCCCTTTGTGTGATACATGTGTACCTACATCTATCCTCAACGTACCTGACCATGGACTAACATTGGATCCATTGCTAGTGAACTCTCCAAGTCCACTAAGCACCTGGGATTGCTGCTTTACATGTGGTGCAGCATCATCATTTCTTATATCTTCATATTTTGTTGCCTTCACTGCTAGTGCATATCAGCTACTCATCTCGTCAAAGATAGCATCTCTGCTTACACGCATCTCACGAGTGGTAGGGTTAAAACATCTATAACCTTTCTGCTCCATAGGATATCTAATAAAGATGTATTTCTCTACCTTTGGATCTAACTTTTTTCTTACTTCATCAAGAACATGCACATATGCAATACACCCAAACACTTTCAATTGAGACACATCCAATCTTATGCTTGTAAACTTTTATTCATGAGTTATACCATGAACAACTGTAGTGGGTGTCCTATTTATAATGTACATAGCAGTGTTGCTACTATTTCTGCCCGCCCAAAATATATTTTCATCCATCAAGACATGTGCCACTTCTACAATGTGCCTATTTTTTCTTTCTGCAACACCATTCTATTGTGGAGTGTACCTGCATGTAAACTGTCTCTTGATTCCCTACTTTCTTAGGAAATCGCTAAACTCATTGGAGAAATATTCTCCTCCACCATGATCTCAGGCATTTTATTTTCATGTCTTTTTACTGTGGTACGTAGTACTTTGTACTAAGAGTTTGCAGCCAAATTCACGTTTTGAGCGCATTTCGATCTCTACAATCAAGGTATTTTTGACAGTTTTAGGAAATTCTTGTGGTCAAAATCTAGCTATTGCAGTACAACAGTGCATTTTGCGATTGCAAATTATACTTGCACATGTATTGTTGATCTTGGGTGTATGTACATGTATTGTTGATCTTGGGTGTATGTACATGTACTCTGGTCAGATCTAGTGACATACAAGTTGTACTAAAGTATCGCTTGTAGTAGTGACAAAAGATATTGTTGTGTTACACGTTGCATATAAAAATTATCTGTTTGTAGTTGCTGATTATTGCATGAAAAAATGTCTAATGGACTCAATAAGATTGTCAGTGAGAAGCTGGACAAGAACAACTTCCATGCTTGGAAGTCTAGAATGACCAATTTCCTAATGAGTAAAGGATTTTGGGACAATGTCAAAGAAGACAATGAGGAGCCTCCAGAGTTGTCTTAAGAGAATGCCACTCCAACAACAGATATAAAAGCATTCAAGGATTGAAATCCAGGTGCAAGAAAATTCATGTATTCGCTTTCGATCAATGTCACAAACACAATGATAGGACACATATAGGATACCAACACTCTAGCATTTGCATGGTAAAACCTAGTGTGCAGATGTTTCAAACCAATACAAAGGCAAGGAAACTGCAGCTAAAACAATAGCTACATATTGTGAAAAAGAAAAGCATGTCTATCAATGAGTATGCTTTAAAGATAAAGGAAATTATTGAATCCCTTGGCTCTATCAATATATCAGGGAAATATGATGATTTGGTGAGTGTCTGTTTGAATGGGCTTGGCAAAGAGTACAAGCCATTCAAGGCCTCCATTTCAGTCACAGAGAATATTCCCAACTTTTGGGACTTGGTGTCTATGCTAGATCATAGAAGAAAAATCTCTAAGTGAGGACTCTTCTTCACAAAGCAAGAACACATCAGAACATGCCTTCTACTCTAATTTAAGTAGAGGCAGAGGTTGTGGTCAAGGCCAAGGTGATGGCCAACAAGGAAACCAGAATTGTTGACAACAACAGTCCAATGATTCGCAGAAGTAGCAACAATCATACACACGGGTGGAAGAGGCCAGCCTAGAGGCAGGGGGAGCCAAAGAGGCTGAGGTGGTTTGTAAAAAAATTAGAGTGCAAATAGTAGAGAGTGCCATTATTGTGGCAAACCAGGGCACATGGCAAAGGATTGCTATAAAAAGTAGAATGACATTAAAAGTGGAAAGTTGCAGAGCAAGGCAACTATGCATCATCTAGTAAATAGAGTGGTGATGACAAAAGTGAGCACCTATTTGTGATGTATCACATGCTTAGCTCCACACAACAGGAGATGTGTCAGGATCTCAAGATATATGGCATGTGGATTCTGGTGCCTCTAACCACATGACCAGTCACATGATGAGTGGTTTAGAGACATCCAAAAATGAAAAAACTAGGTTATGTAGAAATGGGTGATGATACTATGCATCCCATTGTGCATGTTGGTAAAGTGCCATTGTCTATGAAGGGGATGGAAAAATGAAGTACTTGTTGGCAGATGTACTTCATGTTCCAAATATTATAAAGAATCTGGTTTTTGTTGGACAGATGGTTGAGCAGGGTCTGCAAGTGAGGTTTAATCCTCAAGGATATTTTGTGGAAGACTTCAAAAATCTGTGTCGCTTGGTTGCAAAGGGTAACAGAAATGGCAAGATGTTACTTTGGATGTGAACATGCCTGAGGTAAAGGCAGCCATGTTTGCGTATGGAATAGGTGTCATCACAGATATTGACATATGGTACAAGCGCATTGGTCATATGGTACAAGCGCATTGGTCATGTGAATATACAACAAGACTGAAGTCTATATAGGCCCAAAATATTGTTGTAGGTTTGACAAAGTTTAATGTTGATGGTATGCATAAAGTATGTGAAGCATGCCAGCATGGTAAGCAGGCCAAACATGCATTCCCACATGAAAAGCATGTCAATGCAAGTGCATTAGATGTTATACATTCAGATGTATGGGGATCGGCCAAGACTGCAACAATTGCAGGTTGCAGGTATTATGTTACATTCATTAATGACCACACTAGAAAAGTGTGGGTTTACTTCATGAAGGAGAAAAGTGAGTTGTTAGCTCACTTTTAGAGATTTAAAGCCTTGGCTGAGAGTCACTTCCAAGCTTCGAAGATAGCTCCTCAATCAGAGATGTGTTTCTCCCAGAGCTATCGAGAGGGTGTTGTACCTAAACAAAAAGGAAAAGAGATCATGATGCTCTTACCCGTCACACCGCTTCCTTCCTTGCTTGTTCTTGCCTCTTACTTGCCTCCTTAGCTCTCACACAATCCAGAGCTCTGATAACATAAAGAGAATTCGGGGGAGAGGGAGAGCTTGAGTTCCTTGCAAGTAAACACACACACACACACACACACACACACAAAAGAGTGCAAGACACAAGAGAGAGATGGATGGCTGAATTTTCTTCTATCTTCTTCTCTTCTCTACAACCATACAACTAAAAGATAAGAGTACATACATAAAGGGAAAGTACTCTCCTACAATAACATATAATGGTAGATACATAGTGTGAATCCGACTATATGAGTTGGTGCTATAACTATGCCATAACTCTAGTACTCCAAAGTGACTGTCATACATCCTGTCATCCACTGGCGGGCGGTGGCATAAGTGCGAAAGATATCACCCAGGCGGGTCATCAATGTCTGTCGTAACACTGGTTGAGCTCGATATCTCAATATCCAAGGCTCAAAAATGTAAACTAATAGTAGCTATAGTAAATTACTTATCTATTAAGTACTTAAACCTTGATTACTAACTTTCAAATAGTATAAAATTCATTGTTTATTTTACTTACTCCTCTTTTTAAGAGAAAATCCATAAAATTAACTAATATAATAGTAAAATTAAAGTTTGTGAAATGAAAAAGTATGCCAAAATAAAGAAGCACTAATTAAAAGAATAACTATTAAAATAAACCAACATGTTGAAAAAAAGAATGCTACAATATAATTGTATAAATTTCTTTAACTAAATAATGTCATTAACCATTATGTTAGTTCTCATCTTCTAAAAGGAAAATTATGATGAACGTTTGTTGTCAGGTGCATTGGGAACGAACTTATCCAAACCACTCAATAAAAAAATAGCAGTTTAGTTTAAGAAGTGTTACTTTACAAGAATTGTGGAAAACAAACAAACACACTTGATATTGAAAAGGTTTTATAGTAGGCCACAAAAAAAGAAAGAACCATCATAACATAAAGCACATCTACAGTAGACCTTAGAGAATAATAAAACTGTATAACACAAAATTACAAGAATTGGGGGTATAAAAAGGACCTTATGGTGGAGTCTTGTTTTATGCCATGGGCAACTACTTTGATACCACACACTTTAAGAATTGAAGCAGGGCTGCATTGGCTCGTCTCCAGCTTAAAGATGGAGCATCAAAGATTTGGTGGAAGGACCCATAATCTAATAATGGAGAACCACATTAGACTTGGGTAGACATGAAGCTCCACCTCCATGAAAGATATTATCCTCTGCACTATGCAAGATCTGGTGGAAGGACCATAAAAAACCTTGGGAAGACATGAAGCTCCATCTCCATTAGAGATATTATCCTTTGGGTTTTGCTAAGGAGATTCAGACAAATAAAATTTTAGAGATAGCTCAACAAGAGTGATTCATCGATTATTAGTAGGCCTTTGTAAACTTTAAGAAGTATGCTCCGCCAATGGATAAAAAACATTCATGAACCAACTTGTTCGTAAGTTAGATAAATCGACCCCTTGATAAGTTGTGTTGAAGAATACAAAGCATACTTCGATATAGGAGACCATGACAATGACCAAAGACTTTTAAGAATCTTTAGGAATAAAGCCTCCAATATAAGTGTCGATTTTGACAAGAGTCAGTAATAGCGTCATTATAATCGTGGTGGGTATATTCATATTTCATCAGTGTATTCATATTTTGACATTTGTACTGAGATAGTTATTCTGATCAGTATATTGATGTATCTTTTGACTCTCCCGATGCCTATATCGACGGTTCCATACCGATGCTTTTATCGATGATGGGGGAGGATAGAGGCAAAAAAAATCGTAAGTCTAAGACATTGGTAAGGGTGTTAGTATGGGGTTATTCCTTTGTAGTGCCTTGGAGTACAACCATAAGGAGGCTACCACTATACCAACTTACGAAGGATAACTTTCATAATAGAGTTTAGATAGTATTTAAACTTATTTAAATACTATCCAATGAATGTAAAATGCTTTAATTGTGGTGAATGGGGCCATTATAGTACATACTATAATGGGGCCATTACACTACATATTGTGACAAACCTCACCACATGGGAGTAGACATTACAATACATATTTTGACATCTGTACTGAGACCGTTATTCTGATCAATATACTGATGTATCTTTCGACTCTCCTGATGCCTATACCGACGGTCCCGTATACCGATGCTTTTATCGATGATGGGGGAGGATAAAGGCAAAAACAAATCGTAAGTCTAAGATATTGGTAAGGGTGTTAGTATGGGGTTATTCCCTTATAGTGCCTTGGAGTACAACCATAAGGAGGTTACCACTATACCAACTTTCGAAGGATAACTTTTATAACAGAGTTTAGATAGTATTTAAACTTATTTAGGCTAGGATTAAAAATCATATCCTTACGCAAAATAAACATGAATAATTTTGGTGTCCTCAAGTGTGCATAGTTGGTATTTTCCAACCCTTTCAATGAGAAGGAAAATTTGAATACTTTGGGAGAAATGTTTTATTTTCTCTCATACTTCTATAGTAGTAGAGTAGGAATTTAGCTTATCATACAAAACAAAAGTTGATAATTGATGAGTCGTATGTGAAAAACTTGCAAGCTATGCACTACCTATTGAATACTAAGCATCTTTTTAATTCCCAAAACCTGCACAATTCCAAGAATTTCAATTATAATTTAGCTTAGAGATTTACAAAATAAAATAAATTCAAAATGCAAGCGCAGTTCTAGACATGCACATGCACCACTATTTACATATCATTTACATTGTGATTCAACAAAGTGTTGCCTATCTTGAAGTTGAGTCATAAAAAGGAACTCCGAGCAAAGTAGTGCAAGATGTCAACATATAAAGAATGAATGCTTGATGACATAAATAGTAAAGAAGATTGTTTTTTTTTTTGGGGGGGGGGGGGGGGTGGGGGGGGTGAGCATAATGAATAATGATAAAAGGAGGGGCAGCGTGGGAGTTTCTTTCGAACAAAAAAAAAAAAGAGAGGGGAAAGTGAATCGAGGGCGTAGGCTAAGCCTCTTCTTCTCTCTCCCCCACCTCTCTCTGTCTCTCTAAGCCTGAGCAAAAGCCAAGGAGAGAGGAAAATAGGCTAAGCACCCGCCCTCTCTTTCTATCTCTAAGCAAAAGGTCAGGAAAGAGAGACCTCTCTGTCTCTCTCTGTGTGTGTGTGGGGGGGGGGGGGGGGGGGAGGGGGGAATGTGAGAGAAGGGGGGCTCTCTCTTTGATGCATGAGTAGATTCATGAGCTTGGGCGGTTTAAAATGTGCTGCAAGAATTGGTTCCCAGTGTCCGATGGGCCAGCAGGCAAGCACCCATCGGAAGCAGCAGGCTGGGGCAATATGGGCTCAGCAGTTTGCAACAACGTTGTCTCTAGCAGCTCCATCGTGGATCGGTTGGCGATCCCTCTATCCCTTGCTTTCTGGAGCTCCTCCTCTTGAATCTCCTTCATCTTCATGCTCACATTTTGGTAGCGTTTGCCCTCAAAACCATAGGCCTGCAAAAACACAGTTGTCCCTTGGAAACCCGGCAAAGCGGCCACTCCCATGATGGACGACCTCATGGCTGCCCTGTAGCCGCTATACAAACTCATCTCTTTGCTGTCAATCCCGGCATTCATGATCTTTTTGCACGCATGGCAGCCCACCACCTCATCCTTCACCACATAAGCGGCCGGTTCTATGAAGAGAGCCCCCACCCCCATCACTAGCACATCTAGCCTGGGCACCAACTCCGCCCACTTTGTGTCTAGCTTGTCAAGGCGTAGCTTCTTGTAGCTTCCTTGTTGGTCAGCTGCCGTCTCCTGTTGAACCAAGTAAGGTGACCACACCATTGATAGAGTGAAATTTGATGCGCTAAAGTGCCAAGACATTGATTGGTTGGTTTTGTCGTCGTATATAAGCTTGGGTCTCTCCCCCTGCACACAACTTTGTGTCACTTCATTAGAAAGTAACCCAAAAGAATAAGTACCAATGCAGCTATTAAAAGACCTGGTGGATTCTAATCACACTATCCCCTAGCCCAAACGTAGATGATACTTGGCCTCATAGAATGTAATATGGCCATGAACTTTTGATACAATCATGACTTTAGCTACCACTTGTTAGCTAATATTCGTGCAATGAAGCTTCAATAATGGCAAAATCAAACCTTTTCATTGTCCTTTAGTATGATATAGTCGTTGGAATAATCAATCCATAGAGAAAACAATAGCTTACTTGAGCCAAAAGGCAAAGTAGTGATTGCATTTGGGCCTTGGCTTGGTTGTCTCCTACAAAAGCAAGTGATTTCTTGTGCATCAGCTTGAGGAAGTCCTTGGCTCGAAAGCGTTGTAGTTCACACCCATTAGGCTTCCATCTCCACCCATGCATAGCTTCGTTATTCTTGTCGATCGACTTGCAATTTTGTTGGTCATGGGATATCCAAGGGCAAGTTACATTTGTGTAGAGAGGGCCCTTGGTATCACGAATCCACTTGCCCTCGGATAATTTGCATTTTAATGCTGTTGCAACATTAAAAAAAACCAATTGTATAAGCATACATTACTTGTTCCATGAACATTAAGCTGCACACAATTCTATAAGCATATAGATGACTACTTGTAACATTTAAAAAAACAATTATGTTAAGCATATAAATTACTTGTTGTTAAGAAAAAACAATTAGATTAAGCATATAGATTACTTGTTGTAACATTAGAAAAAACAATTAGATTAAGCATATAGATTACTTGTTGTAACATTAGAAAAAACAATTAGATTAAGCATATAGATTGCTTGTTGTAACATTAGAAAAAACAATTGTATATTAAGCATAGATTAGTTGTTCCATGAACATTAAGCTCCACACAATACACCATTTTTTTTTCCTTTTTCCTTTTTGGAAGGGAAGGGGGGAGGGTGGTTTGGTTTTGTGTGTTCATTCACACGTTTACTTTTTTTCTTGCTAGAAAAGGTTGTGTGTGGAAAGGCCTTTTATGTCATTTATCCTTGGACATAACTTTTCTCTACAAATGTTGAGAGGGTGTCACTAAACCAGAGTGCACAAAATGGCTTTTATAAACAAGTTTAGTCACATGGTTATTTTCTGGTTAGTGAGAAGGTGGATTATTCCATCTGCTCACAACCAACCCCCTTGGTGTAGCTCACTACTGGCATCAAACCCAGCCCCCATAGTGGGACCCACCCGTGTTGTACCACACATGATTAGTTTCTAATGTCCTTGAGGGTGTGACACACTTAGCTTGCAAGGATGTATTATTGTACTATCCATAAGAAATGCCAAATAGCCTGACCCTATTTTATTTAAACATATACTTATATTAATAAAATTGCGAGACTCTCAGCGCTTAAAAGTGACTGCGTGCATTATATACATATAATTATTGTGTTTAAAAAAGGCGGATTTTGCCAGACAGCCTGTAACGAGGAACAACTTTTCCAATACATTAAGGTAGTGGGCACTGGGAACTATTATCTACAAGATTTTCGGCAATATATAAATAATGTATGGAGGACCAAACATTTTATACAAATAAAAATCTACAAGTTCAAACTACAGCTATGCTGTACATTAAAGCTTGCTATTACTTTGTGAATTTACTTCTCGTGTAGATTGAATTGTTGAAAATCAGTTCGACAATCAACTAAATCTTTACGATAAAAACAAAGAAAAAAATGATTTCTTCGCCCTAGATCATTGAATTGTATCATCCTGATTAATATGCGCAGGAATTGTGCAAACCTGGTGCTTTTTTTCTGATGTTGAATGGCGCTGCTTTGCTGATCACTCGTGATTGCAAGGCCAAGTCGCCCAAATCATCTTCATCCTGTTGTTGGGGGGAGCTGCTTTTTCTTGCGTTTTTGTGTGTAGCAGTAGATCTAGAATTATCCGGACTCCATTTGGGATCTTCATCGGAATCGAATGATAATTCAGGAAGCTCCATGCCATCAATATCATCGCTGGGCTGCCTCTTTCTCAGCTTGTTCTGCGATCCTTTCAGGTCGACGAGCTTCGATTCATCTTCATGTGTTTCCACAAATAGCAGCTCTGCTGCATCCGGATCTCCTGAGCTGATTGAGCTCCGATCTCCGTCTCTAGAGTTGATTTCTTCTCCTAAATCATCCATGTGTTTCTGTTTCTTTGAGCTTGGCCTCCGATCTGCTGCTGCACCTCCCTTTCCAGAAGAAGAAAACCCTTCATCCAGATCAGCTTCACTAGATTCCATCACACCGATTGCTTCATTCGATTGCTTTGACCTTCTAGTTGGGTTCTCAGCTGCCTTCTGTTTTCGACCTAAAGAGGAAAGGTTTCCATCTCCATCCTCGATTACTGTTGGCTTGCGGGATTGCGTTGAGCGGATGGAAGTCTCATTTGCAACTTTCTTTCCAACAGAGGAAATATGTTCATGAATTTCTCTGTCTGCTGCAACTTTCTTGAGTGTTTCCTTTTTAGGATGTGGGCTGCTCTCTTTCTTTCGACCAGAATACGCACTGGGTTGGCCTATTTGCTGATCTAATTCTTGCTCAACTAATCGATTTGTGTGTGCATGATCGTGTCTGATCTGTTGCTTATCTTTAATTATTGCCTTGCGATTAGCCAACCCGATATTGATCGATCTGCTTGATTTAATGCTGTCTTCATTAATTTGCGTGTGGCCAAAGAGAGGATCCTTCTCGGAATTGGGCTTCTCTGTGCGTCCATGGTCTGATCTGGGCTTTGAATCTGAGATTTGCAGCTGGCTCACTACGATGTGCTTGTAAGAGGGCCTATAAAAAGAGCTCCCGGAAGGAAATAAACAGAACAAAAGCAGGAAAGGCACAACCACGGCCAAAGCCCAGATGCAGTATTTCTTCCTCTGAGCTGCAATTCGCGCATAGTACTGTCGCCCCACGCCACCCAGCAGAAGCTGCCGCTGCTGACCCATTTGTTTTTTCTTGTGTGGGTTTTCTCTCACTGTACAAGCTAGGCCTAAAAAACGTTGAAAATTGCCCACTAGGCTACTGAAATATTTCTCTAAACATTAGGGAACACTGGCAAGCAAAAGCCCATGCCATCTTAATCACAACCCTCTCCAATTAAAGACAAGGTAATCCTTCATCAATGCCCTCGAATCTGTTGATCAATGGTTAAAATACAGAAGGTATATATGATGATATTATTGAGTTCTCGAAGGGTTAAACACAAGCTATGGTGAATAAAAACAGTGATTAAGGACATATGGCCGGAGCTGGGCAAGCAATTGACGAATGAATGATGCAAGCTGCTGTAGTGGGGGAGGAGATTTAAGGGAAAAACAGTATAGGTTTGATGATGAATTGGTTGCCTTCTTAGTTGTCATGAGGTGTCCGTTTTGTCGTCGATTCATTTTTGCTGTCGCGTGTTTGTTGGATTGTCACTCTTAGCTTCGTGGACAGCTAAACTCCCCCCGAACAAAAGGTGTTATGGAAATCCCCCCCCCCCCAAAAAAAAAAAAAAAAAAAAAAAAAGCATATTTCACACTTCACTCACGTTACAACACCACACTCACGATAGAAGCTGCGAGATCATGGGGGCAAGTCGCCCTCCAACTCACGTATCTTATTGTGTACACACACAAACTACGTTTTGGTCAAACTACGTTTTGGTCACGTCATTTGTGCCTTACATCTTTTGTCATCTCATTGATGATAACATGCACATAGTTTACACACAAACTAGGTTTTAGTCATGTCATTTGACTAGGTTTTAGTCATGTCATTTGCTCCTGTGCCTTACACATCGTTTAACATCTCACTGATGTTATTTATTTGTGCCTCACGCCCATTGCCATGATCTCAACTCTGTATAATACTGGGATGTACCTCCCGCATAAAGGTACAACTAGTATTGCACCTGCGCATTGCTGTGGCCGACCAAGGTTCCAGAGAAGAACTATTCCCTCTCTCTCTCTCTCTCTTTCATACACACACACACACACATGCACATGCACATGACCCTCTCCCTCTCCTATCATGTACACACACTATCAAATGTTGAAACTCTCTCTCACATGCACACACATATACACACCTGCTCTCTCTCTCTCTCTCTCTCTCTCTCTCACACACACACACACACACACACATGCACACACTCCCTCTCTCTTCTTACACTCTCCCACACATAGAAGCGCTCTCTCTCTCTCTCTCTCTCTCTCACACACACACACACACACAAACACACACACACACACACGTATGCACACATATACTCTCTCTCTCTCTCTCACACACACACACACACATACACGTATGTAAATATATAGTATATACAATATTATGTTTTAGATACATATACCTATACATAGACACATATACTTATACATATATACATGTATTTTAAAATATAAATACAAACATCAACATAATTTAATTAATTTTGATTAAATTTTAATGTGCGGAGATGGGTGATAAGCTGTGGTCACTTTTAAATATATAGATAGATATATCATACACACATGGAAACACACACATACATACACACACACACACACACACACACACACACACACAAACATATATATATATATATATATATATATATATATATATATATATATGTATGTATGTATATACATATACATACGTACATACATACATATGTATGTATGTATAAATGTAAATAAAAACACACACACATATACATATATGTTTTCTATTTAATTTATAATTCTGTTTATATTTTATTAAAAGCTACTTTTTATTCTCTCTCTCTCTCTCTAGGTTTGCCCCATCTCACTCTCTCTCAAGCACATTCTACACATAGATGCAAATGTACACACATGCGTGCATATACTCTCTCTCTCTTACTCTCTCACTCTCTCTCTCTTACACACACACACACACACACATGTACACACCGCACATACACTAATGCAAATACACACTCTCTCCTCCCACACAAACTATCTCCTACGTAGAAATTCTCTGCCTCTCTCTCTCTCTCTCTCTCTATCTCTCACACACACACACACACACACACACATGTACACACCACACATACACTAATGCAAACACACAATCTCTCCTCCCACACAAACTATCTCCTACATAGATATTCTCTTCCTCTCTCTCTCTCTCTCTCTCTCTCTCTCTCTCTCTCTCTCTCTCTCATGCACACACACTTCCTCTCTCTTCACGCACACTCTCTCACATAGAAACTCTCTCTCTCTCTCTCTCTCTCATGCACACACACTTCTTCTCTCTTCACGCACACTCTCTCACATAGAAACTCTCTCTCTCTCTCTCTCTCTCTCTCTCTCTCTCACACACACACACACACACACACACACACGCGCGCGCGCGCTTAAATAGATGTACACACATATATATAATTAATTAAATTTTAATGGTAGGGATGAGTGGTGAGGTGTGCTCACTCTCAAATAAATGCATCTTACATGTAATGTCTTTCTCTCTCTCTCTCTCTCTCTCTCTCTCTCTCACACACACACACACACATGCACATGCACACCCTCTTTCTCTCACATACACATGCACACACTCTCAAATGTCGAAACTCTCTCTCCCTCCCTCTCTCTCTCTCTCTCTCTCTTACACACACACACATGCGCGCGCACACACACACACACACATGTACACACATGCACATGTACTAATACAAACACACACTCTTTCCCCCCACACACTCTCACACATAGACTTCCATGTCTCTGTCTCTCTATGTCTCTCTCTCTCTCTCTCTCTCTCCCCCCTCCACTCACTCACTCACACACACACACACACACACACTATCTCTCCCCTCTCACTACTCTCTCTCCTCTTCACGCACGGCTATGCTCCCCTTCTTTTTTTGTGCAAGTTTCTCAAGTTAACTAAAGCTAAGGGAGCTTGACACAACCAAACCACTAGCTAAACTTAAAACCGTCAACTTTTTCCACTTTCCACAAATCCGGCGTTGTGGCAAAACCATGGGTATCCAAACTACTTTTCACTCTCCCACCTTGTTTTAATTTAAACCACTGTTTTTACCTAGCCTTAGAACCTTAGACCATTTAATTTATTTTTTTTCCAAGGAATACATACACTTAGGCGAAGACTATTTAATTTATTTTCATCACAAGATGAGCACTACCAACCCTTTTGCCCAAGATCTTGGTCAAAGACCAAACTCCATATTTCAGATTTAATTATGGGTTCATATTTTTCAAATTCATATGGGATCTAAGTGCTTCAGGAATACACATGCATGTGTACACATCTCCACAATTTCACGTTTATAATTTTTTGAGCATAGGAACTTTAGAATATTTCAAGGTTGTTTTCAAAAAATTACTTTTCAAAGGCTTTTTCTTATTTTTGAAGAATTTCCTATGTGCGTATTTATTTCTCAAGAATTTACAATTTTTGAGTTATTTTTTTTAAAAACATTTTCTTTGGACATGGGTAGGAGGGATCTTATAGGTAAAGTATGGTTGACTAAATAAACTTTGTCGTTCCTTATGGGGAGAATTTGCATTTCCATGGCATTCACATATATGAAGATATAAAAAACTTTAGCTTCATAATTTGTAATATATCTATACAAGATAAAGCAAGAGTGCCTACCCCTTTATGTGGAGAAAGGAGAGGGAGAATTTTTGAAAAGGAGAAAGGAGAAGAGAAGACAAGTGTTTGGGGGTTTCTTTCCCACACCCCTAGATGCATTGGGGCTCATAATTAGTTGTCACCATCAAACCATTTACTCATTGAATGAGTTTCTTATATATATATATATATATATATATATTATGTGCATGTGTAAGAGAGAGAATATACATACACACACATGTATATATATTATGTATGTATGTGTATTTATAGGTATGTAAGCATGTATATATAATTAGATTTCTATGTATGTCAACACACACACACATGTATGTTCACACACACACACACACACACACACACACACACACACAAGCACATGATACATGCACTCACGCATACAAACACACATACACACACTCGCACGCATGGAAACACATGCAACACATAGAGATATGCACACTTGCACACATACTCAAGCTTGCACATACACACATGTGTATACATGCACACAGCACATAAATACACTCACATACACAAGTACATGTGCACACACATGGGAATGCACACACTCACACACACATATGCACTTGCACATGCACACACATAGATGTACACATGAGTATATTCACATGCTCACACACACGTACATGCAGACACTCGCTATAGATACACATAAATAAAAACATACACACCATGTACGCACACACAACAAATACACACTAACACATACACACAATCAAGACACTTGCATGATGCATGCATGCGTGAAGACATTACACAATCACATATATGTGTGTATGTGCACACACAATCACACACATATGTATGCAAAAGAGAAGACAAAAGACATTGTATATAAGATACACTTATTTAAGAGTGAACACACCTCATCATGCATCCCCACGTTTTAAATTTAATATTAATTAAAAATATATGTGTATATGTGTTTATTTATTTTATAAATGCACATGTATACATAGGTATACGTCTCTAAATATAATAAAACATAATATTATAGATAATATATATTTACATGTGGGTGAGAGAGAGAGAGAGAGTGTGTGTGTGTGTGTGTGCACGTGTGCATGAGAAAGAAGTGTGTTGTGTGTGTGCATGAATGTATGTAAGAGAGAGAGAGAGAGAGAGAGAGAGAGAGAGAGAGATAGTTTCTATATGTGGGAGAGTGTGTGAGACTTGACGTAGCTATGCAGGGTGTGCAGTTCTCGTGTGCAGCTATACACATGACTATAGCCGCACGAGGCTATACATGTGGCTATATATAGCCGCACGAGGCTATACACATGGCTGTATAGCCACCTGCATTGCCACATACTATGAAAAAAAATCAGAATTCCAGAGAGCATTCTAAAGAGCTCACAATATCCCCTTGAGAGCCAAGGATTAGTCTTTTTTGTAATACAATATCACAAAAAAAGCACAAATGTAATATAATCAAATATGGACTTAATTAAGTGTAGCAAATTGAGAAATTGATTAATGTATTAGGGTGAGCTTTGCTCAATACCAGCCACATCTTCCATTAAATTTATATATAATATTCAATTGCTTCCTCATCATCTTGGATAGGGACCTCATTATCTTGGATAGGGACACCTTTATCTTGATTAGTAATTGGTGGTATCTTGCATTCTTCACCCTCCGCATGTTCATTTTCTAGTACTACTTCATCCATGAGCTCTTCAGCATATTCCTATCTTGAAAAATACTCTTTAAATGAGGAGCAACTTTTATGGCATACCACCATTTCTTATCATTTATATCCGTGTGAAACACAACCTTGTAAGAAGAAACCCATGGAGTGTAAATAAAACATGCATAAGGTGATATAGTAAAAGCTTCTGGTTAGAATTTACTTGTTCACTGAAGGGTGAGGTAGCACAAATGTGTCTCTCTATTTGCCAAAATTTTATGGAGTTGATTTTGTTATAAATCCATTTGGATGCCTTTTCACGGTTGCTTGAATGCCTCCACGCACGACATCCTTGAACTCCTTCACATCAAATATAAAAATTTGGAATGTCCTCAATCCAACCTTTAGGATGTTTTGATTCATGCCACAATAATCAAGCATTGCTCCACTCTGCTGCTCAAAGTTTGCCAACCCCACAATCTTAAGTATTTCTCTTTGTGTCTATGCATTGAGTGCAAAAAATGCCTTCCTTCGGACCACATGGCATTATATACCTCATTGATATTATTAATTTGTGCCTTGCTCCCATTGCCATGATCTTAATTCTGTATAATACTGGGATATACCTCTCGCATAAAAGTATAACATATTACAAATTATGAACCTGAAGTTTTTTATATCTTCATACATGTGAATTCCATGGAAATGCAAATTCTCCCCATAAGGAACGACAAAGTTTATTTAGTCAACCATACTTTACCAATAAGATTCGTCCTACCCATGCCTGAAGAAAATGTTTTTTTTAATAAAAATCTCAAAAACTGTAAATTCTTGAGAAAGAAATATGCACATAGAAAATTCTTTAAAAATAATAAAAAGTCTTTGAAATGTAAATTTTTGAAAATAACCTTGAAATATTCTAAAGTTCCTATGCTCAAAAAATCATAAACATGAAATTGTGGAGATGTGCACACATGCATGTGTATCCCTGAAGCACTTTCCCATATGAATTTGAAAAATATGCACCCACAATTAAATCCAAAATGTGGAGTTTAGTCTTCAACCAAGAGCTTGGGCAAAAGGGTTGGTAGCATCTTGAGAAAAATAAATTAAATAGGTATAGCCTAAGTGTATGCATTCCTTGGAATTTTTTAAATTAAATGGTCTAAGGTTCTAAGGCTAGGTAAAAAACCATGGTTTAAATTAAAACAAGGTGGGAGAGTGAAAACTAGTTTGGATACCCATGGTTTTGCCAAGGTGATCTGTGGAAAGTGAAAAAAGTTGATGGTTTTAAGTTTAGCTAGTGGTTTGGTTATGTCAAGCTCCCTTAGCTTTAGTTAACTTGAGAAACTTGCACAACAAAAGAAGGGGAGCATGGCCGCGCATGACGAGGAGAGAAAGTAATGGGAGGGGACCTGGCATAGCTATGCAGGGTGTGCAGTTCCAGTGTGCAACAATACACATGGCTATAGCCGCACGAGGCCATACACCTGGCTATATAGCCCTATGTATAGCCACATACTGTGAAAAAAAATTCAGAATTCCGGAGAGCATTCTAAAGAGCTCACAATATCCCCTTGAGAGCTAAGCATTAGTCTTTTTTGTAATACAATATCACAGAATGTAATATAATCAAATATAGACTTAATTCAAACTAGAAAATTGAGAAATTGATTAATGTATTAGGGTGAGCTTGGCTCAATATCGGCTGCATATTCCATCAAATTTATATATGCTAATTGGTCTATCTCAATATCCATATGTCCCATTGCAAGACTAACAAAAAGATAGACTTAACATCATCATCATCATCATCGGATTCAATTGCTTCCTCATCATCTTGGATAGGGACACCTTTATTTCGATTAGTAATTAGTGGTATCTCGCATTCTTCATCTTGTACTTGACCCTCCTCATGTTCATTTTCTACTACTACTTCGTCTATGATCTCTTCAACACATTCCTATCTTAAAAAATACAGTTTGAAAATAAGGAGCGACTTGTATGACATACCACCATTTCTTGTCATTTATATCCGTGTGAAACACAACCTTGTAAGAAGAAACACATAGAGTGTAAATAAAACATGCATAAGGATGATATAGTAGAAGCTTGCGGTTAGAATTCACTTGTTCACAATGGTGAGGTATCACAAATGTGTCTCTCTCTATTTGTCAAAATTGTGTGAAATTGATTGTTTTATAAATCCATTTGGATGCCTTTTTACGGTGAACGCCTCCACACACCACATCCTTGAACTACTGAAGTCACATCCAATATAAAAAATTTAAATGTCCTCAATCCAACCTTTAGGATGTTTTTATTCATGCCACAATAATCAAGAATTGCTCCACTCTCTTGCTCAAAGTTTGCCATAACCTCGCAATCTTAAGTATTTCTCTTTGTATCTATACATTAAGTGCAACAAATGCCTTCCTTCAGACCACATGGCATTATATACCTTATATTACTACCAAAACCAAACGGAATATATTTACGATAATGAATAACCATATTATAAGATTCTACTTGGATTAAAAAAAGAGAAATTAGAGACACATTTACATGAGGCTCTCATCCTCTTATGTACTCCCATTCTTCTTTTATCACTACCTGTCCATCTTTTTTTCCCCTTTTCTATTTCTTCGTAATGCCAATCAATGGTACAATCTTTCAGAAGTGATGCAAGCTCCAGAGGAAATGGCAAGTGTCTTGATACATGAATGCGTCATAAATGCTCTTCTCTCCTCATTTCCATTAAACCCACCTCTTTATAACTTCATTATTGAGAATACAAAATCTATTCACCTCTTGAATATTGATGTGTCCATTATCCTTGCTCTTCCTTTGACTTGTGGTACATGGAAGATCATGTGCTCATCATCCTCATTACTCCATAATCATGGCATTGTAGGATCCACGCGCGAGAGAGAGATAATCTACAATGTAGCCACATGATTCTTGCACTAACTAGCCCTCTGCCATGCTTTGTTCTGGCCTAGCTCTTTACCTAACAAAATCCTTCAAGGTTTTCAGGAAACGCTCAAGGAAGAACATCCATCAAGCATGCACAACACCACACATCGAGACTTCATCTATCAAGTGTACCACAAGATGTAATTGAGTGAGGATAGTTCTTGGATGTTTTCCTCAATCATGCACATTGCCTCCATTGCCAGTACTTGGACTACATCAATAGTGGATGGATAGATTTCCTTGGAGCTTATATACTTAAGATGGAGTTGAATTCATTTAATTAGCACAACTAATATTATAAATTAGCATAATAAAATAAAGTCAAGTTGGAAGTTTACTTTTTCATACGTCACCAATGCTCCCATTCTATATAGGCCTCATGTTCTTTCTTGAGGGGTTCACCTAAAAATATTTAAGTGTAGCATGTGAGTTCATCAGGAGCGGTATATTAATTAAAAAATGTTATTGAATTAGATTTACAGAAGGGGTTTTTTAAACCAATTTTGAAAAAAAAATAGTAAGTTTATGAAGAAAAAGGGGTCATTTTATTCATAAAAGTATGTAAGTCTAAGGGGTTTTGTAATAAATACCCCTTGAATGCATGTGATGCATAAAATTTCTCAAAGAGGCAGAACCCCTCGAGCGTGCTTTTTTGATCTCCACCTGCTAATGCATATGGGAAGAATGAACTAGAGTAGCACAAAATATTACAATCAATATTATGTAATTACAATGTAACCAATGTTATGTAATTATAATACAAGACCATCATGAAGCTTATGCAAGTAAATTGGACATGCCTGTAACATCTTATGCCAATCATGTGTTTTTATCCATACAATTAAGTTACTCATTTCTTATACAATTTACTTATGTGAGTAAATTGGACATACCTGTAACATCTTGTGCCAATCATGTGTTTGTAGACCATACAATTGATTTACTCATTTCTTCTTTAATTTTGTGAATGCCCCCTTTAAAGAACATATGACACCCTTAGGTGTACTAAAGGAGGCAATTTGATCCCTTCACTCTCTTCTCCTCCTTCTTTGTCAAGATCCAAGGTGATTTAGGTAAAATTACCTTCCCATTCTCTTGAACTATTGGCCAAGTCCATTAGGGAGGTGTTTAATCAATCTCAAGTCCTCTTGAGCCGCTAAAGAATGTCTCTTGCCAATTGTGTGGTCCCAAATATTCGATGCTATATTATTAGTGATGTGCATCGAGTTTAGAAGGTTTGTCCATTATGGAAGGTGAAAGAAGATTGAGTACCTCATCATTCTCAATAGTGGCATATGGAATGATTCTCTCCACAATACTTCCCAATGACCTACTCTTAGAGAATATGGGGGGGATTCCTTTTGTAGATGGAACAACTTTCTCATGATCAAATGGAAATAATCAGTGATGGTCTTCATACATGGACTTTTTGAGATACTTCGGCCAGTGATAGTCCACAAGTTGGACAAACATTGTGACCAGATGTTGTGAATCCTAATTATGCATAATGCATAAATAATTTATATTTAGAGATAACTAATTGTGACCAGATGTTGTGAATCCTAATTATGCATAAATAATTTATATTTAGAGATAACTTATCTATTTTGATAATTCAAATCATATGAAGGTGATTGATCATAGAAAACATACCAGAGCACTCTCCATATCCCAGAAAGTCATGCATTGTCTACATTAAAAGATCATTGTCTACATAGTCTCTAAAGCCTCTACATGCTTTATGTATGCATGTATGCATAAAAGATCATGCATAGATCTTGTGCATTATGCTTATGCATAATCCTATGCATAAGCTTAATGCATAGGCTTGTGCATAAGCTCTACGTATGCCATATGAATAAATCTTATGCATAGTTCTTGTGCATTATTATTCTTATGCATAAGCTTAATGCATAGAGCTTATTTATGAGATTAATGCATAAGCCTATGCATAAGCTTATGCATGAGCTTAATGCATGTGTATGCATAGAGCTTAATACATGAGCTCTATGCATAGAGCTTAACGCATAAGCTCTGTGCATGAGATTATGTATAGGACAGCCTATGCATAAGCTTATACATGAGCTTAATGCATGTGTATGCATAGAGCTTAATACATGAGCTCTATGCATAGAGCTTAACGCATAAGCTCTGTGCATGAGATTATGTATAGGACTTATACATGAGCTTATGTGTAAGCTCAATGTATAATGCTATGCATAAGCTTATGAATGAGCTTAATGTATAATGCTATGCATAAGATTATGCATGAGCTTAATGCATAAGCTTATAAATATAGTTTCAAATCAAGGATAAAGACTTCATGTATGTGGTGCAATGCATGCATGAGCAGTTCTCGAATCCAACACACGTGGCAAGATATCTCTCATGTACTCCTAGAACTTTGAGGTTCTTAACATTGCATCTACATTAGTCTTGGTGTAAGTTTTCTCCGAATCTCCTTGTGACAGTTCCTCATTTCCTACGAGAGTTGCTACAAGAGCAGTTGGGTCACCTTGAGGCTCCTTTGGAATAGGCTATATAGAGTTAGCATGCCGCCCTCCTCCATTCCCACTTTGACCTCTCTAGCTTTGCCTTGTGCAACCAAGTTATCTTCATACATCAGCCCCCTAATACTGAAAGATTCCTCTCCACGTATTGTTGTATCGAAAGCACGTCTCTGAGCCAACTCTCTATGGAGATCTAAGCTAGTCTTCTCTTATTACAACCTTCTAATTTAGGCTTATGCTTCTCTCATTATTTCCTTAATCTCCAATTCTCTAGAAGTGAGGAAGTATATTGTTCCCGTTATTTGGACACTTATAGGATCCCTTCATATTCTTGGAGTATACTATACGGTGAGTTGAGGGTTGCTCATTCTTGGCGATGGTTCCTCCCTTAGTTTTTGTTTTATTCTTCCAAGTCTTTTAGTGTGCTCACTTCTCAATTTGATCTTGATGTCCCTGGCAACCTATAGAGCTTCCCTTTTAGGCTCATGTGTTCTGCCAGGAATTTTCTACAAGAGGTGTGTGGTTCTAACGAAGAGGGATGGAAGGATTTGGTCAAAGCCATTCTGAATACCAAGGATATTCTCTCAATTATTACTAACCCTCATCGTCTTAAAATACGCCAAGCTGTTGTCAGCAATGTGGTAAGCAAGATTACCACCTCTATCGATTCTTCATCAATTCAACATGCTTGTGACGCGGCTGGAATCAGCATGAAAGGGTACCAAGCAATCTGTCAAGTTGTAAAAGAAGCATTTCTAAGACAAGGGATCACTGGCACTTTATTTCCTACACTCAAGGTGATTCACAATGTCAAGCGTATCAATAATGATGATGTGCAGCGAGCTATAGGACAGATTTATCACGTTGAAGGCACACTAACATTAGACACAAGGTCAAGCAGAAAGAAAAGCAAGACAACAAGTATAGAATTTCACTATGATGTTTACAATAACATCTTTGTTCATATTGAGAGACTACAACAAGCTATGGTGAAGTTCTATGGTCTTTCACCCAGAAGGTGAGAACTTGCAATTGCTACTATTCATGTTTTTCAGTATAAAATGAAGACGATTATTTTATTTTGAATATTGTAAATTATCGTTTATTTGCAGTTTTGGGGAGCACACTTTCATTTGTGCTCAAGCTAGATGAGTACCAAATTGTGAAAGGTCAGAAGCTGGAATGTATGAGCATTATGCTCATGAATGAGGCCATGATATGTGCATGGGAAAAGACTACAAAATCAAGTTTTAGTGTGCAATCTGAGAAAGAGGTCTGGTGTGGCTTGGTGCATTCGAGGTACCGAAGGAGGAGACACATGAGGTATTGACATGGATGTTTGAAAGGAATCCCTGGATAACAGATGTAATCAAAAAGCAAATTGATGGTCAACTTTTAGATGTAGAAAACATAGAAAAGTTCAAGGTGGATTGGCATCTTGAGAGAGATTTGAAGACAATTAAATGCATGATGGGTTGTGCTCAAGGCGCGACATCAAGATGGCATTGTCCATACTGCAATGCTCAGATTGATATTCCTAGGCAGAAAAAGACAAATGGAAAAGGTATGCAGAAGGTTGATTCTGTTGGGAAGGATGCCTCGAAAGGTCCCAAGAAAGGGAAGAAGCAACAGGAAGATGCAGTAGATCCAACCGAGTCAACTGATGATGAAGATGAGGAGCAACCAAATGCAAGTGGAAGGTGTCATGTCTCCTAATATGCTAGGAGAACCAAATAGGAATTCAAATTGGAGCCCCATCATTAATTTTCCACTAAAGAATATTCACTTTTGCCTCACTTTTGCACACTTCATGCATTCATGAGAATCTTCAATCGATTGCTTAAGTGCCATATCGATTATGCATTCACAATGCCTACACAAGAGAGGAAAGTTGCAACCCTTGGTAAATTAGAGCATCTTTTGAATTCTCTGGGCTACCATGGCAGAAACATGAAAATTGAAGTAAATAGGCAGGCCTCTGGTATGTCATACGAGGTTGCTCAAAAGGTCTCTATGACTGGAGTAAAGGCAAGGAGATTTTTCGAGAAGCCAGCAAACATAGAGAATTTAAAGAAGACTTGGAAACTCTTGAGAGACCTGTGTGCAATCATTACAAATGTAGATTGTCCAATGCCAGCTCTTGTAAATATGCGCAAACAGCTTTGGATAAATTTCAATAACATGGTTCGCATTATGAATCAAAGTAGCACAACTGCCTAAGAATGAGCATCATTCTAACAACATATCGTAGAATTCACCAAAAGTATGCTAGGTGCTTGGGGAGAGAGTAAAGTAACACACTATATAGTAAGTTGTACAATAAAAAAATAAACTAGTGTTTTAACCTGGACTTTTTCTAATTAAATTCTATTATCATGTGTACAGCACATAGTTTATGCGCATGGTGCATATTTCATGAACACGTATGGATCACTGGACATGTGGAGTACCCGAGGGATGGAGAAATCACATTATAAAGCAAGAGGGGTTTATTTCAAAAATACAAGACATGGAGGTGGAGCTTCTGCAGGAGGAACACGTACAAACTATCTACAAGAGATGTTCAATTGGTTTTATCACACAACCTTTGTAAGGGTATTGGTTAGGGATCGGGCCCAACAATCAAAGCTTGCGCAAGAGGTAGCAAGGCTGCAAAAAGTCATGCTTGGCTTGAATGGTTGCAAACCAATGCTTCCCATAGGCATGGTGCTTAGCGTGCATGAATGAGGAGACAAGGGAGGCATTGGGTTGTGCATGCACCAGCACAAATCTAGATGTAATAAGGCTAAGAAAATAAGTTTAGTTAGGTTTTCTTTTGCCCTTAAAAAAAAACTATTAATAGTTCCTTCTCTCACTTCATTTTCATTTCACTTTTTTAGAGAGCTTGAGCTCAAGATCTACGTAGGCACCCACATAAGGACACCAGCACATCACCACGTTAGCACAATATGCAGTCGTACATGGATATGGCACACACCAAGAACACCACACGTGTTACCATGCCTTCACAACACAGTGCAAGGCACCCAACGACCACATAGTGGCAACACCATGGAAGAGAGTGACCCCTTGGATTCTAGGACACGCCCAATGGGATCACCAGAGTCCAACCCTCCTCCCACAACAACACCAACACACACACATGCAGGCCCTTCTAGTGGGAGCAAGCGCATGAAGAAGATCCCAGAATGCAGCCACCCAAGAGATTAAGACAGAGAGGCCGATAATGAGCAGTTCGACTGGGTTGGTGAAAACATTCCTACATTGCGCAGCACCACAGGTGGCAAGACCCTACTACCAGGATAGGGTCCCCTACCTACCCAAGAGGAACTTGATACACAAGTACCACAATAGCAGAGGAGGATTCAGACTATGAGAGAGAACAAGGGGAGGCTCCTGCAAGTATGCGCAAGCATAGAAAGGTCAAGCTCTTCAAGCCAAGGAGGTCCCAACCTCCCCAACACACCAACACAACAGAAAGAGCTCCAAGAGGAGAAGGATGCACCAAGGGCATAGGGCTCTACAAGAAATCAAGTTTTATTAGAGGAACACAGAGTTACTGATAAAGAAGAGCCCCTTTTGCTTGCACAGTGAAGGAGATTCTCCAATGATATAGAACAGAGTTCCGTGTTGCGCAGGGGATTGCCCTTGAAGCATTACAAGAACCTTGTTGGGCTTTTTGAAGACACCAACCTCCTTGCAATACATACAAAGAGGATTACCATTTTTGCCAAGGACATGCAACTAGCTCGGCATATTCTCGAGGCGAGCGAGACACAATCTAGAAATCTTAGATGTTAACCTGCTTTTTGAAGAAACTCTTTTGTTTCAAACCCCCCTTTGTAACAAGCCTATCTGGCTTTCATTTGTAACCTTTTGATAATTTAAATTTTAAGTTTTGCTTACAATGTCTCGGTGTCATTAGGTTTGTTTAACATGGAGTGTCTATCATGTTCCAATTTGTCACCCAAGGTATCAGAAATGCTCCTGGAGGACTGAAGAAGTCATGCCAGAATAGTGCAAATTTGGCCTCTGCAAGGCGATGTAGGCTAAAAATTCTCACTGTTCTAGCACTTCTCCCCTAGACACTCAAGATCATTTCTGATACATTTATAATGAAGTTGAGTACATTGATGCATTTATGATGAAGTTGAGTACACTAATACCAGCAATCGGTAGGTCAGTTGGTTAAAGTGGATGGCTTGAAACCCAAGGTCATGGGTTCGATCCACGGCTGCCTACATTGCATGGTGTTACCTTGTACCTCCTAAACCCATAGGTGTGTGTGTGTTTGTAAAAAGGGTGTGCAGGACCCTCATGTAATTAAAATCGTCCAACTTTATTATTAAAAAAAAGAAAGAAGTTGAGTACACTAATTGTGAGAAACAATAGTTTACAAGATAAAAACACCTTTAATCATGTGTAAAAATACATTGTTTGTTATCCAATGCATCAAAATTGCTCCTGAAGGACTGAGGAAGCTGTGCCAGAACAGTGCGAATTTGGGCTACAGCAGCGGTGTAGGCTCAAAATTTACACTGTTCTGGCACTGCTCCCCTAGGCCCCCACGGTCATTTTTGATGCATTTACAAAAAAAGTGATGGTACAAACTAGAAAAAACAATAATATACTTGATGAAAATAAGTTTGCAAAAATTGTATTGTATTCATAATAAGAAGTGATGCATCATGTTTACAAAAGCTTTCTTACAATATTGAGCTTCCTTCTCTTGTTATTGGTGGGCAGAGTAGTGTGCTCAAGGAGTGATTGGGTTATTTCTTAAGGATCCTCTATGCCTATGCTTTTGGCTATACCTATACGAGCAAGAAGCTTACCCCTAAATCCAAAACCAAAAACATCGAAGGCAAGGGGTTTTTTAATAAGATCTATACATTTGGTGCTCTGCGCTATAGAGTCTACAGAGCACCTTAGAGAGGGCTTTCAAAACGAAGAGAGTGAAGGCAGATTGAGGGGTATAGTCCCTGTGGATAATGGTGATGCCATCCACAGGATGCCGACCAAGATAGTGCGCCAATGCAACATCGTGTCCATGGACCTTGGCCTGGTCTTTGCTGTATCGCCTCTCCTAGCAAATGCGTCAATTTCAACCACCCTGTGCAATAAAAGGAAAAGTCAAAATATTTTCCTATACATAATTACAAATGTTTCTAAGTTGTAAAAAGTCAATTATTACCTCTTGCTCAATGTCTTCTTTTGCCAAAGTGCTGGTGGAGGCGGAGAGGTCAATCGAGGACTTAGCCTCATCCTTTTTAGGTGCTTTGGTCTCCTCCGTCACTCCAACAATAGGGGTATCCTTTTCAGCCTCTAGCTTGTCTTGTAAGGTTGTGAATTCCTCCTCTGGAACTAGGGCTTGCTCTGCGGTCTCAACCACAGTTTCCTTGCCCAAAGCAACTGTCTCTGCAATAGATTCTCCAAGAGGTAATATGACACTATCTAGGTGAGGACCGAGGTTGGACATATCAAGGTCCACCTCACATCGCTTGCATATAATGCCCAAGCATTCATCCATTCTCAAGCCAGCTGCCTTTTCAAGGTCATGAAGAAATAAGTATTCTTCACCTTCCACCACAATGGTGCTCAAGAGATTGATCTCAAGCTCTGGCAGCACCTTGCTCTCCTTATGTGGGGAAGATGGCCCCGCATCTTCCTACAGGCGGGTTGTTCAGATGCAGATTGTGCAGCCTCTGGAAAGTTCTCTGCAAGCTGCCCTTCCACACGAGCACTCGTACCTAGTGCCTTCACTTCCTTGTCATCCCTCAAATACCCTGCCAACTGCAATGTAGGCATCTCTACCTCCTCCTCATCCGAATCATCATCGCTGATGAGGAACGCAAGTGGCAAGCCACGAGAGGAACCTAGTTCCTAAATTGCCCTTCCCCAACCTCTTCACCTCCTCCTTACTGAAGGTATAGTAAGCTCCTGTTGTGGGGATGCAGATGTCGATGAAGTATTCAAGGCGATGGATGTAGGGGCGGACATATTGTTGAATGTACTTAAGCATCTCAACAGGCACCCATCGATCATTGGGGAAATGGGGAAAGAAGATGGAGTGGGGATCCAAGTATTGCTCCATGTATGCAATCCATGTATGCAATCTACATCTCCTCATAATGTTGGGACGATGCAAGAGCGAGCGACTTTTCAAAGTCGACTTCACGAGCAAACATGGCAAAGAGCTCGCGCTCTTGCCCGTCCCACGGGGTGGTGGAGAGGAACTCACAGAAGTCATCAAAGTGGGTAGCCATGTGTGAATACAAAGAGATAGTGTGAGCTTGTACTTGGTTTCTATCGTGTGAAAATGAGAAAGAAGGCACATTTGGCCTATTTATGGTTAAAATTTAAAGTTTGGCCTTTTCACACTAGACCGCTAAACAAAAAAATCATAGTTTGTAAAAATATTAAGATTTCAATTAAATAAAGATTGGTTAAAAAAGAGCCTACTACAAAATTACAAGCATGTCATCTAATCTAAAATTGTTATAATGTCTTCATTTTTTGCCTCTTGTGACATTTACTTCATGTTGATCTCCATCTCCTTGTTGACTTGAAAGCTCGTCATTGCCTTCACCTCGATCCTGAAACTCTTGCCCCTCACGTGCATTAGAATAGAGGCTATTTTCCCATATACCCAGTTCATCTTTAAGCTCTTCCACATGCCTACTATGTGTTGGTAGGGCTATGCACCTTGCTACTAAAAATTCAAGGTCCCCCATTTGCCATGATTCTAAGACCATGGTTGTCCCCTCCTTATGCTTCCCAATCTGTAAAAATATAGAAAGTGGCACAATAGCCAGAAAGTGTAAGGGCTAATTCTAAACATGTAGTGGAATCAAATATACCTTTCTTCTCATCAACTTGAAACTTGACTCTTCCACATTGTCAAAACCCATGATGCTAAAGTGTTGACGCAGGTCTTCTAGGCTCCAATGCTTGCTTGCTGCCACTCGCTCAATCCATCCATTTTGCATCATCACAGCTACCTCAATAGGCATAATTTCTTCTTCTGAGGCTTGAAGTGGGATCCATGTCCTGTGCTTTTGCATCCATCTTGTTTTGGTAGTGCAGACACATGTACAAAATAGAGCATGCCTTCAAGAACCTAAAAGACACTGTAGAATCTACTACATTGCACTTGTACACATCACCTTGATGTCACCCCTCATTAACCTCCCAACCCTCTCATAGTAATCCTTGAATGAGGTCAAACCATACCTCCTTACAAATATACATTGTTTTTGTTTGGTGCTTTGGCATGGAATTGAACATGTGCACAAAAACATGTAAAGGACAAAACCAATTTAGCTCTACTAACCTAGATGTCTTTGAAAACTTGAGTGATGTCTTGATATCACTTACCATCTTAAACTTTAAGCTTAAGATGGTCCAAGCATCAGGTTTGGGCCATTCCGGATTGTTAAGAGGGGGGTTGGGGATCTCTTCGAGCTTGCCAAATAAACCTGTTTTTTTATCTACAAAATATGAGTGAGAAAAGAAAAAGATATTGTTCTATACAACCTCACTTGGGCTTTGAGATACAAACATTGCCTCTCCAATGGATGCATGCATAGCATAGAAAACTCCAGTGAGGCTTTGGAGTGGTTATTCCTCAACATAATTAGAGGGGAAAATATCTGCAGATAGAGACATAAGAAAATGGATAATCATATAAAAATTTGAAACAAAAAATCCAATATTAGCATGTTGTTAAAGCTGTGTTTATATTACACTAACAATTTGAAGGAAACCTTGGTCGTTGGCCTTGAATGTAAAGGTCTCCAAGGGTATACACATGTAGCACTCCAAGGGTATACACATGTTGCACTATGGCAACCAGTCCTTCCTTCTTAGTATGCTTGAAGCCTTGTAGCTGCCTCTTCTAATGATGTAGCATATTCCCTAGTTGATGCACTCCATTTTGTCCCTTAGAGCTTGGCTGCACATAGACCCAAGCCCCAACCGTGAATCTTGTTAGACCCCAAACTCCATGCTTATCTCTTGTGTTATGCAGCACAAGCTCTTCCACCTTCTCCCTAGGTCTTCTCACATTATTGGGGAAGAGGCCATGGTGGTAATAAGAAAAGAGAAGAAGGGAAAAGAAAAGCTTGTTACAACAGAGGAGTGGAGAGGAGAGAAAGTTCAGGGTTTTCAATGCAACAATGGAAAGCTTAAAAGAGGGTTAGAGTTTGAGAATAGGCTTCCTGAACCTAGAGTAGACTAAAGAGGGATAGAGTTTCTATATGCAAATGAAGAGGGAGGGAGCTTGAGAGAGATAGAGAGGGAGGGAGCTTTAGAAGGAGGGAGATCTTGAGAGGGATGGAGTTTCTGCAGTAATGGAGAGCTTAGAAAAGGAAGAAAGAGGGAGAGGGAGCTTGAGAGGGAGGGAGCTTGAGCAGGAGGGAGAGCTTGAGAGGTATGGAGTTTCTGTAGCAATGGAGAGCTTAGAAGAGGGGAGAAGTTTGAGAGGGAAAACACACTTTTGGGAAAAAATTAAAAATTTTCAATTTTTAGGGTTTTTAATCTGCATGATTCTAGGTGGGGGGACCTCTAAGTTCGGGCCCAGAAGGTAGGGGGACAAGAGTAGTAATTAGGCCCCATTAGAAAACCAAAGCCTAGGCCCCCTAGGGTCAAAGAAGTTAAAAATGTGCACCTAGCCCTCTTCCTATTGGTCCATTCCTAATCAAAAGTTAATCTAAGAGGCCCTCTTTGGGTCCGAAAAATTCCTAATGGATACACCATAGCTTATAGATGTACGAATCAATCTGTTATCCTATCATTGATTGTGTTCATCTTGTCCTTTTTCAGTACCCATGCTGCAGGCGATAAGTTGTCTTTCCTATTTTAGGGCTTACAATAGGCCATAAAAATGGTTTAGATTTTTTTCCTTTAAATCCACACCCTTGTTATAAGATTCCTCCTTCCAGCTTTCAAGGTGTGCAGGTGTAAGAACCTCCCCTTCTGATCTTATTATTATTCCCCTCTCTGAAATAAAACAAAGATCATGTTTTACCCTATTTTAGCCTGGAGAGAGAAAATTTCTAGAGGGAGGTAATTCAAAATTGAGATATTTTTGGATATAAAAATCCTCCTAGTGTCTAAAAGGATTTTCCCTAAAACAAAAATTCAAAAGAACTTTCCAATGTGAAATTGGAATTAATTAAAAATAGGTATAAAGGACCTTAGCCTAAGGGTTCAGATTTTCAAAAAATTTTGAATCATACTCCAGTTAAGGTTCTTATGGACCAATAAGATTAATCCAAATGTAGGGAAGAGAAAAATTAAAGAATAAAAGAAAAACCCCAAAAAATGAGTAAATGCTCACATAAGATGAAGAGTTGACTGAGTACAAGGTTTATTAGTTAAAAATCAAGAGATATTTGGAGGAAATGATGCATATTTGACACCTCAGTGTGGGGATCTCCCCTCATGAAGGAGGTGCCTATTTCACATGTGTGGAGGAGTTTTAAACTCGAAAATAATGAGATATTTTCATCTCTCTTGTTTCACAAGATCTAAAAAGTAAGCTAAACTGACCCAAAAATGGTCAAAAATTGACCAAACTGATCTGGAAAATTCTACAATCAGTTTGCTTGGTTAGAGGCTCACTTTTTCCTATAAATAGAAGCCTCTCCCTTTGTAAAAGCTTTACGGTGTTTATGCAGTGTTACTCTACACCTACCCAGAGCCATTTACATTGAATTTTCTTGATAATTCAATTGTTTTTTGCTTAATCCTCTCAAAAGTAATTGGTGGCCACTCTTGCTTCAAAACAAGAGTAGAACCCTCAATCCCTCAAGCCAAAGGAAAGCTTACAACTCCATGTAAGCTAAATTTTTCTTACTTTTTAATTTTAAATCTATGGTTTTCTTGATTTTCTTGTTTCATAGTTGATTGAAGTAAAATTATAATGCTATGCCTTGATGAAAAGGCCACCCCCTTCTCTTCTTTACAATTTAGCCCTTCTTTATCCTAGAATGATTAACAAAAAGATTAATTAAACTTTTCTTATTGTTTACTCTCTTGGAAATTGAAAATTGTGTAGATTAGAGTCCTCTACATCTAACTGGGGTTAATTTAAGTTGAAAATAGAATGATAAAAATGAGAAATGGTCAGCCATACAAAGGATGTTATGGCAAAATTTTCTAGAATTTTGTGAAAAAGAAAGTTTATTTTTATGTTATTCCAAAAGAGTAATTCCCACCCTTTGTGCATTCTAAAAGAAATATTCTAATTTACTCCATGTATATATTCACCTATGAATATGCATGGATATCACTGATATTAATTATTAAAATTAATTTCTATGCATAGTGTGAGATCCCTGTCCCTACCACGCAATGGATTCAGGATGCTAGCAGGCGGAAGTAGCACTTCTTACGCGGGGCAAGGTCCCACACTCGGGGCCTCGTCCACCAACACGGATATCCGGACAAGAGACTAATCCGTCGGTTTTTCCAAAACCGAACTCGGAAAAACTTCCTTTACCCGGAAAGCACGGGCGATTCCACCAGGATAACTTTTTACTCTAACGTAGTCAAGACCATTACTGATTAAGCTGATCCGACTACACCTATAAAGATACTTGGTCAGATCAAGGAAGAAACTTGCACTTGGATCATTGGGATCAACGCTTTTTTTCCCATCAAGAGGCACAGCCGCCGTTGATTCCTATCCATAAAACAATTACTATCCGAGATTTACTTCATCTATCGTAATAACAGAATTTGAGTCTCGATTTACGGATCCATCAGTCCAGCCTAACCCCATCTAGTCCCATGGGTTAGCTAACCACCCAACCACTGTAGTGATGGGATCCAATTAGGAATTTGGTTAGGTTTTGTCTCGGGTACCAAGGAAAAGAGTTCCCAAGCCCCCTAGCCGGAAGTTCATGCAAACATAAAACTAGTCACACCACTTACGCACCCTATATGAAATTGCCTTTTTCTCAGCATCAGCTAACTTTAAAACAATCCTTTAATGAAACCATTATGTCATTGATCACTATCCTCAAAATCTCTAGTTGAATCCATATTTCTAATCATTCATTCATCGGTGTACTTATGGCATCATTGGCAACCAGAATGCTCACCACCTGTTCACTCAGGGGCCTTTTCAATAGTTCCTAGCTCATAGTACCCGGTAATATTTTCACATATAAAAATCAAGATGGAATCCTTGTTGAAGATCAGCAATATCAATCAACAGATCCATATAAGAGAGCCATGGACTCATCCGTTGAGGACCAGCAAGGTCAATCAACCAGATCCATGCCCGATTTCAGAAAACAACTCTTACTCCTTATTCCAATATCTTCCACGACGCACGTGTGGGTATCTTTGGCAACCCAGAGCCCGAGCACCGTATGGTCAGCACCCTCTAGGATCCTTTGCAGGTGACCTAGCGCTTCACTCATAGGCCGCTTCATTGGTCCCTCATCCACTGTACCGGAAGCTCACCATTTAAATCGAACCGAGGCTGGTCAAGACCTCGGTCGACCTTGCTACGCGAGACGTCCTCCATTGACTCTCCATTAGCAGTTGCAACTTTATCAGTTAGGTCTCCATGACCTTAATCCACAAGACGGTCAAAATGCTTCCCCAACATTCTTGACATAAAACAGTCATTTACAAACAGGTCCCAAAATACAGTTTCTATATCGAACTCTCGTCTTTCCACATTATCCCTCCTCAGTCCACATTACTTATTCCACATTCCATTCATATGTGTACTCATTCTCATCCATTCACTCATATTGACGACACATTATTTCACATACACATTCACATTCATTATTCTACATACACATCCATGTTCGTACATCACATCATACATCCAATCCCATATCCGCATTCATACATACACATCCATATCCACATCCATACATCCACATCCACATCCACATCCACATTCACATCCATACATCCATATCTACATGCATACATCCATTTTTACATCCTCATTCATATATCCACATCCACATACATACATCTACATTCACATTCACATTCACATCCAGACATCCACATCTACATGCATACATCCAATTTCACATCCTCATTCATACATCCACATCCACATACATACATCCACATCCACATCCACATCCACATTCATACATCCACATTCACATTCACATCCAGACATCCATATCCACATTCCACATCCTTATTCACATTTACATGCATCCACATCCACATTCCATATCTACATCCATATCCACATTCACATTCACATACATCCACATCCACATTCACATTCTCATTCATACATCCATATCCACATTCACATTCACATTCTCATTCATACATCCATATCCACATTCCACATCTACATCATTTCTTTCACATACATATAACTACATCTATTCTTTCACATACATACATCTCCATCTATTCTTCGTTCATTCTCATCTAATTGATTCGTTTCACACCCTCATATCTATTTATAGAATACAAGAGAATTTTTATTTTCGATATAAGATTTCTTTACACAATTATTTATGCATAAATTCCATTTTAAGGAGACTAACACTTTCGAAATAAAAATCAATCTTTTATGCATCTTCCTATGCATAAATTCATTTTAAATTAGAATTACACTTTTGAATAGAAAATCAATTCTTTAATGCATCCTATGCATAAAATAAAAATTGATGAAAATAACTCTTTTGAACTAAAAATAGATTTCTTTATGCATCTTTCTATGCATAAATCCAATTTAGTAGGAATTACACTTTTAGAATAAAAGAATTTTTCTTACGCATCCTTTTTATGCATAAAATCATTTATGATGAAAATCACTCTTTTAATATAAAAAATATCTTTTATGCATCTAATTTATGCATAAAATTATTTAGGATGAAAATCACTCTTTTAATATAAAAGAATTTCTTTTATCCATCTAATTTATGCATAAAATCATTTATGATGAAAGTAACACTTTTATTAAAAAAATAATCTTTTATGCATACTTCTATGCATGAAAATCAAATATGATAAAAGTAACACTTTTATAATAAAATATTAATCTTTTATGCATACCTTTATGCATGAAAATCAAATATAATAAAAGTAACACTTTTGCAATAAAATAATAATCTTTTATACATACCTCTATACATGAAAATCAATATGATAAAAGTAACACTTTTTGGATTAAATTTAATTCTTTATGCATCTATCCATGCATAAATCCAATTTAGTAGGAATTACACTTTTAGAATAAAAGAATTTCTCTTATGCATCTTATTTATGTATAAAATCCATTTATGATGAAAATCATACTTTTAATATAAAAATTATATCCTTTATGCATATGTTTATGCATACAATTTATTTATGATGAAAATCATTCTTTTAATATAAAAGAATTTCTTTTATGCATCTAATTTATGCATAAAATTCTTTATGAGATAAAAATCTCACTTTTATATAATAAGTATTTCTAGTATACGTTTTTCTATGCCCCCTTTAAGAATACTCATACGATGGGGATTACTCTTTTTAACATAAATTTTAATTACTAGAAATCCTCTTTTTGTTAATTCATCAATTATGCATAACATAAAAATCAATGAGTATGACCATTCCTTGAGTGAGAGAGAGAAATTACATAAAAACCATTAGAATTAAGCATAAATAAAAATTTATGTAATTCTTTACTATCATTCATCAATTAACTTCAATAGCATTCATCAATTTATGTAATTCTTTACTACCATTCATCAATTAACTTCAATAGCATTCATCAATTTATGTAATTCTTTACTACCATTCCAATTAAGCTTCTCAAGCTTGATAGGGATTGAGAAGAGAGAAACATTGAGAAATTATAGAAAAGATCAAAATTCACCATTTACCTTACAAATTGCTTGATTCTTTGTTCACGGTAGAGGCTCCCAACCAATCAATTGGTTTAGTATGTTGATGGAGACACCAATGGGGATTGAAGAAAGAGGGAAGCTCCAATTTCTTCAATTTGGAGAGAATTTTAGAGAATAGTAAAAATTAGCATTATTTCAGCATAATTCTAGTATAGTAAAATTCTCCTATTTTTTTCAAAGGACTCATGTTCTATTTATAGGAGAGGGAGGCTCTAACCAAGACCAACTGATTTCTAGAATTTTCCAGATTTTAGCTTGGTTGAATTTAGACTAGATTTGGACCTAGTTTGGTTCCTTTTTTATTCGGTTTTGATTCGGTTGATCCAAGAGAGAGGAGAGATAAAAATATCTCAATTTTTGAAGATTTAAAACTCAATTGCACATGTGAAGTAGGCGCCTCATTCATGAGGGGAAAATCCCCATGCAGAGGTGTCAAAAATGCATCATTACTTCTAAATATCTTCCCTTTTTTAACTATTAGCCTTGTCCTTAGTCAACTCTTCATCTTATGTGAGTATTTACTCATTTTTGGGGGATTTTTCTTTTATTTCTTCATTTATCTCTTCCTTACATTTGGATTGATCTTATTGGTCCATAGGAACCTTAATTTGAAATTTTAAAAAAATCTTCACTCCTAGGATAATGCCTCTTGAACCGATTATACTTAATTTCTAATGCACCTTCTGAAAATCTTTTTGGATTTCTATTTCAAGGGAACTTATTTTAATAATATGAGAATTTTTTTTATCTAAAAATATTCAAAATCTGAATATTCTCTCTAGAATATTTTCTCTCTCTATGTCAAAACAGGCAGAGACAAGATCTTTTATATTTCTGAAGAGGGGATTGATTACAGGGAGAAGATGCTGGACATCTTTGAGAGGCTGGGGAGGAATCTTACACATAGAAAGATGCATAATGGAAATTTTTATTATAAAGGTGTTTTCATTGAATTTAATTTCTATGTGAAGAAAGATGCATAATGGAAATTTTTTTATTATAAAAGTGTTATTCTCATTAAAATTAATTTTATGCATAGAAAGATGCATAAAGGATTTATTTTTATTTCAAAAGTGTTATTCTCATTAAAATTGATTTTATGCATAAAAAGATGCATAAAGGATTTATTTTTATTTCAAAAGTGTTATTCTCATTAAAATTGATTTTATGCATAGATAGATGCATAAAGGATTTTTTTTAATTTCAAAAGTGTTATTCACATCAAAGTTGATTTTATGCATAGAAAGATGCATAAAGGATTTATTTTTATTTCAAAAGTGTTATTCTCATTAAAGTTGATTTTATGCATAGAAAGATGCATAAAGGATTTATTTTTATTTCAAAAGTGTTATGTTGATTTTATGCATAGAAAGATGCATAAAGGATTTTTTTTTATTTCAAAAGTGTTATTCTCATTAAAGTTGATTTTATGCATAGAAAGATGCATAAAGGATTTATTTTTATTTTAAAAGTGGTATTCTCATTAAAGTTGATTTTTATACATAAATAGATGCATAAAAGGATTTTTATAACAGTGTTATGCCCATTGAACTTGATTTTTATGCATAAATAGATGTGTAAAGAATCTTTATATCAAAATTAGAATTCTCTTAAATTCTATGTTTAAATTCTATGAATAGATGTAATGAGATGTGATGAGGATCAAATAGGTGTGAATGAATAGATGGATGGATGTGATGTGAATAGAGGTGATGAGATGTGAGGTGAAAGATGTAATGAGATGTGATGAGAATCAGATAGGTGTGAATGAATGGATGGATGGATGTGATGTGAATAGAGGTGATGAGATGTGAGGTGAATAGATATAATGAGATGTGATGAGAATCACATAGGTGTGAATGAATGGATGGATGGATGTGATGTGAATAGAGGTGATGAGATGTGAGGTGAATCAAATAGATGTGAATGAATGGATGAGATGTGATGTCATGTAAATCAGGATAATGTAAATGAATGATATGGGATATGAGTGGATAAAATGTGATGAAAATGGATGTGAATGTATAAGTGAAGAATGGATGTGGTTATGTATGTGAAGAATGGATGTAAATGTATATGGGATATGAGTGGATAAAATGTGATGAAAATGGATGTAAATGTATATGTGAAGAGTGGATGCGATGTGAAAGAATGGACGTGGTTATGTATGTGAAGAATGTATGTGGATGTATGTGAAAGAATGGATGTGGATATGTTTAGAATGGATGTGGATATATGTGAAAGAATGAATGTGGATATGTATGTGAAGAATGGATGTGGATGTATGTGAAAGAATGGATGTGGATGTATGTGAAAGAATGGATGTGAATGTGTATGTGAAAGAATGTGATGTGGATTTGTATGTGAAAGAATGTGATGTGATATAAAGAGATGTGACGTGACATGAATATATGTGGATGTGAAGTGATAGATATGAATGTATGAATAGATGTGGGTAATCGTTTATGTGAACGATTGGATGGATGTGGATGAATGAGATGAGATGTGTATAAATGAGATATGATGTGGATAGATGTGATGTGATGTTATGTATGTGATGGGATGGTGATGAGAATGAATGTAATGTGAATCGGGATGTGAATAAATGAGATGTGATGTCATGTGAATCGGGATAGATGTGAATGATTGAGACGTGAGGTAAAATGGATGTGATGTGATGTGACGTGGATCGAGGTAGTTATGAATGGATGAGATGTGAATGAATGTGATGTGATGAGATGTGGAGATGAGTAGATGCGAGTGGATGAGATCTGATGAGGATAAATGAGGAAAGATGTAATGAGATGAAAATGATGTGATTGGATGAGAATGGGAATACATGTGAAATGTATGTGATTTGAATCAGGTGGATTGATGTGGAACAATGTGGAATGACGAGAGTTCACTTTAGAAACTGTATTTATGACCTGTTTTTAAAATGACTGTTTTATGTCAAGAATGTTGGGGAAGCATTTTGTCCATCTTGTGAATGAGGTCGTGAAGACCTAATCTGCTAAAGTTGCAACAGCTGACGGAGAGTCAATGGAGGACATCTCGTGTAGTAGCAAGGTCAGCCGAGCTTCCAGTACGGTGGATGAGGGACCGAGGAAGCAGCCTATGTGAGTGAAGTGCTAGGTGACCTATGTGAAGGATCCTAGAGGGTACTGACCATATGGTGCTTGGACTCTAGGTCACCGAAGATACCCACACGTGCGTCATGGAAGATATTGAAACAAGGAGTAAGAGTTGTTTTCTAAATTCGGACATGGATCTGGTTGATTGACCTTGCTGGTCCTCAACAGATGAGTCCATGGCTCTTTTATATGGATTTGTTGGTTGATCTTACTGATCTTCAACGGAGATTCCATTTTGATTTTTATAAGTAAAAATATTGCCCGTTACTATGAGCTAGGAAAAGGCCCCTGAGTGGACACGTGGTGATCGTTCTGGTTGCCAATGATACCATAGGTACACCGATGAGAAGGGAAAATTGGAAATTAGGACTCAACCGGATATTTTGGAGGATTATGATCAGTGACACTATGGTTTCATTAAATGATTGTTTTAAAGACAGATGATTCTCTGAAAAAAAAGCAATTTCATATTGGGTGTGTAAGTGGTGTGACTAGTTTTAATTTTGCATGATGAATATCTGGCTAGGGGGCCTGGGAACTCTTTTCACTAGTACCCAGGACAAAACCTAACCAAATTGTTAAATGGATCCCATCACTACAGTGGTTGGCTTGGGTAGTTGGTTAACCCACGGGACTGGATGGGGTTAGGCTGGACTGATGGATCCCTAAAATGAGACTCAATTCTGTTATGGTACGATAGATGAAGTAAATCCCAGATAAAAAATTTGTTATATGGAAAAGAATCAACGGCTGTGCCTCTCAATGAGGAAAAAAGCGTTGGTCTCTATGATCCAAGTGCAATCTTTTCCTTGATCTGACTATGGGACTCACGGGTTCGCTTAGATCAATTCAGTTAGTTAAGGCTTTTGACTACGTTAGAGTAAAATTATACTGGAGGAATCACCCGTGCTTTTCGGGCAAGGGAAGTTTTTTCGGGTTCGGTTTTGGAAGAACCGATGGATTAGTTTCTTGTCCGGATATCCGTGGGCGAGGCCCCGAGTGAGGGACCCTGCCCTGCACAAGAAGTGCTACTTCCGCTGCTAGCACCCTTGAATTCGTTGCACAGGGGGGACGGGGATCTTTCAGCTGGCAAATTTGGCTAATGTGGATCAACCATGAAGCCAAAAATGTAAAAAATTTATGAAGTAGCAGTAATAAAAGATTGTAATTGTGTGATGAAATTCATACAAATTGATATTCAGACTAAAATTCATAAATTAGTAATTGGGTCTTCAGATAGAAGTACCGCAATTGCATAGAATCCCTGACTTGCTTGAGGCCTAGACATGATGGTATTTACCTTATAATTCCAAGGACCATGACTAACCGTATATACCGAGGGTATAACTGCAGCTCTTTACTGGCAGTATATACGAGTAAATCTAAGAACTGGAATGACGATAATGACTTCAGCAAATCACTATAAGATTAGTGGATTGTGTTGACAGATTGCTACTACTAACACTTGACCCAGTAGATCAAGTTAAGGAATGTCAAATAAAAAAATCTGTATAATTGAAAATTCCCATGGAGGACTGTTCAGATGGAAATTTTGGTCTAATGGATCATTATTGTGTTAAAGATATGATTGATTATGATCTGAAAGAATTGTTATCTAATGATGAGTTCTATATAAGGGATGTTTATCCCAGGATTCTGTTGGGTTCATCAAACTATAAGGAACCCCATAATTAGTTGGATCTTAAGGGAAAGAGTTGTCCCCTCTAGTTTGCGAGATGAGGACATCTCACGTTTTTTAAGTGGGGTAGGATGTAACATTCCTCCCTCCAGCTTTCAAGGTGTGCAAGTGTAAGAACCTCCCCTTCTGATCTTATAATTATTCCCCTCTCTGAAATAAAAGAAAGATCTTGTTTTATCCTATTTTTGCCTGGAGAGAGAAAATGTCTAGAGGGAGGTAATTCAAAATTGAGATAATTTTGGATATAAAAATCCTCCTAGTGTCTAAAATGGCTTCCTCTAAAATAGAAATTCAAAAAGAACTTTCCAATGTGCAATTGGAATTAATTAAAAATAGGTATAAAGGACCTTGCCTAAGGGTCCAGATTTTCAAAAATTTTTGAATTATGCTCCAATTAAGGTTCCTATGGACCAATAAGATTAATCCAAATGTAGGGAGTAGATAAATTGAAGAATAAAAGGAAAACCCCCAAAAATGAGTAAATTCTCAAATAAGATGAAGAGTTGATCGAGTACAAGGTTTATTAGTTAAAAATTAAGAGATATTTAGAGGAAATGATGCATTTTTTAAACCTCAGTGTGGGGATCTCCCCTCATGAAGGAGGTGCCTATTTCACATGTGTGGAGGAGTTTTAAACTAAAAAATAATGAGATATTTTCATCTCTCTTGTTTCAACTAGATCCAAAAAGTAAGCTAAACTGACCCAAAAATGGTCAAAAATTGACTAAACTAATCTGAAAAATTCTAGAATCAATTTATTTGGTTAGAGGCTTGATTTTTCCTATAAATAGAAGCCTCCCCCTTTGTAAAAGCTTTATGTTGTTTATGCATTGTTACTCTACTCCTACTTAGAGCCATTTACATTGAATTTTCTTGATAATTCAATTGTTTTTGGCTTAATCCTCTCCAAAGTAATTGGTGGCCACTCTTGCTTCAAACAAGAATATAAGCCTCAATCCCTCAAGCCAAAGGAAAGCTTACAACTCCATGTAAGCTAATTTTTTCTTACTTTTTAATTTTAAAGCTATGGTTTTCTTGATTTTCTTGTTTCATAGTTGATTCTAATGCTATGCCTTGAAGTAGATTCTAATGCTATGCCTTGACGAAAAGGCCACCCCCTTCTCTTCTTTACAATTTAGCCCGTCTTTATCCTAGAATGATAAATAAAAAGATTAATTAAACTTTTCTTATTGTTTACTCTCTTGGAAATTAAAAATTGTGTAGATTAGAGTCGTTTACATCTAATTGGGGTTAATTTAAGTTGAAAATAGAATAATAAAAATGAGAAATGGTCAGCCATACAAAGGAGGTTATGGCAAAATTTTCTAGAATTTTGTGGAAAAGAAAGTTTATTTTTATGTTATTCCAAAAGAGTAATTCCCACCGTTTGTGCATTCTAAAAGAAATATTCTAATTTACTCCATGTACATATTCACCTATGAATTTGCATGGATATCACTGATATTAATTATTAAAATTAATTTCTATGCATAGAAAGATGCATAATGAAAGTTTTTATTATAAAGGGGTTTTCATTGAATTTAATTTCTATGCGAAGAAAGATGCATAATGGAAATTTTTTTATTATAAAAGTGTTATTCTCATTAAAATTGATTTTATGCATAGAAAGATGCATAAAGGATTTATTTTTATTTCAAAAGTTTTATTCTCATTAAAGTTGATTTTATGCATAGAAAGATGCATAAAGGATTTATTTTTATTTCAAAAGTGTTATTCTCATTAAAGTTGATTTTATGCATAAATAGATGCATAAAGGATTTATTTTTATTTCAAAAGTGTTATTCTCATTAAAGTTGATTTTATGCATAGAAAGATGCATAAAGGATTTATTTCTATTTCAAAAGTGTTATTCTCATTAAAGTTGATTTTATGCATAGAAAGATGAATAAAGGATTTACTTTTATTTCAAAAGTGTTATTCTCATTAAAGTTGATTTTATGCATAGAAAGATGCATAAAGGATTTATTTTTATTTCAAAAGTATTATTCTCATTAAAGTTGACTTTATGCATAGAAAGATACATAAAGGATTTATTTTAAAAGTGTTATTCTCATTAAAGTTGATTTGTATGCATAAATAGATGCATAAAAGGATTTTTATAACAGTGTTATTCCCACTAAAGTTGATTTTTATGTATAAATAGATATGTAAAGAATCTTTATATCAAAATTAGAATTCTCTTAAATTCTATGTTTAAATTCTATGAATAGATGTAATGAGATGTGATGAGAATCAGATAGGTAAATGAATGGATGGATGGATGTGATGTGAATAGAGGTGATGAGATGTGAGGTGAATAGATGTAATGAGATGTGATGAGAATCAGATAGGTGTGAATGAATGGATGGATGGATGTGATGTGAATAGAGGTGATGAGATGTGAGGTTAATAGATGTTTCGAGATGTGATGTGAATCAGATAGATGTGAATGAATGGATGAGATGTGATGTCATGTAAATCAGGATGTAAATGAATGATATGGGATATGAGTGGATGAAATGTGATGAAAATGGATGTGAATGTATAAGTGAAGAATGGATGTGGTTATGTATGTGAAGAAAGGATGTGAATGTATATGTGAAGAATGGATGCAAATGTGTATGTGAAAGAATGGATGTGGTTATGTATGTGAAGAATGGATGTGGATGTATGTGAAAGAATGGATGTGGATATGTATGTGAAGAATGGATGTGGATGTATGTGAAAGAATGGATGTGGATGTGGATGTATGTGAAAGAATGGATGTGGATATGTATGTGAAGAATGGATGTGGATGTATGTGAAAGAATGTGATGTGGATGTGTATGTGAAAGAATGTGATGTGGATGTGTATGTGAAAGAATGTGATGTGGATGTGTATGTGTATGTGTATGTGAAAGAATGTGATGTGGATGTGTATGTGTATGTGTATGTGGAAGAATGTGATGTGATGTAAAGAGATGTGATGTGACATGAATATATGTGGATGTGAAGTGATAGATATGAATGTATGAATAGATGTGGGTAATCGTTCATGTGAACGATTGGATGGATGTGGATGAATGAGATGAGATGTGTATGAATTTTAAATGAGGTGGATTGATGTGGAACAATGTGGAAAGATGTGGAAAGATGAGAGTTCGCTATAGAAACTATATTTATGACCTGTTTTTAAAATGACTGTTTTATGTCAAGAATCCTGGGGAAGCATTTTGACCGTCTTGTGTATGAGGTCGTGAAGACCTAATCTGATAAAGTTGCAACAGTTGACGGAGAGTCAATGGAGGACATCTCGCGTAGTAGCAAGGTCGAGCCCCGGTTCCATTTAAATGGTGAGCTTCCGGTACGATGGATGAGGGACCAAGGAAACGGCCTATGAGTGAAGTGCTAGGTGACCTGTGACAGTTGATTCTCTGAAAAAGAAGCAATTTCATATTGGGTGTGTGGTGTGACTAGTTTTAAGTTTGCATGAATATCCAGCTAGGGGGCCTGGGAATGCTTTTTGCTGGTACCCAGGACAAAACCTAACCAAATTGTTAAATGGATCCCATCACTACAGTGGTTGGGCGGTTGGCTAACCCATAGGACTAGGCTGGATTGATGGATCCCTAAAATGAGACTCAATTCTGTTATGGTACGATAGATTAAGTAAATCCCAGAAAAAAAATTGTTCTATGGAAAAGAATCAACGGCTGTGCCTCTCAATAAGGAAAAAAGTGTTGGTCTCTATGATCCAAGTGCAATCTTTTCCTTGATCTGACTATGGGACTTATGGGTTCGGTCAGATCAGTTCAGTTAGTTAAGGCTTTTGACTACGTTAGAGTAAAATTATCTTGGAGGAATCGTCCGTGCTTTCCGGGCAAGGGAAGTTTTTCCAGGTTCGGTTTTTGAAGAACTGATAGATTAGTTTCTTGTTCGGATATCCATGGGCGAGGCCCCGAGTGAGGGACCCTGCCCTACGCAAGAAGTGCTACTTCCACTGCTCCACAAGATGTTTCCAAAGGGAGTGTCCAACATTTTTGAAAATATGCATGGGGTCAAGAAGATGTGTGATTTTCAATTCTTTCCAAGGGATAGTAACAATTACCATAAAGTTGTTACATAGGGGTTTATAAAAGGAGACTTGAACACAAGCGATATAGACATCTTACACTAAGTGATCCCCCTGAGGAATGAATCAATGTAAAATTCTTAGAAAAGTGAAACATCACTTACCACCATAGGTTGATTTTTGTCTCTGTGGTACTGGTGCATCATAACATCTTCCAAACTCTAGCACGTGGGTATGGCATTGGGATTGGCCTAGTGGCAATTGTCCAAATCTATCTAGAGTTCATAGCTCACTCCTAATTGGGATTGGCCTAATGCTAACCCTAATCATGGACATGACTAATACTCCTCTTACTAGATTTAGCCAACCGCTCAATGTAGATTTTGACAATCGCCCAAATCTATATTTAATTCATAGTTCACTCCTATTAGAGACTTTTCTACCTAATTCTCCTCTCACCACATTTGGCTAACCATTAAATGTAGATTTGGCCAACCATTAAATATAGATTTGGCCAACCATTAAATATAGATTTTGATAATTGTCTTAATCTACCTATAATCCATACCTCAACCCTATTGGGGACTTGCCTATTGCTCCTATTACTAAATTTGGTCAACCATTCAATATAGATTTGGACAATCCAAATCTATCTATAATTTATAGCTCACTCAAATTGGGGACTGAACTTATGCTTATCTCACTAGATTTGGCCAACCATTTAATACAAATTTGGACAATTTATCTATAGTTCATAGTTCACTCCTATTGGGGACTTGCCTAATGCTCCTCTGATGACTACACTCTTATGCTAACCATTACCATGGACTTGCCTAATGCTCCTCTCACTATATTTCACCAACAACTCAATATATAGATTTGGACAATTGTCTAAATCTAAATGCAATTCATAGCTCACTCCTATTAGGGACTTGCTTAATGCTCTTCTCAATACTTTTGGCCAACTATTAAATGTAGATTTGGACAATTATCCAAATCCGTCTCACCCTTATTGGAGACTTTCCTAATTCTATTTAGCCGACCATTCAATACAAATTTGGATCCAAATCTATCTATAATTCATAGCTCACTTCTATCATTCAATACAAATTTGGATCCAAATCTATCTATAATTCATAGCTCACTTCTATTGGGGACTTTCCTAATGCTCCTATCACTATACCTCAAGTCCCTATTGGGGGCTTGCCTAATACTAACCCTTATTGGGGATTTGCCTAAAGCTTCTCTCACTATTCATAATTTGCCCCAATTGGAAAAAAGAGGACTTCCTACCATATTCTAGGATTAATCATCCTAGATTAATTGAATGATTCTCATTATAATAATGGCCATTTATCGGTATCGAACTAGAAAAAGCTATTAAATGGGAATAGCATGTGAATGGATGTGATAAAATATGTATGGGATGTGATAGCATGTGAGTGGATGTGATAAGATGTGTATGGGATGTGATAGGATGTGAATGGATGTGATAAGGTGTGGATGGGATGCGATAGGATGTGAATGAATGTGATAAGATGAAAATAGGATGTGATAAGATGTGATGTAATGAAATGGATGTGGATGTGAATAATGAGATGAGAGGATATGTGAAAGGGTGAGATGGGAAGTACATGGATGTGTATGTGGAAGAATGGATGTGGATGTGCATGTGGAAGAATGGATGTGGATGTGTATGTGGAAGAATGGATGTGAATGTATGGATGTAGATGTGTATGTGGAAGTGGATGTGTATGTGGAAGAATGGATGTGCATGTGCATGTGGAAGAATGGATGTGGATGTATGGATGTGGATGTATATGTGGAAGAATGGATGTGAATGTATGGATGTGGATGTGTATGTGCATATATGGATGTGGATGTGGATGTATGGATGTGGATGTGTATGTGGAAGAATGAATGTGGATGTGCATGTGGAAGAATGGATGTGAATGTGTATGTGGATGTATGGATGTGGATGTGTATGTGGAAGAATGGATGTGGATGTGTATATGGAAGAATGAATGTGGATGTGTATGTGGAAGAATGGATGTGGATGTATGGATGTGGATGTGTATGTGAAAGAATGGATGTGGATGTGCATGTGAGAGAATGTGATGTCGATGTGACTAAATGGATGAGATGTAATGTGATGAGAATCGGGATGTAAATGGATGAGATGTGATGTCATGTGAATTGGGATGTGAATGAATGATATGTGATGTGAATGGATGAGATGTGATGTCATGTGAATCGGGATGAGAATGAATGAGATGCGATGTGAAATGGATGTGATGAGATGTGATTTAAATTGGGATAGATGTGAATGGATGATATGTAATGGAATGGATGTGATGTGATGGGATGTGAAATGGATGTGATTTAAATTGGGATAGATGTGAATGGATGATATGTAATGTGAATGAATGTGATGTGATGGGATGTGAATCGGGATAGATGCGTACGAATGGATAAGATGTGAATGAATGTGATGTGATGAGATGTGAATATGGATAGATGCGAGTGGATGAGATCTGATGAGGATAAATGAGGAAAGATGCGAGTGGATGAGATCTGATGAGGATAAATGAGGAAAGATGCGATGAGATGGAAAATGATGTGATTGGATGAGAATGGGAATACATATGAAATGGATATGGATTAAGTAATGTGGACGGATGTGGAACAATGTGAAAGATGAGAGTTCATTATAGGAACTGTATTTATGACCTGTTTTTAAATGACTGTTTTATGTCAAAAATATTGGGGAAGCATTTGGACCGTCTTGTGAATGAGGTCGTGGTGGAGACCTAGCTGATAAAGTTGCAACAACAGCTGACGGAGAGTCGAGGACGTCTCGCATAGCAAGGTCGGCCGAGGTCTTGACCACCAGCCTCGGTTTGACTCAAATGGTGAGCTTCCGGTACGGTGGATGAGGGACCAAGGAAGCGGCCTATGAGTGAAGCGCTAGGTGACCTATGAAGGATCCTAGAGGGTGCTGACCATACGGTGCTCGGGCTCTGGGTCGCCGAAGATACCCACACGTGCGTCGGGGAAGATATTGGAACAAGGAGTGAGAGTCGTTTTCTGAAACCGGGCATGGATCTGGTTGATTGACCTTGCTGGTCCTCAACGGATGAGTCCATGGCTCTTTTATATGGAACAAGGAGTAAGAGTTGTTTTCTGAAACTAGGCACACACTATAGAGAACCCGTGTATGTATTTGGTTGAGTACCTTTCATATTGTGTGTACTCTTATTCTTGTATATGGTGTGTTGAGTGTTGAGTAGAGAAGAAGAAGATTTTCAGCCTCTCACCTTGTGTGTTCTCTATTAGGGTTATGTAAGTGTGTGTGTGCTTGCAAGAGCTCAAGCTCTCTTCCCCCCTGCATCTTTTCATGGTATCAGAGCCTGGTTCGTGCTAAGGGCTGAGCTACAAGCAAGAGAACCACAGGAAGCGGTACGAGGGTAAGAGCTTCAACTACTCTTCCCTATTTGTGTTGGTGACTACACCCTTGTCGGGAGCTCTACGGGAGGCACCGGCAACGATCTCTGATTGAGGAGCTTTCTTCGCGGGAGTAAAGCTATAGGGCAGCTATACTGTCCGAAAACGCGATTCGGGCGCGTCTGGACCTCCGTTTTTCAGAAAGCAGGCGATTTCAAGCACTGCGAGTAAGTCATCGATTCTCTGCAGAACTCTGTTTTAAAAACTGCAGGAAGACAGATTGACTGTGCAGACACTGTGGATGCTGCAAAGAGGTCTATAGTTGCCATTGGGTGATACGTATGCACATTGAAGTCACTGGTTGTGACATTTGAGAGTACTACAGTACCGCTGCAGAAAATACAGCAGTTGTGCAGGAAAAACCAGAGTGTAGTTTCTGGTAAAATTGTGTGTTTGGCAAGATGTCTAATGATGGCATAACACAGATTGTGGCTGAGAAACTGGATAAGAATAACTTCCATGCTTGGAGGTTCAGGTTGACGAATTTCCTGATGGGAAAAGGCTATTGGGACTACATAAAAGGTGAGCATGAAGAGGCACTGGAGATACCGGATATAAATCCGACTGCTGCAGATGTGAAAGAGTTTAAAGACTGGAACCAAGGAGCCATGAAGGTTATGTATTGGCTATCCATTAGTATACAGGACACCATGATTGGGCACATTCAAGATGCCAAGTCCCCCAAGGAGGCGTGGGACACCTTGGTAAAGCTCTATGAAACAAATACCAAGGCACGTAAGATATAGTTGAAGAATGAACTTCATACTGTGGATAAAAAGAGCATGTCTGTGAATGACTATGCGCTGAAGATAAAGGGTATTGTGGAATCCCTTGCATCTATTGGTGTGTCAGTAGTAGATGATGATGACAAGGTAGAAGTCTGTCTACGTGGTCTCGGGCCACAATACAAGGCATTCAAGACGTCCATTCAGACTCGGGAAAACATTCCCAACTTTATAGATTTGGTGTCTATGCTGATTATCAAAGAGAAGAGCTTGGGTGAAGACCAACAGTCTTCACAAAGCAAAAACAGTTCAGAGCAACAGGCCTTCTACACGAGTTCAGGAAGAGGACGCGGTCAAGGAGGTGGCCGAACAGGTAATCAGAATTATGGCCAGCAGCAACAGCAACAACAACAGTCCCAGAATCAACAACAACAACAACAACACACAGGTGGAAGAGGCAAATTCAGAGGCAGGGGGAGTCAAAGAGGCCGTGGAAATTGGCAAAGGCAGTATAATGATGCACATGAATGCTATTATTGTGGTAAGCTTGGACATGTGCAGGCAGAATGTTATAAGAAGCAGGCTGACATGCAAAATGGGAAAGTGCAGCAAAACAACTATGCATCCTCAAGCAGAAATAATGAGGATAATGAAAGGTTGTTTGTTATGCAGCATGTCGTGAATGCCATGTCTGAAAATGTTGATGCAGCACAAAAAGATAATGTATGGTATGTGGATTCAGGCGCTTCGAACCACATGACGAGTCATGGGGAGTGGTTGAAGGAGGTGAAAAACCTGGAAAGACCAGGTTTTGTGGAAACAGGGGATGACACTGCTCATCCAATTGCCCATGTTGGAGATGTGCCATTGTCTATGCAGGATGGCAAAGTGAAGTCCCTTGCAGATGTACTTCATGTACCGAACATAACAAAGAATCTGGTCTCAGTTGGCCAGATGATTGAGCAGGGTTTGCAGGTTCGGTTTAACCCTGATAGATGTTATGTTGAAGATTTTAAAGATAAGTGCAGATTGGTTGCAAAAGGCAACAGAGTGGGCAGAATGTTTACATTAAATGTAGACATGCCTGAAATGAGTGCTGTGATGTTTGCAAATGGTTCAGGAATTGTTGCAGACACAGACATTTGGCATAAAAGGATTGGACATGTAAATGTGCAGAGATTGAAGTCTATGTAGGCAAAAGGAATTGTGACAGGGCTGCCAAAATTTAAAGTGGAAGATATGCAGAAAATATGTGAAGCATGCCAATTTGGGAAGCAAACAAAGCATGTGTTTCCACGTAACAGATATGTGAGCAAAAATACACTAGATGTTGTGCATTCAGATGTATGGGGTCCTACGAAGACCATATCTATGGGAGGCTACAGGTATTATGTGACTTTCATTGATGACCACACAAGGAAAGTGTGGATATATTTCATGAGTAAGCAGGGATGTTTTCTTTGATGAGATGAGCAGCTGGTATGCTGCTGAAAAAGAAGCTGTTGGGGCTGATGTGAGTGGAAGTGTGGTTGCACAGAATGCAGGTCAGCAATCATAGTCTTTGAGTGGACCAGGAGAGTCCTCATCTAGTGGGTCTTATTGATAGACCATGGAATGGCAGGCTGCATCATAATACCAGTCCTGTAAATGTGATTAGTACATCACGTAAAGGAAAAGAGAAAGTGGTTGAGCCCCTTGGTATGCCTGACATTTCTGTAGGGCATTCTCATGTTGATGGAGAGTCTAGTGGCTCAGATATGAGCCTTGATGAGGAGCTTGGGATCCCAGCTATGAGAACACCTGGTGTAAAGAAGGCTATGGAAGCCATGAATGAAAAGCTGCGAAGATCAGGGAGAGTAAAGAACCCTGTGCAGAGATTTACATATGATGGTTATGTGGCACATCACTATGCATATATGGCAAAGGTTGTGCAGGTTGTAGAGCCCACATGCATTGATGAGGCTATTGGAAATGTGTGTTGGGAGAAAGCTATGGATGAGGAGATGGATGCACTATATGGAAATGAAACTTGGGATTTAGTGCAATTGTCTGAAGGCAAGAAAGCCATTGGATGCAAGTGGGTGTACAAAGTTAAACATAACAGTGATGGAAGCATAAACAGGTACAAGGCTAGATTGGTAGCCAAAGGATATGCATAGACATATGGCATTGATTATGAGGAAACTTTCAGCCCAGTTGCCAAGATGGCAACTGTGAGAGTTGTGATAGCAGTGGCTGCGTCAAAGCAATGGTCTTTACATCAGATGGATGTAAAGAATGCATTCTTGCATGGGGATTTGCAAGAAGAGGTGTATATGTTGCAGTCACCTGGTTATGAGGATGTGGGTCACCCCGAGCATGTTTGCAGGTTGAAGAAAGCCTTGTATGGCTTAAAGCAAGCACCAAGAGCATGGTCTGACAAGATTTCTGAATATCTTGTCACTATTGGCTTTCATGTAGCCAATGCAGATTTCTCGCTGTATGTGAGACATGGTGATAGAGGAGTTGTGCTTGTTGTCATCTATATAGATGACTTGATCATTACGGGGGACCATGATGCAGAGATCTTTGATGTAAAGATCTTGCTTAGACAAAAGTTCGAGATGAAGGATCTGGGAGAGCTCAGATATTTCTTGGGCATTGAGGTGATTAGGTCACCACATGGTATTGGATTACTACAGAGACAGTATGGCTTGGACATGTTGTCCAAGTATGGTATGACAGGTTGTAAGCCTATTTCTGTGCCATTGGATCATAATGGCAAGTTGAGTGTAGATTCAGGAGAGATCTTGGAGGATCCTACTATGTACAGGCGCATAGTAGGAAGTTTGATCTACATGACGATCACCAGACCAGATTTGAGCTATGCTGTTGGGTTGGTGAGTTAGTTTATGCAGGTTCCACGGAAACCGCATTTGGATGCAGTGAGACGCATACTGAGGTATGTGAAGTCTACTTTGCATTGTGGACTATTCTATGAGACTGGGACAGAGATATGTGTACATGGGTACACAGATGCTGATTGGGCTGGTAGTATCTCAGATAGAAGATCTACTAGTGGATTCATGTTTTCTTTGGGGAGTGCTGCTGTGACTTGGAGCAGCAAGAAGCAGCCTACGGTTGCTCTATCCAGTACAGAGGCCGAGTAGTACAGAGGAGCTGCTATGGCAGCATGTGAGGTAGCTTGGTTGAGAAAGCTACTTGCAGATTTGGGTCTATCAGTGGATAGACAAGTTGTCATTTTTTGTGACAACATTAGTAGTATACAGTTGGCCAGGAACCCAGTCTTTCATGCTCGTACGAAGCACATAGAGGTCCACTACCACTTCGTCTGAGAGAAGGTCTTGGCAGGAGATCTTGACCTTGTTTATGTCAGCACAGAGGATCAAGTAGCTGACATCTTCACCAAAGCATTGGGTACAGAGAAGCTTCGCAGATTCAGAGCTTCGCTTGGTATACATGAGATGGAGTTGAGCTCGAGGGGGAGTGTTGAGATATCGAGCTCGTCTAGTGAGGCGGTGGATACTGATGACCCGCCTGGGGGATAGGCCCCACACTTACACCACTGGCATGGTTGGTGAGATCTTGGGTGATATGCGGCCAGTGGGATGACAGGCTGTGTGACAGCCATTCTAGAGACTGGCATAGTTATAGCGCCAGCTCATTTAGTCGGGTTCACACTATAGAGAACCTGTGTATGTATTTGGTTGAGTACCTTTCATATTGTGTGTACTCTTATTCTTGTATATGGTGTGTTGAGTGTTGAGTAGAGAAGAAGATTATTTTCAGCCTCTCACCTTGTGTGTTCTCTATTAGGGTTATGTGAGTGTGTGTGTGCTTGCAAGAGCTCAAGCTCTCTTCCCCCCTGCATCTTTTCAGGCGAGGCCCCGAGTGAGGGACCCTGCGCTGCACAAGGAGTGCTACTTCCACTGCTAGCACCCCCGAATCCGTTGCGCGGAGGGGACAGGGATCTTTCAAAAAATAAGACTTACCTCTTCTAGCTGAATCCGTAGTATGAGTCACTCCGTGGCCTAAACCCTTGGTGGTTATTCGCGCTTCAGTAGACCTACAAAAAATTATTATAATAAATCAAAAAATTAGTTCATTTTAACATATTATGTAATAGGCCTTTTGCATATGGGTATTGCATAAGGCTTATGCAGTAGCCTTATACATAAGCCTATGCATAAACCTATTGCATAAGCCCTATTGCATAAACCTATTATTTCATAATCCTTATGCATAAGAGCTTATGCAATAGCCTATGCATAAACCTATTGTAGCATAAGCCTATTGCCTATGCATAAGCCCTATTGCGTAAGACTTATACATAAGACTATGCATAAATCTATTGCATAAGGACTTATACAATAGCCTATTGCATAAGGCCTATGCATAGCCTATTGCATAAGTCTTCTGCATAAGGCCTATGCATAACCTATTGCATAAGGTCTATGCATAAACCTATTTCATTAGCCTTATGCAATAGCCTATGGCATAAGGGCTTATGCATAAGGCCTATGCATAACCTATTGCATAAGGCCTATGTATATCCAATTGCATAAGGATTATGCATAAATCTATTTCATTAGCCTTATGCAAAAACCTATTGCATAAGGGTTTATGCATAGCCTATTGAATAAGGATTATACATAGCCTATTGCAAGAGGGATTATGTATAGCCTATTGCATAATGCTTATGAAATAAACCTATTGCATAAGATTTATGCAATAGCCTACTGCATAAGGGCTTATGCATAGCCTATTGCAAGAGCGCTTATGCATAACCTATTGCATAAGGAATATGCATAGCCTATTTGCAAGAGGGCTTATACATAGCCTATTGACCTAACCCTAATCCCCAACACCCAAGGGTAAAAAAATACTAAGAGAAAAAGCATAACAAAAAATAAGAAAAGAGGGCTTACCGTATGAGAGGATTGGCCTAAAACCTTGTTCACTTGAATAAACCTACAAAAAAGAAACATAATAAATAAAAAAGTTAGTTCTCATTAACACATTAGCAAGCAAGGAGAACCAGAGGTGAGTACCCAAAACTCTACTCCTAATGCATAAGTGAATGAAAAAATTAGTTTATGTTAAGCCTGAACCCTAACCTAATGCATAGAATGCTTAATAGATAGCTTTGATGGAGAGCTCTCCATTAAAGCTCTCTATTAGAGCTCTATGCATTAGGCTAGGATTAGGGCAAGGGAGAGGAAAGAGAAGGTAGGGGAGAAAGGGGAAGGAAAGAGAGAGGAAAGGGAAGAAAACATCACATTGAGCTCACTATGAACAAGCTTTCCATGAAAGCTTGGAATAAGGGAAAGCATTGAATCTTTCCATTAAATCTTGGGAGAAAGCAAGAAAGAGGGCTTACCTTGGAGAGGAAGAGATGATTGATGGAATAGCCTTGATGGTTGAGGTGTGGTGGGAGGAATAGACGGGTTGCATGTGTAGTCTCTGCATGTGTAGGATGGGAAAGTAGGTAGCCTATTGACACCTGTCGATGGCATTTTAGGGGCAGGAGTCTCAGTTCCCAGGTTGTTTCTCTACAATGAAATTTCGTTGCTAATTTTCTTGCTGAGCAACAAAATCTCATTTGTTGGGCAGCAAAAAAATGCTGTTGTCGTCATGCAACAGTGAAACCCTGGGTACTTTTTTGTTTACAGTTTTGGATAGTATTGTGTGTTTTGTATGAATCCAAAATGAATTTTGGCAAGGTTAAAGATGTTTGATAGATCATCAAGGGTTGGAAGTTGGTTCCGAGCCATGGTTGAGAGAAAAAAATCATTGTGTGTGTGATCGATGATGCAAGGGCCAATATATACGACAATGTCATATAACAATTGAGCATGTCCAGACATATGGTCTTCATGAGGCATTGGCACGACCAGGTGCAGGTGATAACATGGAGAAGAACCATAGGAGAGTTTTAGGTAACATGCCACACCATTCGATGACATCGGGTAGAGTGCGGCGGGTAGAGTGCGGAAGGTGACATCGGGTAGAGTGCGGAAGGTGGCAAGGCTTCATATGGAAAGCATGGCTGAGACTCATCTTCCCTAACCAATGAATGAGGTGCCTCCACCATTGCCACATGAGGAGGAAGAGAATATCATTATGGACGACATGGTGAATGATTTCTTTGCATAGGAGAGGTCATAGATGATAGTGAGCAAGCTCTAATGTTTCAAGTGGAGGAAACCTTGCATAGAGAGGCAAGCACCCCTTTGTATGAGGGATGTTTGTACTCCACACTGCGAGCAAACTTGGAGCTATCAAACAACTTATGGATGGAGTGATGCAAGTGTCACAAGTCTTTTTCGGTAAGACTGCCTCATTCTATTCTCTCAAATAGAAAATGTTTCATGTTCTATATACTCTCCTTGTGCTAATATTTTGATATATGTTTTCTTATGTTTTGTTGTAGACTCCTTAAGAAAATTATTCCCCCTCAAAATCTATTACCAGACTCACGAGATGGGTGTCATAAAATTCTCTCTATGCTAGGTATGGATTACACAAAAATACACACATGTCTGAATGATTGCATGCTATTTAGAGGGGTTAATAAAGATGCAACACAATGTCTACAATTTGGGGAGAGGCGCTATAGGGATGATTTGCAACGAGACAAAGCTGCCCAAAAGGTTTTGAGACACTTCCCTATCATTCCTCGCATCCAACACATGTTTAAATGTAAGGGGTTTGCAGAACTCATAACATGGCATGCTATTCATCACAAACCGATGGCATCATGAGGATCATAGCTGATTCACTGTCATGGCAACATGTAGAGTATCAATGGCCAAAGTTTAAAGATGAGCCTCGTCACTTATATCTTGGCTTGGGCATAGATGGTGCTAACCCATTTGGCTTCAAGTTCACATCATGCTCTACTTGGCCTATTGTATTAGTGAATTACAACCTCCCTCCATGGGTTGCAATCAAGAAAGGTCATATCATGCTTGCTCTCCTTGTACCAGGCAAGTATAAGGTGGCAAACATGGATGTGTACCTCAAGCCTTTGATTGAGGAGCTTGAGACACTATGGCGAGGTATCAAAGTACATGACGTTTCAAGGCCAATAAATAGGCGTGAGGCGGAGGTGAAAGGAGTTTTGCTTTAGAAAATGCATGATTATCTCGGGTTCTCGAAGTGCTTAGGTACCTACTTGAACCTATATGCATAAGGCTTTAATCTTTAAACTTTAAGTTTATATCTCTATCTCAATCATCTCAATTTTAAAATAGGTTTGGTAACCTCTGGACATCATGTATGTGTTGAGATTCAAGCTCGATGACAGCTTGTGCCAGTTGCACTATGTGCTGGCGTGTTAGGTAGTAGCATGTGTGAGACATAAATGACCGCGTCCAGCTAGTCATAGTTGTGTGGACAGTAGCTAGGATTAGCAGTGTGTGGACACAACACAAGTAGTGTGTTGTAGCTTTTCTATTATGGCTTTATGCATTGTGTGATATGGGACATGGCTTCCCTCTATGGTTAGGGTTTTAGTAATACATTAGGGTTTGCTCCTGTGTGTGTGCTCCCTCTCCCTCTACCTGTTTTTCATCATGGTATCAGAGCAAGGTGCTCTCTATTAGGGTTTATGAGTGAGTGAGAGAAGAGGGAGAAGAAGCTGTGAAGAAAAGCTGTGGAGCTTGCCACTGGAGCTGTGAAGCTTAGAGTACATCGATTATCACCAGATCTGAGAGCTTGGTATACCGGC